>NC_136976.1:11979258-12359258 GCF_032717465.1 Coenobita brevimanus | reverse complement strand
GTATTAGACGAGTTACTGATTCCATAACTCCCTCCAGTTCGAATAATCTACGCCCAATAAAATCGTTTGAAGGCATCAAGGAACATAATAATAATAATAATAATAATAATAAAAAAAACGTTACTGGGCTAAAAGATGATTGAACCTCTTTTAACTGAGTGACTTGTAATTTATAAGTCTAGTTCTCTCCACTGATAAAATTTACCAATATTTACTCCAGCACAGACTTTTCGAACTAGGGGGTAGGGATTATATTCATCTTCATTAACATCCATCCATCCATCCATCATCCAATCCTACGTTGCCCCATGAGGAATGTAGGAGGCAGGGGCTAGGCATCTGGTCCTGACATTTAAGACAAGAGTGAACCTGTTCATTAATACAAGTCTCTCCCAAGATGAAAAAAGTCGACTGGAGTTGCGAAGAATACGCCTTTGTGATGAAGTAGTAAACCCCCTCAGTCTGATTACGTAATTATATTTTTATTCCTGCTATCTCCAGATAATGTATGTACCCTAACACACACACACACACACACACACACACACACACACACACACACACACACACAATACAAAACTTCGACATTAACAAGCATCACTCTCACTTCAGAGCCTTCCCCATGCATACATCGCCAGCAAAGAGAATGTTAATTCCGGCTACGACTCTCTTCCGGGAGATGGTCCGAGTCCGCAGTGGACGGACGATCATACACACTGTATGAAAAAGAAATATGGAAGAATTGCGAAGTCTCCAATGCCAGTGAGAAGAATATGACCCCAAATACATGTTTAGAAAAAAAAAAAAAAAAAAAAAAATGACTGCGAATGTACTAATGTATTATAATTACAACTGGCTGGCGAGTCCTATGTCATGGTACAATTAGGAAACGATAGATGAAGAGTTCTTACAGTGGTACCAAGGTCATAGTGTCACCGTACTCCTTGTCATTATGTCGTTTAGTTTTATATCAAGAAATCATTTTAAAGCCTTTAATGCTATGACGTATCTTTATTTCTGTTGTCATCAAATACGTCTTAGTAGTGAGACTGGATATAACATTTACCTCTACCTTATAAGGGTTTCTAATAAGATTAATAAACTGTCTGGAATGATCGAGAAAATACTACGAAATGGTATCACTTTATTGGGGATGTAAACAAAAAATTATCATCCAGTATTCTCCTGTATTTTATTCAGTAGAGGTCATATAGGCCTGAGAATGCTAATATTCGTATAATTTACCCTCTTAGGACTGAATAACTCTAGTCTTCAAGTCCTGCTAACGTCAGATGATTTCAGTGAACGGCCAGTGAGTCATAGGAGCCTGGGAGAGTTAACCAAAGATAACAGTTTGATTGCATAGTCTGAAAGAGAAGTATTAATATATGTAGTAGAGAGTTTAGTTGATAAAAGGCCTGTTGCAGTACGTTGTCGTTGATTAAAGAGATGGTTGTTACGTGAAATTAGTTTTGTCCCCTTTACAATATCATTACAATATGAGTTTCAGTTTTAGAGAGAATGTGACGTGATTTTGTCCACAGTAATCAAAGGCTTTCGTTATTGCAGCAAAAACAGCGTGCTAAATTCTCTTCTATATTAAACTTACGTAGAATTTACACCCGACTGGAAAGCTGGGGAAAATTAAATGAAATAAATATAAACGACTATATCAAGGCTAGATATTCGACATTAACTCTGGACGAGGTCATCTTCCTCATTTTGATCAGGGCACCACCATATGACTACTCACCTTAAGGAATATAAACTGTAGTGAAGAAGTAAATGAAAGCTGTATTTAACCTCTCCAGTTTCTAAATTAATTACTAAGCTGAATATACACCGGTGGTGGTAGCCGGAATGATATAAAATATGGCGCCAGATGGACAGGGTTAAAAATGTACCGGTAATTGAAAAGCTCTCGGATGTTTTTTTTTCCTACTCTTCTCTCTCTTAAAAAATCCAGCATTTCCCCCTCCTCCGTTCTCACTTTTAATCATTTTTTTCTCATGATGGAATACGTGTGTGTGTGTGTGTGTGTGTGTGTGTGTGTGTGTGTGTGAGAGAGAGAGAGAGAGAGAGAGAGTGAGAGAGAGAGAGAGAGAGAGACAGACAGACACACAGACAGAGACAGACAGAGAGAGAGAGAGATTTGACGGAAAAGAAGAGAGAGGAAGCAAAGGGGAAGACAACGAGGAAGGACGAGAAAATGGCACCTGACAGACCAAAATGAGGACAGAATTAAGGAAGGAATGGAAGAAAAGGAATGAATGGAGGAGAGAGGTTTGAAGGATGGAAGGTGGGAGGGCGAGAGAGGAAGAAAGGAAAGGCAGAGAAAAGGAGGGTGAGAGGAGAGAATGAACATGGAAAGGAAGGAAGGAAGAAAGGAACAAGATGTAGGGAAGATAAAAGAGGAAGAATAAGCTGCGAGTAAGAGGTAGGGACAAGAGACAAGAAGCAATATAGGGAGGGAGGAAAGTGAGGAAAGGGGAGGAGTAACAATGGAGATAAAAGAGGTAGGCATGGAAGAAATGTGTAAGAAAATGAAAGAGTAAAAATGTTAGACGGGATGAAACAGTATACTGAATGAAAAAGCAAGAAACGGAAACGAGGACAGTAGGGATGGCATAAAGGATGATACTACAGAAACAGAAAGCCACAAGGACGGAAAGAGGGATGTAAAGAGCTCCAGAGACGAAAATGGAAGCAAGGGGAGAGATTGGGAGACGGGAAAAACATGGGGGAGAGAGAGAAGGAAAGGTAACTAAGGATGGGAAAGGAAAGGAGGGAGAAAGAGATAATGGGAGGGGCAGCAAGGAATGGTCGATAGAGGAGGAGTGTAGAGGCGACAAGGGGTAGTAGAGAAGTAGCGTGGGGAGGAGGGCGGAGAAAGGATGTGGGGTGGGGGTGGGGAGGGGGATGGAGAGAGGGTGTAAGGCGTGCAGGGAGGAAGGCGTGGCAAGGGGGAAAGGGTAAAGAAAGGGAGAAGAGGTATGAGGGAGGCTGGGGGAGGGGACAGAGGAAAGGGACATTGGGCGGGGGGGAGGGGGGATCAGGTAGAAGGAGAAGGAAAGAGGCGGCAGGGGACGAGTTTGAAAGGATTGCTGGGAAAGAGAGAAGGGGTAGGAGGAGAGGGGAGAAGAGGTGACAGGGGAAGCAGGGACGGCGTGGCAGGGAAGGAAGAGTGAAGGGATGGGCAGCAGGGCAGGTGGAGGAAGATGGCAGGAGAGGGACAGGGGAAGAGAGAGCGGTGGAGGGTAGGAAAGGAGGCAGTGACTGGGAAAAAGGGAAGGGAGGCACAGGAGAAGGGGAGGAAGGAGAGGGGGAGGAGGGGGGCAGAGGAAAGGGGGAGGGGAGAGGCATCAACAGAAAAGGAGAATGGGACGGCACGAGAAGAGAGTAAGGCCGGCTGAGGAGGGCAGATAAAGCAGGTATCAGGGGAAAGGGAAGGAGGGAAAATAGTAGACGTAGAGTGGAAGAGAGGAGGTGAATTAGAAGACGATGGGAAAGAGGAAGGCGGCGTGCAGAAAAAACGGAGCGAGGGAAAAAAAGGAGAGAAGAGGATGAAAAGGGGGATGGCAAAACCAAAGGAGGAGACGAAGGGAGGTACAAGAAGAGGAGAAGGGAAAAAAAGAATATTGGAGAAGTGGGGGGAAGGGCAGGGGACCAAGGGGACAGAGAGAGGAAAGATGAGTGAAGAAGGGGATGAAGGAGAAGAGGAGAGGGGAAAAGGGAAAGAAGGGATGGGGAAGTAGAAAAAAAGTAAGAAGCCGAAGGGGGAGGGGAAGAGGGTGTGAGCAGGGAAAGTAAGAACAAGAAAGAGGATTGGATGCAGCAGAAACGAGAGACTAAGGGAAAACACAAGAAGTAGGGGAAGTTACAGAACAGGGAAGAAAAGGAGTACAGTATATGACTGGGTGGGGAATGGGGGGAGGGAGAGAGAAAGAGAAGGGGAGAGGGAAGCAGAGGAAGGGGGAGAAGAGGGGATGGAGGCTGCAAAGGAAGAGGATGGGGGGGGGGGAGATGGAAATCCTTACGTGTGTGGACTCAAGTGGTCCATCCTTACGTCCTACGCTCCTGTTAAGACAATAGAAGACGGCATGATGATCAGTAATTGGCAAAACGGTCCACAGAAATGCATTTTTGTTATTTAATAATGAAAATGGTATTATTATTCTACTGAGTGGTGTGAAGAGGATATATGAGATGTTAAGGGGAAGAGGAGGTGTCATTTTTTCCACTGAGAACTACAATCTGAAAATTTATTTCCCACTGAAAGAAGCCTTCCAATTTCAGTTTAGCATCTTACTGCAATTAAACATTTCAGAAATTTTACAAAGAAAGAAACAAAGAACCAGAACGTATGAATATATAATTAACGTTCACCTTCTACAATGGCGAAGAAAAAATAAACACAGACACTGATGAAAGTAAAGGAATACACAACATAGATCTACAAAAAATAGGAATGTGGAAAGACCTCCCGACAAAATAATTACAAAACAGATATATACATAAACAACACTATATAAATTTTGCATATACAGCCATGAGCAGAAGTTCGGAGACACTTCTCTTGAGCGCTGAAGCAGTGGAAGGTGGTACATGAACCTGCATTCATGTGATATAGTGATGTGCTACAGAATAACAGCTTGAGAAAGGAGACATACTCAAGGAAGAACACAATAGTAGCACAGCATTTGTCAGCAAATTTCTGCTTCTTGTTACCACCAAACGATTTTAGCAGGTCAGATTAGGATAGGCATCTTAGCGGCAGCGAAGGAATTAGAAACAAATTCTGTTACTCGTTTTGCTTAGAGAAATCTCCCGAGAGCTGGATGGAACAGTTCACAGATAACAAAGAATAAAATATATGAGGCATCACCAAGTATCGAAGGATTACAATTACATTCAAACATTTTCCAAAGGATTTTATATATATATATATATATATATATATATATATATATATATATATATATATATATATTACAGAGGATTTGTGTTCATCAAAATCCTAGGGAATTCGTAAAATGAGTTTAAATTACAACAGGTTAATTAAAGGTTAGGTTAATTTAGGTTCTAGTCAGGTTAGGCCGGGATAATTTAGGTGCAGTCTAGGTTAGGTTAGGCTACCTAGCTAGCATAGGTCAAGTTACGCAAATTTATGAGTGTTAAGTTTTGTTAAGCGTTCACATAAATTAACCTAACGTAACCTAACCTAACTAACCTCACCTAACATAAGATAAACTTTAAGCACCTAGATTTATCTCAGCCTAACCAAAACTGCAGCCTAAATTAATCTAACCTTAATTAACCCATCCTAATTTATACTCATTTCACGGAAATTCCCCTAGGCTTTGCACCTGGAAACACTGGTTACACAAATTCTCTGTAACACACACACATACTGGTACATATATATATATATATATATATATATGTACACACACACACACGCTGTACACATACAGGCTATACCTTTATATATATATATATATATATATATATATATATATATATATATATATATATATATATATATATATATATATATTTGTGGTAGAGTGGGGGCGCTCACCATCCACTCACTAAATGTAGTGCTGCTCTAAGGTTTCTGCCCTGTCCTCTCCTCCATCCTTCTTTCCTTCCATCTTGCTTTTCTTTCCTTCATTCTTTTCCTCGTCCTTCTGCCTACGGGTGAATTTACACTCCCTCTTCTGTCTTTCATTCCTTCATTCTTTCTTTCTTTCTTCTGCCTATGGGTGACTCTACACTGAGTGACAAGACAAATGGCTTCCTGTACACTAGGAAACTATTTACTACGCTGGGTGGTAACTACATAATCCAAATTTTGGCGCCTGGTGGTTTTAGTGGGTAATTATTGTGCTCCAGTCGGATTGGAGCCAGGTGAAGGTATATATCCAAGGGGTGGTTGGGGTTTATTGCTCACGTAATGCCCCTCAGGGATGATGTGAGGTTGGTCACTCTCATCTTAAATGTCAGGACCAACTGCCTAGCCCCCGGGCTCCTACGCTCCTCATGGGGCAACAGTAGGATTGGATGATGGATGGATGGATGGATATATACTGTATGTATATATATATATATATATATATATATATATATATATATATATATATATATATACATATATATATATATAATTGTGGTGGAACACTTTTAGTCTGATCCCTAACAGTGAACCTGCCTAGTATGGTTGCACCTGACTAGTATAGCTTCACTGATCAGTCTGGGATACACCAAGCTTCTCCCGCCCCGGCAAGGCGTGGTGTTCCGTCGAAGAAGCGACTCCGTTAGCCCCCAAAAAGGGGGATAACGGAGACCCTATCCTATGCAACAACAACGAAGGATAGTTCTACCTAACCCCCATCAAGAGGGGATAATGATTAGAAGTACCCTCCTCACTGGAGAGGACTAGATTGCCCCATGTAGCCTCCATTATGGGGGGATAGTAGACCCCCCCCAAGACTGGGGGAGAAAGAGGCACTGTGGGTCCAAACCCCAAAACAGGGGGCGGGGGTTAGTAACGCCATGCCGTAGCAACGGGGATTTTCAATCCAGCGGGAGCAGCAGGGAGCAGGGCGGGTCACTACACGCAAGTGAGGAATCACCAATTGCAGAGGAAGAGAGCCGTGGCTCTCAACCCCTACAATTGTTGAAGTTCACTCCACACCTGCTGCAGAAGTGAGGAACCAGCAATTGCAAAGGGAGAGCCATGGCCCTCAACCTCCTGGAAATTGCTAATTCACCCACCTGCTGCAGGTGAGGGAACCAGCAATTGCAAAGGGAGAGCTGTGGCTCTCAACCTCTGCAAAATTGCTGGATTTTCACCCACTGCTGCAGGTGAGGAACCTACATGTTGCAAAGGGAGAGCCGTGGCTCTCAACCTCTGCAACCCTGCAGGTTCACTCACCTGCTGCAAGTGAGGCCCAGCAGTTGCAAAGGAGAGCAGTGGCTCTCAACCTATGCAACTGCTGGTTTACTCACTTGCTGAGCCCTTTTGTCCCCCCTGCTCCCCCTATGCCATCACTAACGCACCCTTCTACCGCTCACGTTTTGCTCAATACCTCTCACGCCACAACCCGCCTTTGCGCAGCATCCCGCAGCTCCCTGGCCTCACGCCGCCTAGTGGCTAACACGAAGGTCACGGCGGCGCCCGGCCTTCCTGCCGCCGGGCCTCTGTCTCCAACATTGTGGTCCGGTCCCTGGCCCTGGCGGGAGCGAACGCATGGGGTCCTGGGCCCCTCTGAGAGAGGAGGATGTGGGGTGGCAGAGTGAGGGATGGGATGGCGGTGGCCGATGAGGCAGCAGCGGAGGTGGAGGTGCTGCCCCTCTGTTGCCTCCATTTGGCGGGCTTGTGCACCCGTCCCCAGTGACCACTCAGAAGTTCCGAACTGTTGCACTTTATCACGCCATTCTGTAATTGTGAAGGGGCCCATGGACCCCCAGCGCGGCTCCCCTAGACTACCTCCTCCTCCCCTACTCACGCCTCCCCACACGCTGCCACTCGACCAAAGAGGCCCCGAGAAAATGCCCATTTTTTTTCGTAATAGAGAACTGAGATTCTTATGTAACAACGAGTACGATATAGAATATGAGTGGGTGGAAAGGGTGAACTTTTAGGGTAACTGGGATGAAAGAGAGAGAGAGAGAGAGAGAGAGAGAGAGAGAGAGAGAGAGAGAGAGAGAGAGAGATCATCCTCTCTTCTTCCTCATGTGTCTATGCCTCACTGGAGATACAGGTCAGGTCAGCCTGGCGAGGACACAGGGCACTTACTCCTCGTGTCTCTATGTTCATCCCTCCCGTGTTCTTATCATTTTTGTTATACTGCTGCTGCTAGTAGACGATTTTATTCAGCTTAAGAGAGCACTCCAAATGACGAGTAGCTACTGAAGGCTGTATTTTTCCCCATCATGTTAATAAAAGACAGGACGTTACCATACTAGTGAAATTAATAAAGGCTGTGTTTAACTCTAAATATTCAAAAAGTTATTCCTGAGTTGAACAAAAATCGTCTGATTCTAACGAGAATACTATGAAAAAAGACGTCACCCAGCCGGACCCGAAGGTTTAGTTTTCCAGAAAACCTTCTCTGTGATCCTTAACCTTATTCTTGAAATCTAGATGTACAAGCGTTACCCAGAGCCAGGGGCTGCCCAAAGGACCAGGCAGGTCCACTGAAGTCTATACTGTTCTATATTCCTATGATTTCCATTTATGCTCACTGTCTTTTCTTGTAATGCCATGCAAGTTTCCTTGTTCCAGTATGCTATCCTCTATACCACCATATAAGAAGGCTGGTGTACAGGGGACGCTACCACGTCTGTCCAAATCAACAATATTATACTTGTGTGCGCTGGGACATCGTATTACCATAGGTTATATATGAAGGCACCGAGTAAACGATTCCATTTCTGTTCCAGCTTTCTCACTGTAACAGCATTTTTATTTACTGTATTACCACATGCATTTGCGAGCCCTTCTCTTAGCTATTGTGTTGCTCTTGTTACTCTTCCTAGGTCTGCCTGGTCCTGCAAACCCGCCAACCACAGGTAAGCAACTGGTCTTGTGGAGATGTCCTATAAGCACTGTGCAATACATACATCGTGCTGGGAGTCGGCACCTCCTTTTAGTACACACCGCTTCACCAGGGTCAAACCTAGATCGTTCCCTGCACGGCCACGTGCAGGGAAATATGAGAAGGTCCGTCTCCTGAAAACCGCAGGAAAACAGTTGTGTAAAGCTGTGAAACATATAGCTATTCTTTAATATCGCGTAAAATAATCTTATAAATCATTAGAGTAATGTGACAATCTAAGTGAGTCTGTGTCAACTCTGCAAGTTATTTTAAGATTTCTAGTATTAAGCGAGACATGTCTTTAGATTAGATTGCACAGAAATATATCCTTAGCTTATTGTCCCTACTGTAAATTTAATTATAAGCGAAGTTAGGTGTTTATACAGCTACAGTACTGACTTCCTACTTTCCTAGCAGTATTGTTATTTCTATGTAATGTCGTTCAGTGTTTATCATTTTCACATCCACTGTATCTTCTACTGGTTCGCAAGACCATTTATTTTCATCTTCCTATCCCGTGCCTGCATTAATTTCCCCCAAGCCTTTTTGCCTTAAAGTAATGAGGCTTCCAGCACGATTACTGAAATTAACGAGAGAGACGGCACCAAGAGGGAAGAAGAGTAGAAGAAGCGCCAGACTTTCGAGATTAAGGAGAAAATTCTGACCAAATAAAGATAGGGTAAGTGAGCAGCACGATTACTGAGATAAAGGAGTACAGTTGGACTAAGGAGCATGTGTGTGGGGGGGAGGGGGCTCAGAGAGAGAGAGAGAGAGAGAGAGAGAGAACGAAAGATTGAAAGCGATTACGAAGCCATGGAAAGGGAGAAAGGTAGCGAAAGAAAACAAGTTACCCCACGGATAAAACCCAAAGGCCATGGAGTTAAGACATCAAAGTTGAAGAAATCTGAAGGAAGAGGGGGTGGTGGGGGAAGACGGACTTAGGCTGGATTAAGGCGGACAGACAGACAGATGGGAGGTGATCGAGGCAAAGAATAAGAGAAAAATGTAAGACAGGATTGGACGGGACGAGCGATCAGAATGGATCATAATTTCCTCTTCTGCCCCGGACCCTCATCTCGAAAGCGATTTGGTCTGTAGTGTTCTCTCTCTCTCTCTCTCTCTCTCTCTCTCTCTATCTATCTATCTCTCTTTCTCTCTCTCTCTCTCTATCTATCTATCTCTCTTTCTCTCTCTCTCTCTCTCTCCTTTTGCGTGACATTCAGTGGCGTGGAAACAAAATCTGTTGGTTCACTTCATACCAAAGGAACGCATAAAATCAAAGGGAGGTTCTAGCGCTTTTACGATGCTAACAAATTTGATATGATTTTGGCGTGAGAGGACGGCGAACGCAAATGATGAAGGAGGAAAAAAGAGAATGTGACGTGATTTTGTCCACAGTAATCAAAGGCTTTCGTTATTGCAGCAAAAACAGCGTGCTAAATTCTCTTCTATATTAAACTTACGTAGAATTTACACCCGACTGGAAAGCTGGGGAAAATTAAATGAAATAAATATAAACGACTATATCAAGGCTAGATATTCGACATTAACTCTATCTGGACGAGGTCATCTTCCTCATTTTGATCAGGGCACCACCATATGACTACTCTCCTTAAGGAAAATAAACTGTAGTGAAGAAGTAAATGAAAGCTGTATTTAACCTCTCCAGTTTCTAAATTAATTACTAAGCTGAATATACACCGGTGGTGGTAGCCGGAATGAAATAAAATATGGCGCCAGATGGACAGGGTTAAAAATGTACCGGTAACTGAAAAGCTCTCGGATGTTTTTTTCCTACTCTTCTCTCTCTTAAAAAATCCAGCATTTCCCCCTCCTCCGTTCTCACTTTTAATCATTTTTTTCTCATGATGGAATACGTGTGTGTGTGTGTGTGTGTGTGTGTGTGTGTGTGTGTGTGTGTGTGTGTGTGTGTGTGTGTGTGTGTGTGTGTGTGTGTGTGTGTGTGTGTGTGTGTGTGTGTGTGTGTGTGTGTGTGTGTGTGTGTGTGTGTGTGTGAGAGAGAGAGAGAGAGAGAGGAGTGGGAAGGGAAAAGGAACAAAAATAGTCCCTGTATATCTCAGAACAAGACCACGGTAATTAGAGGGTGAGGGGAGACTCAGGTAAATGGAAAAGCTCAGACATATACAGATAAAAGTGAATCAGAGGCGCCTCAGATAATAAATACGGTCACCAGTGATACTTCTACCGATATCCCTCTCATGGTCAAGAAAACTACAAGTAATCCACTGTTGTTTAAGTCACAGATTAATATTAAGTAGAGAGAGAGTCAGAGAAGCCTGGAAGAGTTAATGATGTTGCTGTTTTCCATCTCGTTATATGGGTAACTCGAGTACTCGATTGTGGCTAACATAAGACGGTCATAATTAGCTAATATTGAGTCATAGTAGGCAGAGAGAGAGAGAGAGAGAGAGAGAGAGAGGATGGGGAGAAGACAGACAGAATGAAAGAGAGAGAATCAGACTATGAGAGAAGGACCCAATAACCCGAGCCCAAAATGTGCTTACAGTGAGTCTGGTCGCTCGGGGGTTTGCACTGTACAACTAGCATTTTTGTATTTCAGTTAACATGAAAATTTTAAGTACATTGCCTCTAAAACGGATAAAAGTGGCAGCAGTTAATTAAATTCAAGCCCTTTTAACTCGCCCCACTATTTTTTCCTTTTTTTCATTCTGGGGGGAGGAGGGGTTTGGAAGCGATGCCCAAGTCCTCATTTTTAAAAACCGGTAACATTGAATCTGCTCCACAAAATTCAGTGCAGTCACAAAGAGAGAGCTTTTTAGTATCCGGTGCTCAAAGGAAGTGGCCATAAATCTATGTGAAAAAGGAGTTTGTTAAATCTGGTAACCACTACTATGCCAAAATATATATAAGGCTAAATGAGTTATACAGGTGTTCCGTACCTGCCCATACCATGAACACACTCGGTCGTACGGTCGAGAACAATAACATCGTTCCAATTATTAGTCGAACAATTAAGAAAGTGGTATATAATGTGCAATAATTCGTTGAAGTCCTAAGATCAGCTCACTGGACACTGGAAGCCATTACTATCTGTCTAGTTCGTAAATTGCATGTAAATGAAGTAATATTAATGTTTCCAACTGTACTATTAACCCCGTCCATTCGTTCAAGCATATGTGCTTTTAATTCTATTCCTGCTACTCCCAAACGATTTTACTGTACTCATCTTTAAAATGTCTGCTGATATGAAGTTCTTATATAGCTTCTTTAGTACGAAAATTCTCTCTAAGGTTGATTAACACTGTATGACGATAGCAGAATGGATTTACAGAAGATATGGTTAAAATGAAGGGGTGAAAAACGGGTGTGGAAGCCAATAAATTTTTGACAGTTTTATGGAAAACTTGCCATATCTAAATAAGGTCAACCTGCATCCCATATTACAGATTATTGTCCCCAACAATACAGAGAGGTCAGAAGTGTTCTATCATCATTATTTGTTTATAAAATTGCCGTCAAAAGTTAAGGGCTTGCCCACACCTACCAGCTCTCAATTCTAATAACACGGTTGACTGTCTCGTCTTTCCTTTCATGAGTACACACTAAAATGGTGTACTCATGGAAGCTTCAAGAATAAATTGCGAGGGAGAAG
Organism: Coenobita brevimanus; assembly: GCF_032717465.1. Classification (NCBI taxonomy): domain Eukaryota; kingdom Metazoa; phylum Arthropoda; class Malacostraca; order Decapoda; family Coenobitidae; genus Coenobita; species Coenobita brevimanus. The sequence goes on along the minus strand of NC_136976.1, from coordinate 12,347,021 downwards.
GACAGTCCCTAGTTCTGGATGATTTCTGAAGCATGTGATGGAGCCTGGGCGTGTCTGGCCTCGGTAAAGTGAGATACAGGCTAGTAACACTTAATACCATAGACGGTCCATGAAAGTTCATCAAAATTACGGATCTACTACTTGTGTGTGTGTGTGTGTGTGTGTGTGTGTGTGTGTGTGTGTGTGTGTGTGTGTGTGTGTGTGTGTGTGTGATAACGTCGGTCACCCTCGTGGAGCTACATTCCCGGCGACATAACACACACAGCACTTCTTAAGCAATTTATTTTCTATCTCGCAGATTAAAATTTACCCTTGTATATTAACTGATGCAAATCCTGTTGATATTATGAAGACGTAAATAACACGACTGGGAATATGTAAGTTTAACGCTCAAAATTATCGCCAAGGAGGAAGTGCAACGAAGTCTTCTATGATAACGAGAACACGGCTTATGGTAGCAAAGGAGCATCGTAAAGTCTCTCTCTACTGGCATGCTTCAGGTAGCGCACATCCAGAATTGGTAAAAGGAAAGAGCAACTGTGGAACAATTGAGTCTGGTGTATCGGAGTGAAAAACAGATTTCGTTGTTAAGATATTATTTTTGCTGTCACTGTATGGTATATCTTATAAACTTCAATTCCGCCCCACTTTGCTGGTTGAAAAAAATTATTTGAAACAACATTGGAGCAACGTAAACTCTGTGGAAATGAACACCTTCGAATTTTTTAAGTACTTTATGCCCTTTTCAGAAATGTTTTTCGATACTCAAACATCGGAATCTGTGCTGGGGACGTCCAATATTTTCCAAGGGCAACGCTGGGGTCAAAGGTCATTAGTCACTTATGTTTCCTTACTGCTGGGAGGCGGACAGAGAAACAAATATTATCATCATTATATTCGCTGGTATAACATATAATTAACTGTAAAAAAAAAAAAAAATCGACCATCAAGTCTGTTTTTCAGGTCTAATGAAGCAAAATCAACACAGGAAAAATGTTACTCTTGTTTACTCATATAAATAAGAAGGAAAGGGGGGAGAGAAAAGTTAAAAACACATGAATCAAATACACACACACACACACACACACACACACACACACACACACACACACACACACACACATATCATCTAAAAACACAGAGAACCCCCACACATCATCATCATCATCCAAAACACAGAGAAAACCTCCCACCCACCCAAACACACACACACACACACACACACACACACAATCCAAAACATAGAGAACCCCCCCCACACACACACATACACCATCCAAAACAGAGAAAACACACACACACACACACACACACACACACACACACACACACAATATGAGGTAGTCCACACATAAGCCGCCTTTTTCTTTTTTTTTTTTTCCCACAGCGTTGTTAAATATTGAAGAAAAATACCTTGCTTACCACTTACTGCTCACCCTGGCAGGGTCTCTCAAGCTTCTTTACTAGTGAGCTTATATATATATATATATATAGAGAGAGAGAGAGAGAGAGAGAGAGAGAGAGATGGAAAGGATGGAAGGAAGGAAGGAAGGAAGGAAGGCATATTTGAAGAAGAAAGGAAATAAGAAGAGAAGGCATCAATTAAAAGGTAATTAAAAAAAGTGATACGGAAGGAAGGAGGAATAAGACAGATCGGGTAAGAAAGAATACAAGCGGGAAAAAATGGCGAGGGTATGAAGCAATGAAGAGAGGAAAAGGTATGAAAGTGAGAAAGATAGACCGGGATGAACACTGGAGAGAGAAAGAGGAATCACGAATGAAAGAAAACCTATAGATAGGAAAAATGAAGGACGAGGAAGAGAACGGAAAAATGAAATAATAAATAATAACGAGGTAACAGGGGCCCACACTAATGTCTAGAACGTGTTAGAGTTCAGTAGCTTTTAAAGATTAGACAAAGCACAAAAGTTACTATAATTCACCACTTTCCACTGTAGTTTCATCTTTTGTTTTGGTTAAAGGGAATTTCATGTTATTGCTCGCGTTCCACAAAAGTCCAATAAGCACGTCGGGGACATATGACTCGTGCTAAGCCTCTATTTCGCTTGGTTTGCCTATTGGGCGGTGGCACCAGACATGACCAAACAAACCGGTCAAATACAATCTTTCAGATTATCGATAATACTGGACCAATAATCGCCTGTTTGTACCCTTACAAACCCACTGCCCTGAGTAGGAAACTTGGACTCTGTATAAATAAATCATACTTGCTCGCTTCGCTCCTTTGCTCGAGTAAAAATGCAGCATGAGAAAGGAGGAGGAGAAGCTGGGATGTGAGAGACCCCTACAAGCCTGAGACATGTTAAAAAGAAAGTGAGTTGAGCAGCTATTGGGTGGAGAGAGAGAGAGAGAGAGAGAGGGGGGGGGGGGCTCATTGCAAAAAGTGAGAGGGAATGAAGAGATTAAGAGGGAGAGACAGGATAGGAAAAACACGTGGCTAGGGGGGAGCAGTAACGAGATGCTGAAGGGTGTGAGAGGGGACGCGCCAAAATACAAACCAATGTGCGAGGACTGTATGTGTGAGACGTGGCAACTCGCTCCATGCCTTACTCCAAATGACGCCAACTGAGAATATATTGTCACAGGGTCTGGACGCGTGGGATATGTGTAAATGCATTCTTAATACGAGGTTTGTGAAGGATACACGGAGTCTGGAAATGTGGGACAAGGGTAAATGCATTCTTAATACGAGGTTTGTGAGGGCATATTAACACGGGGTTTAGAAATGTGGGACATATGTAAATGCATCCTTAATACGAGGTTTGTAAGGGCGTATTAACAAGGAGCCTGAAAATGCAGGACATGTGTAAATGCAATTTTAATACGAGGCTTGTAAGAGGGTTTCAACGTGTTCCCAGCAACATCATGTAATTTTTGTTTTCCCGAAATATGATTGTGTAGGTGTGAAACAACGAAAAAGTAAAATTTTCAGTTTTATTAGTTAAAATATAATGAAATCGGTACGGAAATGAAAAAAAAGTGTGAAATGTGGCTGAATTAATTCGCAAATGGCAGAAGCTAAAAGAATCTCATATTCATTTAGCTGAAATATGAATACGTTAAATCAAAATTATGTAATAAATAAAACTTCACGGCATACAATTTGCCAGAAATTTATTAAACTATTTTGTTGACGACATTAAAGCAAGATCACTTAATCCCTTCAGTTCGATTACATTTTATTTCACTTCTGGAATTTGTATACGATTTTATTCAATTTATTTATGAATTTTTAACTACAGGATTTATATATAAGTTTCATTTTACCTCTTTGCAACGCATGAGAGCTTTTCAAATGATTAAATTCAAACGGAATTAGCAAGAATAAAATAATGTACCACTGAACTGAAGGATACTGTTAGTAAATCGAAATGTGGTTAAACTGTGAAATGGGAAGAACACACCCGACGCTGCAGTACCAAAGAAACACGTCACACCAATAAGGTCAAACCCAAGAGGCGAGCCCAAACAATCCCTGACTTGCCTCTGTCGGATTTTTTATGAGTCTCTCTGCAGCACGAATACACTTAGTCCATTTCCTCTTAGGCACATGGGAACGCCTGGAGGTGATACGGATATCAGATGTAGCTTCACTTTGACTGATGTCCACAACAGCTCTTGTTTTGAGCTTTACGACTCTGAGGACTACAACTCTGCCCCATCCGAAGACAGAGACAACACAGCAGCAGTACACAGACAAATGCAGGAAAACACCTGGGGACAGGAACGAGGAGGTTACCTAAAAGCATCAGGATGTCCCGCATGTAGACAGCATCTTATAGCCGGAGTGTCGCCTCGAGTGTGAAAACTGCAGCCCGGGTCTCGCCTCAGGCATTTGTGCAGTGTAAGCCAGCTACACTTGGGAACATAAGATTTTTCTTTCTTTCTTTTCTTTTTCTTGTCTATACCATACCTCGTAAGGTCCTTAACAAGTTTTACTTTTGACATTTGTTGATATAACCTACCATCTGTGCGTTATACCCCTGACAACAGCTATTCTGGCATGGCGCAGGTCAGCAGTTGACTTTTTATTTTCCTGAGGGGGTGTTATGTTTTAGTGTGTGTGTGTGTGTGTGTGTGTGTGTGTGTGTGTGTGTGTGTGTGTGTGTGTGTGTGTGTGTGTGTGTGTGTGTGTGTGCGCTAACAATATAATTTAATACAGATTCTACCCATGTTATAATTTAACTTGGGGAAGAATGGAAGGAAAACACATACAGAAACCAATTGTTTTTTTAACGATAAATCAAAGGTCTATATCAAAGAGCTTGATCAAACGTTGCAGTATCGAAATCAATTTCAACTTTTTTTTTTTTTTTTTGTTTTTTCCTGATCAAACGTGAAGGAGAGGTTCACTTCAGTGCAAGAATGAAGTTATCCAGTTCTGAGAAAAATCAGTCAAAAGTGAAGGTCACAGGGCAAGGTCAAAGTTCCCTCCGTGGGTGTGTCTGCTACCAAAATACCTCAGTTTTGATCTGATTCCATCAAGACTTCGTTGAGGTCTTATGGGTCAGCTGAGGTGTTAACCTTTTGTCTTCAAGAACAATACTTCAAAGGTCAAGGCCACAGGGCAGGGTCACTTCATCTGTTTTTATCCGAATTAAACTAAACCAATACGCCAGTCCTGTATGAACAGCCCTAGCATGTATTCAATATGGACGGTGGGTGTTAGCGCCGAAGTGGTGACATGTAGAGGTGTGCGGTACGTAGGAGGACTACTGGGCCTTGAAAGCAGGCTGTGAAGCCTATGCCCAGAGTCGGACACATAGAAAAAAAAAAAACTTTGTGGAAGTGTTCAGGACGACACAAGTCTAAAAGGGTCCGATTTTGAGACCTATCTCTCAAAGGTATAGGTCACAGGGAAAGGTCAGAAAGAAAGGTTACAGCGCAACGTCAACTCAAACAGATGGGGTTCAAAACCCACATTGACGATGGTACTTTACGGTATAAGGTTATTGTAACGTGACGACTACATGTACTCAACTTGTCAACCATCGCGACCAGAAGAGCTTAACGTCACTGCCACTCACAGTGCAATAGGTCGGGGTGTGTGTGGATCTGACGAGAAAAACGTCATAATTACGTGACGCACACACACATATACCAGACTTTCAGTGGCGAGGTGGGTTTTAATGCACGACAGTATTACATAAAGAGCTGAGTCGACCAACTACCCGTTTAAAAAGGCAGCAAATTATAAACTGAATAATGCTTGTACTTATTAATGCAGGCAAGGTGCCACAAAACCAGTTCCTGAAACAAAAGAAAGCATTTTATGTTTGCACTGCGTTATTCAGTTACCGCACATAAAATATTCAGGTAATGATAATACATGAATAAAGTCTGAACAGAAATTTGCTTACATTACGTGGTATTGAATTAGTACATCGTAACGCCTCCTTCGTGTAACCTATCCCTTACTATCAATATATTTGTGACTATTAGCCAACAAAACAATAACTAAGATGGTACTTATGAACTGCGGAGGAGAGCAGGGCAGAGAGGATATCATGGGCAGTATAACCCATTTGGAACTGACCCCATCGCTGCCACCGTACCACTTCCATGTCATAAACTCCCTCAAATGATTTAATCTTGTATTAATAAGAAGAGCAGTAGTTCAGTTTGTAATACTAATCCAGCGCCTTGATATACTGCAATACAATAACGTGGTCTGGGTGATATGTGACCTCAGTTATAAATAGTTCAAATGATCACTCCCAGTTAGTGTATTAGCAGATTAAGGTACAAAGTGTTGAACTTGTTTTCAATTTTGGAATCAGAATATATATATTTTTTTTTTTGCGAGGAAGAAGGAACCAAAGGCCGTGAGCCCACAGTAACAGTTCCCTCCAAGAGAAAAACAAAATACAATAGAGAGCCAAATTCAATATCCGATCATTTTGAGATGCCTGGACACACTGCGTTTGAAAACCTGGAGATCATAGGCAGCAGGAAATACAGACAGAGGGAGACAGTTCCAGAGCTGACCTGTTGCATAAATGAAAGACTGGGAGTAACGGTTAACTCTTGCATTAGAGAGTTGGACAGAAAAGGGATGAGAGGTTGCTGCCAGACGGGTGCTATGCGCCCGTCGTAGAGGTGGAGGAATGCAAGCAGACAGTTCAGAGAAGCAGTGATCATTAATGTAGCGATAGAAAAGAGATAAAGATGCAACAGTGAGGCGAAGAGACAGAGGTTGAAGGGAGTCAGTAAGAGGAGGAGAGTTAATGAGACGAAAAGCCATTGACTCCACCCTATTGAGAAGAGCTGTATGTGAGGAGCCTCCCCACACATGAGAGTTGTACTCCACACAGGGGCGGATAAAACCCCTGTATAGAGTCAACAATTGTGCAGGGGTAAAGAAAGAGCAGAGTCGGCTTAGCACACCCAATCTCTTGGAAGCAGATTTTACAAGAGATGTATTATGATCTTTCCAAGATAAGTCCCAAGTAAATGAAACCCCAAGCATGTTCAAGGATGATGAAGGATTAAGCTGAATATTATTAAACATTAGTGGGTATACTTGTGGAAGATTTTGTCGGATTGATAGGTGTAAGAACTGAGTCTTAGATGCATTAAAAACAACCATATTATTTTTACCCCAGTCAGAGATACGAGCCAAGTCAGACATTAGGTGTGCCATAGCCTCATCCCTTGTTTGTTGAAGTAACTGTTGAGATGGGCGTTGCGGGAACCGAATGGAAAGGTAAAGGGTGGAGTCATCAGCGTATGAGTGGATAGGGTTAGATGTACAGCTTAGAAGATCATTGATGAATAAAAGGAAGAGAGTTGGTGATAGGACAGAGCCCTGAGGAACACCACTGTTGATAGATCTAGGAGAAGAACGAAGGCCGTCTACAACAGCGGCTATAGAACGACCAGAAAGGAAGCTAGCGATGAAGGCACAGATAGAAGGATAGAAACCGTAGGAGGGCAGTTTGGAAATTAAAGATTTATGCCAGACTCGATCGAAAGCCTTTGAGATGTCAAGTGCAATGGCAAAGCTTTCGCCAAAGTCCCGAAAGGAGGATGACCAGGAGTCTGAAAGGTAGGTGAGAAGATCGCCAGTGGAGCGTCCCTGACGGAACCCGTACTGACGATCGGAAAGAAGGTTGTGATAGGAAAGATGCCTTAAAATTTTTCTATTGAGAACTGACTCGAAAACTTTTGAAATACAGGACGTTAAAGCAATTGGACGATAGTTGGAGGGTTGGGAGTGGTCACTCTTCTTTGGGACTGGCTGAATGAGAGCAAACTTCCAGCAAGAAGGAAAGGTTCAAGTTGACAGACAAAGGCGAAAGAGTTTGCCTAGGCAGGGTGTAAGCACAGAAGCACAGTTCTTGAGAACAGCAGGAGGGACCCCATCAGGCTCATATGCCTTGTTAGTACTGAGGCCAGTGATGGCAGAAAATACATCAACTGAAGATATTTTAATGTCAGCCATGAGGAAGTCAGAGGAGGGAAGTGATGGAGGAACAGCACCGGAATCGTCTAAGGTGGAATTGGAGGAGAAAGTCTCTGCGAAGAGATCTGCTTTATCAGTAGAAGAAATAGCTACAGAACCATCAGAGTAGAAAAGAGGAGGGAAGGATGATGAGGTAAAGTTGTTAGAAATATTTTTGGCAAGGTGCCAGAAGGAGGGCGAAGAATTCGAGTTGGAGAGTTGAGAGCATTTAGTATGGATGAAATTATTTTTAGTAGAGCAAAGAACAGACTTAGCACGATTCCGGGCAGAAACGTAAAGATTATGTGATTCAGGGGTGGGTTGGCTCCGGTACCTTTTGTAGGCCCTCTCCTTGTTGCGGACAGCATTAGAACAAGCGTGATTAAACCAAGGCTTTCTTGCGTTAGTCAAAGGATATGAGAAAGGAATGTATGCTTCCATGCCCGAGAGAATAACCTCCGTAATGCGCAAGGCACACTCAGATGGCTCACGGCCATGGAAGCAATACTCATTCCAGGGATAATCAAAGAAGTACTGCCTGAGGGCCTCCCAGTCCGCGGCTCCAAAATGCCACAGACGACGTTTCCCTGGAGGGTCCACAGGCCGTACCGTAGTGATAGGACAGGTTAAGGTAAGAAGGTTGTTTGATAACTTGGCATTGTGCAGTGCTTAATCCTGTATCTGACATTTTCTGCAAATCCGATTATAACAAAATTTTATGTGGAATACATGGTGAGTACCATTTATCAGGAGTATCTACCTAAATATACGTTGATATGACAACCTCAAAACAACGAAAACATATCTAAACGACCAATGAAGTTGTCACCTCACGTTCAGCGTAATCTGCCTAAAAAATAGTTTCCCTAAATGCCTAAGCTTACCTCTGCTCTTTGTTACTAGATCCCCTTTCGTCCTTCTCCTTCATTACTTTTTTTTACTTTTTCCTTCTTCTCTCCTCTCCCTCTCTTTTATCATGCTCTTCTTTATTTCCGTCCTTCACAACCTGCTTCTATTTTCCTTCTTCTCTTCCTTCTTCCATCTCATTCTCCTTCATCTCTCATTTATAAATTTCGTCTTATTATTTGACAGACCAGTTAACCCCTCGTCTCTCCTCTCCTGTCTTCCCCCCCCCCCTCTCTCTGTTTTTATCCTCTTACCTCAGCAACATCATATCATCACATTGCCATAACCATCAACATTAACACCACCATCATCACAACCACCACCATAACCACCACCACCATCATATCATCACGAATAACCCTAAGTATCACTATCACTATGAAAACACCATAACCATCATATCATTATCAATCATATCACTATCACCACCATATCAACACCATCACACAATTAAAATTAAGATTATGATCACTACGACAATCATCAAAATCATCACCATCGGCAAGATCATGACACCATCATATTATTACATCATCATCATCATCATCATCACAGACATCATCCCTAGGCGTATCGTCACCTCAGCCATCACCATATCACCACCTTCCATATAACTTTCAACGCAATCATTATCACTGTGTCACCATTACCAATTCACCGTATCACTATATCACCTTGCAACCATATCACTATCACCATATCGCCATGCATCATGCCAACATAACATCACAACATCACTTCACCATCATCAACGTATCACCCCCAACATATAACAGTATCACATTCTGTCTGTCTGTCTGTCATACCAATAACATCCTCCCACTTGATCAGGGTATATTGTCTTTCGCTGAACATTACCTACAAATATCAAAGAATTCCTCAGAAGATTAGTGGGCAACTAGGAGTTTGACACACATTAATTATGATACATTAATGAGCAGATAGGAAAGGCGTCATTAGCGTCCACTGATAACATATACTGATAAGGTTTGCCAAAATTAAAGAAAAGGGGGAGGGAAAGGGGAAAATAGAAAGATGATACCTTATCTCTCCCTCGCACTTAATTTTCTCTCGTATATAAATTCTCTTTCTTTCCTCATCTGTGTCCCTTCCGCATCTCTATCTCTCTCTCTCTCTCTCTCTTTCTTTCGTCGTGCCCTGAAACCTTGAGGAAATGAGATACGATAAGAGAGGCGACTGCATGAGTTTGTATTAAAGACTGACGGACAGACAGGTAGACAGACTGAGGTACCCGGTAACTAGCCACCTGGCTAGCAGAGAGAGAGAGAGAGAGAGAGAGAGAGAGAGAGAGAGAGGAGGAAAAACAATGAATAGAGGGCGAGAAAGGTGGCAACAATGAGGAATGTGAAGGAAATGTGGTCGAATAATGAGAAAAGAGAAAAGATTACGGAGTGGAAATAAAAAGGAAAAAGGAGAAAGTGAAACAGGGACGCTCACTAAAAACTATACAAACACCTGGGCACGATAGACGTAGAAATAAACAGAAAGGTAGCTTGTTGTTTGGTAATTGTGTGTGTGTGTGTGTGTGTGTGTGTGTGTGTGTGTGTGTGTGTGTGTGTGTGTTCTGAGTGACATACTTTGTCGCCACTACGCTGGTGTATTGATGCAAAAGTATATGATGCAATAATTATTACTTTTTTACTTTTTAAGAATGCATACGGGATGACTTGTTTCATATTCTTTGGTCATATATTCAAAATGCATGACGACTGCAGTGTTCGGATACTCTTTTGGGTAAGAGTAGACGAGCATTTATAAAACCATCGAACCATGCAATGAGAGGAAAGAAAACCATCTCGGTTGACAGTATGGCGTAAATAATGAAACTTAAAACATAACTCACAATGATGGCTGTCAAAATCTCATCGAAAAAGATTATACTCACAAGATATACAACGAATAATATTAATGACGGGCATCGGAACACTTGATATTTCAAAACACACACACACACACACACACACACATACAAAAGAAAAAGAAAAAAAGAACACGCCAAAGCCAACACACACAGTTATATTATTAACAAAACAAGCTAATACGAAAAAAAGTAGAAAATAAAGCACAAATCAGAAGCTCAGTACTACCCCTAACGAAAGCTTAAAAAAAAAAAAAAATCTTATTCTACAAACAGTGTATCCGATCAGTGATGTCCTAAGTCACTCAGACAAAGACTTCCAGCCTCTTTAATACCCACTGAACACCTTGAAGACCACAAAGAACAATGCTTTACTCATCACCACTGACTACACCAAAATCGCTCCCACAGCTCACTAATGTTCTCTCCACCTTGTTATGAGAGGCATTCAGAACTATGCAGCACCATGCCAATACACAACAAGCCTGACATTACAAAACAAAGCAACAGAACACAATACGGCACACAAAAGAATCACCACACAGCCATTACCAAAACCCCTTACAACAACATCCCACACAGAACACTCAAAGAAACACTCACATATTCATCTCACGAGCTGGGCAACACAACAACTCCATCAGAACACTATATCACACGCTCTCTCTCCTGATATCAGAGGAATCCTTATGTAGAGATGATCGAGTTCAAGACAGGAGATAACCTAGTCCTCCTTAGTTACCAGTTTAGATTCGGGCTGGGTGGAATCAAAGATGACACGTGCCCTGCTTGTAGCCCACACATAATACACATAATGGAACAATGCACAGCACACGCCACATTAAGACGCAAACATATTATCAACACTGTGGAAAACCTATGGGACAACCCTATATGGGTAGTGGTTTACTTGCAGTCGACAGGTCTGCTCAGTCAGACTGGGGATGAGGAAATACAACAATAATAACAATGATGGCTAAAGTTATTATCATCAACAGAGGTAGATGTAGTAACAAAACATATATATACCACTAGCACACACACACACACACACACACACACACACACACACACACACACACACACACACAAGCAATGGCCCAGATAACTAACGCACAGACAAATTTCCACATCCCACCAAACTTTCACTGCGACCCACAATAAAAAGCACACAAGAGCGGGGACTTAAAAAACGAAGTGTGTCTAACCTGCACCTGTAGTCCGCCAATAATACCCACCCTGGGCTGGTCGACATTCAAACTTTTACCCAGACAAGAGCGCAGGAGGAATGCTGGCTGAATAACCAAGTTGAACGAAGCAAATACACAAGTGTTTTCTAGTCGGCAAAATGGTATCAGACAGTCTAGATAAATTATAGGCTTGTACAGATGGGAACTGTCGCGGTGAGTTGTTACCACTGTACCTCTAGTTCATGTCCTAACAATAGTTATAGCATGCACAATTTGTAAATGCAGCTCAAACGACAATAATTATACAAAACCACAGACTCAATATCGGTGTGATATATACAGTACGGTATTATGAAGCTTAGGGTGTTCGGAGGTTTTGCTGCTGCCCGATAGAACTTACTACTGCAGATAAATCACGTGTACAGATATACAGAATGCATGGAGTGTACTGAGTACACCATACTTCTACGGAAGTAATTTTACAGTAAAAGAAAAGAGCACCAGTGCCCACTAGCACACAAGCACCTGCGCGCGCGCGCACACACACACACACACACACACACACACACACACACACACACACACACACACACACACACACACACAGCACAGCACAGCAAAACCCCACTAAAAAAAAAAAAGTTTACATACAAAGCACGTTTACAGAAAAGCAATAAACACCAGTTCGTAACAAAAGATCTCCCTGTTACCCATAGATGGAAAAGAAATCAAACCGACAAATAAAAACAAGAAACAAATAATAATATCAAGCAGGTTTTACCCTCAGAGCGAAAAGCAAAAAATAGCCCATCAGGATGAAAGCAGAGAGAGTAATGTACAAAAAAAAAAAATAAATAAATAAAAAAAAATAAAAAAACCTTCCCTGAGTAAAAGCACAGCCAACTATGAGTATTAATTTTATCATTTTTTACACCTTTCTTTGGCTCCATGTGACTAAGTCTTAGGTAATAAAGCTGCCGTGTTCACCCTGACTCAGCCCGTCCCCTTGCAGAGCTCTTGTCGTGCAGATCTTCACCGAAACTGATGAAGGTGAGATGGGTAAGAGGGAGGAAGCTTGGGGTCGGGATAAGGAGAGGGGAATGACAAACGAAGCAGAAAAAATCCTGTTTCTTGAGAGAGAGAGAGAGAGAGAGAGAGAGAGAGGATGAGAATGAGGTGGGGAAAGGAGGTGGACGGAAGTAGGAACAGGAATGGCTGAAGAAGGTTTGAATGAATGTAGAAAAATCGAGTCTGTGTAAACTCACGAAATTGGAACTGGAGAAAGATGTGCTGTGCTTTGCTGTGTTGTATATTTCTACTGCGTTGTGCTGTATCTTCTGTGTTGCGCGTTCGTGCTATGCTTCGTGTTTGCGGTGCTGTGTTGTTCTGCATATTTGTTCGTTCTTTGAAGAGTGTGTGTGTTTGTGTGTGTGTGTGTGTGTGTGTGTGTGTGTGTTGCATTGTGTGTGTGTGCATTTGTACTGTGTGTTGTGTTGTGGGTTTGTGCTGTCTTGTGTACTGTATACTTGTGTTTATGTTTTGCTGTGTCTTGAGCGCCGTGTTGTGTGTAATCTGTATGTGGTTTTTTGTTTTTTGGTTTGTTCTTTAAAATATCTTTGAATTTCCATGCTCAACCATTAAAGGCAGTCCCCAATTTGCGAACATGATCTGTTGCTGAAACCTGTACCTGTCACTTGCTAAGATGAACCCCTCCTCCCTAAAACCTTCCTTTGTCTCGTTATGCACCATACAGTATAGGCAATACACTCCAGGCAACATTCAGTCTCTTATAACACTTGCAATGACTGTCAACACGCCCCATTCAATGCAGTAGCTCCCATTTTCATAGATAGAGCTCTGACTACCAACAACGTTTCATTAATCATGTTACTATACTGTACTCACTTCACTGTAAACCTCAATGGTCATCCGTTCCTCATGAATACAGTGTCATAAATGTAAAATACAAACAAACAATTCTACTGATTTTCTTGCGTTTTTGAGACACCTGGGGATATACTTGTAATTAAGTCAGAGAAAAAAAGGACAAACTCTGGCTGATAACAAAGACGCTCTGACTGATAAGAGGTCTTGGCTATGCACTCTGACGTCACCTATAGTGTGGCAGTTTAAGAATATTTGGCTCGCGGTTTGAAATGATTAATGAAGTTCTTGTTTTTTTTTTTTGTTTTTTTTTTGGGGGGGCGGGGAATTTTTTGTTAGTATCATCGGAAATCCTTAGGTATTTATCCTTGGTGTTTTGTCTGCATCGAAGGAATACCTATAATTCATACTGGATTACAAAAACTCGATTTATTGTACTGTGAGCCTGAGTCACACCTGAACGCCCGAACTCTCTCTCTCTCTCTCTCTCTCTCTCACACACACACACACACACACACATACACACACACACACGAACAAGCTGTCTGTCTATCTGTCAGTCTCTCTATTAGATCCCTTCACACACACAAGTGCAAACCGTATACCCACCCACCCACAGACGAGGAAGCTGTCTGTCTGTCTCTGTCTGTCTGTCTCTCTTACATCTCTCCCCTCCTCACAAGCAATACCTACACTCCCCCCAGCCCCCGCCCCCCCCACACGCGCAAAACTCTGTACGTAGTCAAACACCGGCCTTCCTTTCAGCCAACCAATATCCCTGCATCTGCCTATCAAAAGACCTGGTTCGTCTGCACACAAAGTTTCATTCCGTAAACTTCAGCTTTTTTTGAGGGGGGGGGGGATCGTAGCATCCAAACATGACTATCAATCTATCCGTATTTTTGCCTATTTATCTATTGGGCCTTGTGACTATCAGTGGATCCATCTATCGGACATTCTACCTATCTACGACTATCACGGGATCCTGATTTGTCTCCTCGCAGGGATCCATATCAGTGTCTACCATCTTTTGGGGCGTGTCGAATCTTCCGAATATATCTATTTACCTTACTTTTTGTGGTTGTTTGTCTGTCAGTCAATCCGTCTTTATGTACTGTGTGTGTGTGTGTGTGTGTGTGTGTGTGTGTGTGTGTGTGTGTGTGTGTGTGTGTGTGTGTGTGTGTGTGTGTGTGTGTGTGTGTGTGTGTGTGTGTGTGTGTGTGAGAGAGAGAGAGAGAGAGAGAGAGAGATGAATATATTTGTCGATGTAGGAAAAAGGATTGGTGAAAATAATTCTCTTGTCATGATGGTGAATTGGTGACCACAAGGATAACTATGATGACGAAAGTAATTGTGGCAGAGGTAGGAGAAATATCAGTGTGGCGATGGGCATGGTAACACTAGTAGATGGAAAAGTATGGTGGCGATGGTGGGAGTGGTTCGGGATATTATGGCGGGGATATGGTTGTGGTGGGAGATATTATTTTGTCGATGGTGGTGATGGTCAAAGAAAGTTATGGTGGCAATGGTGGTGGCTGCAGTGGTGGTGTTGATTTTTATGATGATGCTCGCGGAGGTTAGAAAAAGCACGTTCGTCAATCGCGTGACCTGTGTCCCATCATGAAGCCGTCAAAGGGAAGTTGATAAACAGGCAGACAAAGGAACAGGTGTGTAGGGCTGGTAATTTAATGGATCTATAAGGAAGCATGTTGTAAGATTAGTGATTTGGATGTAGTCAGGGTTTATCCAAGAATGAAAGTGTCACAGGCGTAAAAGAATGGGCGTGGGTGACAAAGGAATGGGTAGGGTGGGCTGGCATTGTGGTGATGGCGGGGTGAGGAGGGATCATGAAAGCATTCCCTGAGAAGATGGGTGCTGTAGAATTAACGATTTGAGTAGCGTATTCAGTTTAAAGCTTTCAACATAATAAGCTCGCGTCAACTCAAGTAAAAATGATGATATTGTGGGCGATGGTCATAAAAGGTGAGTTTTACGCCAGGTACCCCTTTTTTGGATAAGGGCTAAGGCGTTGCCCCTGGGTAGAGGACTTTGGTTTGGAGCGTGTAGCATTTTATGACCGGATACCCTTCCTGATGTCTACCAATGACCCTTGGGTGGATTCGATCCTCCGACCCTTCGGTCAGAGCGGAGCGCTCTAACCCACTGAGCCACGGCTGCTATAGTGAAGTAATTATGGTGGTGGTGATTCTGAGTGGTGGTTGTGGTGGTCTCGTAGCTGTGGCTGGGAAGGCGTATCTCATCGTGACATGGAGAATAACGAAGCTAATATTCCTTCCTACCTGGACCCTCAAGGTGCAATATCTGATACAGCGAGGAAACGTGACGACGAAGGACGAAGAGGGGAGAGGAGGAATCAGGAGGAAGCGACGAAGACAGAGGAAAGAAAGATTAGGAATGAGATGTGGGATGGTAAGACGCAGGAGGAGAGGAAGGAAGAGGAAGGAGAAGGAGGAGGAACTGAGAGAAGGGATGCGAGGGGAAAGAGTGGAAGACGTAGGAAGAAGAGAAGGGAGTAAGAATGAGGAGAAAGGGAAGACGTAGGAGCCGAGGAGAAAGTACAAAGGAGGAAGACGTAGGATAAAGGCAAGAGAAGAGAAAGGAGGAAGATGAAGGGAAGGTGTCTGAGGAAAGAGAAATGAGGAAAGAAGAGGAGAGGAGACAATAACAATGAAGGGAAGGAAAGGAGAATAAGGAAAGGCTACAGACGGAATGATGAGGGAGAGGGGAAGAGGTGAGAAGAAATGAAGAATATAGGAATAAGGAAGAAGGGAGGGAAATCAGTGGAGGAAAAAGGGAAGGGATGAGTAAGGAAGAGGAGGGGATGAAAGAGGAGAAACAGAGGGAAGAAGAATGAGGAGGAAAAAAGGGAAAAAGCGAGAGAGAGGAGAGAGAGAGAGAGAGAGAGAGAGAGAGAGGCAGGAAGGGAAGACGTACAAGGAAAGATGTAAAACGATGAAATGAGGCAAAAATGATGGAGAACGAACAATACAAAGGAATAAAGGTGATGACAGACACGAGAAATCATTTGGTTTATAAAGAATAAAAGAAAGTAAAAATGCTGTGACGTAAGAGAATGGAGATATAATAGGAAGCGCATATGTGGGGAGAGAGAGAGAGAGAGAGAGAAATACAGTCCAGTTAAATATTGTTAAACGAAAAAAATCATGTCAAAGGCCGAGATTAAGGGGAAAAAATCGATCACTGTGTATCAAAAGGGCACACCAAAGCTCATTTCTTTTATTTTGCTTTTTATTTTTCTTTGTTTCCACTTTTTTTCTGCC
The DNA here is from genome assembly GCF_032717465.1 of Coenobita brevimanus. Taxonomy (NCBI): domain Eukaryota; kingdom Metazoa; phylum Arthropoda; class Malacostraca; order Decapoda; family Coenobitidae; genus Coenobita; species Coenobita brevimanus. Next base: position 12,330,395 of record NC_136976.1, on the reverse strand, counting down.
TGGCTAATATGTTTTTCATCTCTCAATTCGGCCTCATCCGATCTCAGTTAATCCTCTCATGGTCGAAATAATCCTTGTCTTCCAATCCAGCTAACTCTAGGCGACTTTATAATAGCAAGAGTTAGGAACGGGCTCCTGAGAATTAACACTGTCATTACTAACTTACTCTTGTCAAAACAGCACTAATATTTCATTCCAACTGAACACGAGACGATTTCATGTAGTTATGCGTGAATACAGACGCCTGAAAATGTTAACTCTGGTCACTAATAACATTCATTTTATCCTATGTCTAATATTCTACTCCAGCTAGCGATTATATTAAGATGAGAGTGAGCACAGAAGCCTGACGGTGATAATACTCATGAATAAATGTGTGCTAACTTTTTCTTGTCTACCACCCCTATCACGTCGTGGGATAAAACACCATATCGTTTTTTGACTGCTACGGCGACGAATCGAATATCATGCTTTTATTGTGAGTGAAAAATGATTTCCATACTTTCTGTACTTTTCTGATGCCATATTTGTTTCGTGTAAAAACGATACGGATGTATACGGTTATGGGCTTTGAGGCATGGACTGTATAAAAGCCCTAAAGGCCGGAGTGAAAGATATATACCGGTATATGTATGTATGGATGGATGGATGGATGGATGGATGGTTGTGTGTGTGTGAGCAGCTGGATTCGACTCGAGTTATATGTTTACTCACGCAGGACGAAAGATCACATGTTCCCAGAATTGAGTCCCTTTATCCCTGCCTTACTCAGAACGCCTCCACACACTTTGATCTAAACTGGATAAAGTCTCTAAGCTGACCCTGACATGTAACCTTGACGTTTGACCTACAATTCCCCACATCAACTGGTAAACCACTTAGCAAATCCTCAGTCCTTGAAACCTAGTATGGTTCAAAGTAGATCAAGGTTATTTTTTATTCTACCAACACACAAACACATGAAGCGAAATTTGACAATGTCCTGTGACCTTGATCTTTGACTGTTCTCTAAATCGAATCTCTTGTATCTTGCCTTACCTTTAAATCCATCTATTAAAATAGGAGAAAATTGGGCCAAACCGTTTAAGATGGCATTATGGTGGTAAGTGTGCTTTCGAGGGCGGCTTGATGGCTGATTTATGATTAGGTCATGGCTAACGGAGAAACGGAAGGTAAACTGACAGACAGACAGAGAAGTAGACAGACAGCCTTAGTGACAGACAGAGACAAAGAAAGACAGAAAAATCAGAAATTGGATGAGACAAACGCACGGTTCTTTCTTTACCCCTGCACAATTGTTGACTCTATACAGGGGTTTTATCCGCCCCTGTATGGAGTACAACTCTCATGTGTGGGGAGGCTCCCCACAAATAGCTCTTCTCAACAGCGTGGAGTCAAAGGCTTTTCGTCTCATTACCTTAACGCTCCTCCTCTTACTGACTCCCTTCAACCTCTGTCTATTCGCCGCACTGTTGCATCTTTATCTCTTTTCTATCGCTACTTTAATGGTCACTGCTCCTCTGAACTGTCTGCATGCATTCCTCCACCTCTACGACGGGCGCGTAGCACCCGTCTAGCAGCAAACACTCATCCCTTTTCTGTCCAACTCTCTAATGCAAGAGTTAACCGTTACTCCCAGTCCTTCATTTATGCAACTGGTCAACTCTGGAACTGTCTCCCTCTGCCTGTATTTCCTGCTGCCTATGATCTCCAGTCTTTCAAACGCAGTGTGTCCAGGCGTCTCGAAATGATCGGATTTTGAATTTGGCTCTATATTGTATTTTGTTTTTCTCTTGGAGGGAACTGTTATTGCGGGCTCGTGGCCTTTGGTTCCTTCTTCCTCGCATAAGAAAAAAAAAAAAGACAGAGGTAGATAGAAACAGACGCACAGAGACAGAGATGGACAGAAACAAACAGAGAGTGAGTCAGCGACAAACAGAGCGGTTTCGGTTGATTAAGAAGAGTGGGAAAAGTTCATGTAAACAAGCCATTCTAAGTCTGTTGCGAGTCACACACACACACACACACACACACACACACACACACACACACACACACACACACACACACACACACACACACAATTTTTCTTAGACGCGAGCTCGCTCACATTCTCTTACACACACACACACACACACACACACACACACACACACACACACACACACACACACACACACTGAAGTCCAGGCATGCATCAACACAAGCAGAGACACACCTGTATTGATTAGACTGACCTATTTACGACCTTGAATTTCATTAGTCTTCACCCCTTCACTACGAAGACCTATTTACTCATGCTATTCTTAGACGGATTTATTCAACTTGGGTAAATCCTGTTGTACTGAAGGGATTAATGAAAGCTATATCAATCCCCTACAGTTTAAAAAGTCTCTCCTTATCTCTCTCCGTAGATGAAGTTTGATATAACAAGAACAGAAAGAAAAGAGGAGTTATCCTAATGATGAGTTCACTGCTTCACTCCAATGACGTATTCCTGTACTTTACTCTTGCTACCTAGGAAAGACTCTAATCAGGTTAAGAGAGACACCTTGAAGTACGAGAGATCATCCCTAGGTAAATTAATTCAAGAAGAAGCTGGATTAAACTAAGAAAGAATAAATATGTACAACAGATTCAAGATGTTAATTTGCCTTCCACAACATCCACTGATACGCCGTAAAATCACCTCCGGCCATATCATCACACCAGACCTGAAGAAGATAGACCTGGCATGAATTCAGTCTGGACGGTTGATATTAAAGCCCACGTGGTGACATGTGAAGGTTTCTGACACCATCTGTTCTACACAAGAGAGTTGGGTTTCAGGACAATAAGTGTCTAGTCTATGCACAGAGTAGCAAACAGTTACGGGCATCAATACATATTCACTACATTGCAAGAAATCAAAGGCTACATTGTTAGAAATAAAAAGACAGTGATCGACGGCTTCCAAAACACAAAGGTACGATATTTGGAGCCTAAGAAGCATTTTCAAAATACTGTGCAAGTTTCATAACCACACGAATAAAATGTATAGTGATATTACCTCTCCATAAATGTGATTTAAAAATAGAGCTACGTTAAAAAAAATAATCCCTACACACATACAGCTCGTGTAAATCGACGCAAATTAAGCTCTATATACATGCACTCCCCGATGAATCTACTTAGTCTCTGTTGGATCCGATTATTTTGGGGCAATTTGATGCTCAACGCTAATGCCTCATTCTGCTGGGGTGAGTGTTTTATTTAATTCAACACAGAGTTAATATAGGAGCATGCTTGTGAACATGTTTATATTCCGGTATGGCTATCTATCTATCTGTCTAATTACCTATCTATCTGTCTATTTATTTATCTAGCTATATATGCTCTGTGGAAGGTGGGAACGCCAACCATCCACTCACTCGATGCAGGGTGACCTTTACGTTACCCTACAATGAGTGTCAAGCCGAATGTTTTCCTGTAACCCTGAAAATTATTTACTACGTTGGAGAAATAAAGTAAAACCAAAACATTCGCAGCATATTTGTCTCATGGTTCAAAGGATCCCACCTGGCTCAGAAAGTGTTACGTCCTAGAATTATTTGATTTGTTTTATATTAATTTTTCACATAATGTAGTTCAGACAAGTGACCAGTTACTTGTTTTAAATATCCGAGCTGAACACACACACACACACTGCAGTTCAGAGACAAGTGACTGGTCTCTTGTTTTAAATATCCGGATTGAACAGCCCAGTCCTGAACCCGTACGTTCCTGATGGGGCATTAAAGGCTGCGATGATGTATCCACAGTATGCAAGTATATATGTATGTATATGCCTTGTTGATATTGGGAGTGGGGTGACCAGTGTGCAAATGTGCATAATTTCAATGAGATGTTTCACTGTATCATCCTTGTTATCATAATCCTTGTAGTGCTGCTGCTCTTGTTACCATATCACTGCCCCATCATTGTCACTACTCTCAAACTTGGGACAATTCTAGCTCACATCAGAAAATTTTATTCAGCTAAGTGTATACCATAGGGGCCTAACAATGTTATTATTGGCTCCACTGCGGACAGGATTTTTGAGGCAGTGTACTCGGGTGGATCGATAATTGGCTTACAGGACGCAGAGTCAAAAATACATGGTAAAGAAATGGACTAAAGAATGTTACAAGTAAAGTGGCTTAGGGCTCAGTATTCGGGTCTTTTCTGTTTTTAATAATTGATATAGATGAGTGTTCTTTTTTGTAAAGTAACCAAATTTGCTGATAATACTATAGTTAAATCAGGGAAAGCCCCAGGAATTGATGGAGTGTGTGATGAAATGCTGAAGCATGGGGGAGAGATAGTAGTAGAATGGATGTGGAAGATGTGCAGATTGGCCTGGGAGGAAGGTAGAGTCCCGGAGGATTGGAAGTCGGGTATAATTATTCCCTTGTACAAAGGAAAAGGGGAAAAAGAAGTGTGTGGTAACCATAGGGGCATTTGTCTTCTTAGTATAATAGGAAAAGTGTATGGTAGGATACTTATTGACAGAGTTAGAGAAAGAACAGAGAAATTAGTTGGAGAAGAACAGGGAGGCTTTAGGAAGGGAAGAGGCTGTGTCGATCAGATATTAATTCTCAGATCTTTAGTGGAAAAGTTTCTAGAGAAGGGAAAGAAGTTGTATGCGGCATTCATGGATTTGGAGAAAGCATATGACAGGGTGGATAGACAAGGATAGTGGAAAGTGTGACAGGGTGGATAGACAAGGATAGTGGAAAGTGTTAAGAATATATGGAGTAGATGGAATGTTGTTGAATGCTGTGAAGAGTATGTACGATGATGCGAAGGCTGCAGTGCGTGTGGATGGTGAACTAAGTGAATTTTTCTCTCTGAGGGTTGGGTTGAAACAGGGATGTGTCATGTCTCCATGGTTGTTCAATCTGTACATGGATGGGGTAATAAAAGAGGTACAAGGTGGGGTAGTGGATGTTGGAGTGGCCCTGGTGTGAGAGGATAGTGTTTGGAAACTCCCTGTACTGTTGTTTGCAGATGATACTGTGTTGTTGAGTGAAGACGAAGGGGAGCTGCAAGGCTTGGTTGATGAGTATGAGAGAGTGTGTAAGAAACGGAATCTAAAGGTGAATGTAGGGAAGAGTAAAGTGATGGTCTTTGAGAGAGGTGTGGTCAGTGAATGTACAGCGAGGTTGGATGGTGAGGAATTGGAAAATGTGACTACGTTTAAGTACTTGGGTAGTGTGATGAGTAAGGATGGAGGTTTGGAGGGTGAAGTGCTTGAAAGGGTACAGCAGGGAAGAAAGGTTGCTGGTTCCTTGAAAGCAGTGATAAGAAACAGGGAAGTGAGCATGGAAGTGAAAAAGTTACAACAAGACAGTATTGTGATACCAACTCTAACGTACGGAAGTGAAGCTTGGACGTTGTTGGAAGGACACAAGTCAAGAGTGAGTGCGGTGGAAATGAGTTATTTAAGAGGAGCCTGTGGAGTCACATGGAGAGACAGGCTGACGAATGAGGATATAAAGGAGCGTTGTGGTGTTGATGTGGATGTGATAGGAAGCGTTATGAGGAACACACTGAGGTGGTTTGGCCATGTGGAGAGGATGGAGGGTGAAAGACTGACGAAGAGAGTGTATGTGAGTGAGGTGGAGGGGGAAAGAGGGAGGGGGAGGCCGAGGATGAGATGGAGGGATGGGGTGGAGAGGTATATGAGAGAGGGGTGTGTGAGCTGGGAGCAGGGGAGTGAAATGGCGGGGGACAGGGCGACTTGGAGGCGATTTGTTTGTGGCCACCCCAAACGGGATTGAGGCGTCTGGCAATAGATAGATAGATAGACTATAGTTGGAAACAGCAGACAGATCTCTACATAGGCAGGCAATTCACAGTGTCCTGGATCGACTATTTAGTTTGGCCTTAACTGGCTGATGGTTTTCAGTATTAATAAATGCAAAATACTAAACACTGGAAACAGAAACGAAAAAGCCAGTTACACTATGAATAATATTCAGCAAGTTAATATCAACCACGTAATAGACTTAGGAATTATCGTAAAAAAATAATCGGAAACCAAGAAAACATTGTACGGAGGCTGTTACGAAACCCAACAAACTAATCGGATTCACTGGTACAGCATTCGAATATATATCAGCAAGTATCCTCCTCACCATATACAGTTTACTAGTAGGGCCTTACTTGATGCACTGTGTCCACTTTGTCCACTTCCGATCGTCATATTACAAAATAAGATACAGAGAAACTTGAAAGAGTACAGCACACAAAAATGATACCTAGGCTGAGAAATAAACCATACGAGAGGCGCTTAGAAGCCCTGGATCTCTTTCCATTACGTAAATGTGATTATGAGATGTATTTCAAGTACTCAAAATAGTTAAAGGACATGATCACATGGCTATCAAAAAATACTTCATAGAAGATCGGTTGAATGACACTAAATGTAATGGGTAATAAATTACTAGCCAACAGATCCAGTCAAATGAAGCTAAGCATTTCCTTACAACAGCGTTGTAGATATAGGCAATAAACTGCCCTCCAGTGTAGTAAACTGTGATACAGTACTAACTTTTAAAAACAGCTTTGACAAGTACCTGCATTCTGACCCCCAGCTAAGTATGTTCACTCCCGCATAATACATTTCTGCTGTATATATAAAGTTTTTTGTTTTTTTTAAAATAAAGATGGAGGTTAAAACCACAGAACAACATTGATATATATTTCTGACAATGTTACTTTCCTTTTCAGGATGATAGTGTACAATATAATCTCCTTTCCTATGAAATTTCCATGACTGCTTTTCTATGCTGCATAGTGGTTCTTTTCACTATTTCCTGCTGGCTTCGACTGGAGGGTTTTGTGGTGGAGGGGGGGGGGAGCCTTTCTGCTTTTCTTTCTTTGCATTTAGCTAACAGCACATTTTAACAAACAGCCACGAACGGACCAACAGGTCTGTTGCTGTTTGCATTCCACTATACTCCCTATAATTCAATTTCTTCTTTCCTACCTCTCCCTCTCCTCTCCTTCCTCCAAGCTCCTCCTGCCACACCATTCCTCACCATTATGTCCCCGAGCAGCACCTCTCGTGTGCCTCTCGTCCTCTCCCCTACTTTACTATCTCCTCCTCTTCTCCTTTACTTCTGCTTCTGTTCTCTCCTGCACGATTTTCCTGCTACATATGCCTTCGTAGCCTCGCCTCTTTTTCTCCCTTGCCTTTCCTCCTCTCCCCTACCTTCCTTTATCCTATCTTTCTTCCCTCTCTCCCTTATTCTTGCTTCTGGCTGTCCTCCTCTCCTTTCAAGTCCCATCACCACACCATTCTTCATCCCCGTCCCTTGCGTATAGCCTCTGGCCAACGCCTCTCCCTTTCAGGTATTCCCTTTTGATAGATCAAGGCCCATTGTTGACACCCCCCCTACCCCTCTACCCCCATTATCAACGCTCCGGCTTGAGCTTTGGTTCTGTATTAACTGACTGCTTACACTTCTGTCTTGACTCACAGGGTCATTATACACTTCACAACGAAACTTAAGTGAAACTAAAGTGAAAATATTATGAAAATTACCCTTTTTGGGCTTTTCGAGGGCCCGAAGCGGTAGTCCAGGCAATTTAGGCCACAAGAGACCACGTCACGTCTCCAATAGCGCTTAGAGGACAGAAAAACCTCAGGTCACCTTCTGTTTCCGAACCATATTGGGTTAATTCATGCTCTTCTCAAGCCCTAGACCTATATAAACCACGTCGCTAAGGCTTTAATATTTAAGCGAAATAAGAAAAACCTGATGACTGCCAAAGAGACTTGCCTTGTAGCGAAAACTGCTTAAGACAATTTACAGCTGCAAATTCTGGCCAGCATCTCGGTCCTGACGAGGTTTCTGGCGTCTGAGAGGGTCTTAAGGCTTACTGTGCGTCCCTTAAGGCTCAGGTCGACACCTTATTATGAGTACCTCGAATTAAATGCTGAAGAGGACGTCAGTTTTGCCTTGATCCGGTTGCTAACAGACAATATCCATCAGCTTAGGAAAGACTTTTCTAGATGAAGAGGTTCGATGCAGCTTTCATTTATCACTTCCGTACAAGCGATTTCCCAAAAACTACACAAAAAGTCTAGAGGAAGTAAAAATATTCTATAATCCGACTGTAGGGGTTTACACTTTCTGTGCACTCACTCAGGTTCAAATCGACCTCTTTATCCAGTACCCTGTAATCAGCTTTGTTCCACTGACGATGCTTTTCTTCTGTTTCGTTTCTGTTTCGACCGACGACTTCATCCACCTTGGGATACGCCTGGAGTATAGGCAGGTCATTCCAGTGGTGAATAATATCGTGCAGTGTTAATAAAAATGACATAAAATACGCGTAAAAGTGATGAACTGATGATTCGAACTGGCTCTTACATGACGAGAGGCCACATCAGAGCTGAATAATAAAGCCAGTCGAAAACGAGAACAGACCACTTGAGATATATGCTATCTTGAGAGGGTTGGTGGGGATTGTCTTTAACACCGAGACAACCAAATGCCACTCTTAAGTTCCATAAAATCTTGAGGCAGCAGCAACAATACAGTGGCCAAAATCTGTCATCGTCAGAGGGTAAGGTCCCATCCTCCCCTCCCTTAACACCTTCAACCCGAGGACGTTAATGTTAGAGCAAGCAAAGCGAATGAGAACACTATAACTCATCTGAAATTTGGTATGTAAAATTCTTGCTTCATATGGCTAGTAAAAAAGTGTTCTTCTCAGCTAATGAACCAATCGTGACCTGTTATACCGTAGAGCTTTGAAATTATCACGAAAATTGCCTTTCGGTGATATCAGACTTTTCTTTCAATAGATGTAAATATAGTCAAAAATGCAAAAATGATATCCACTAAGCAAAAAGAGAGCACCACTTTTTTTTTTTAACTATTAGACCAATTATGCCATGTCATACCTTTCTGAAACTGTCATGAAAATTGTATTCCGGTGGTACCAATCATTTTTTCGTTAGAGAGAGAGAGAGAGAGAGAGAGAGAGAGTAGACGGAAAAGGCCAAAAATACAATCCTGCTCGCTCGGACACGCTCCACTTCTTAAATTATATGTTATTTCTTGAATTATGCATTACTTCTTGATTTATGCACATATTCATCAACAGACAGACACTTTTACTTGTAGTTGTTAGATGCAGCCTTTATTAACCCCTTCATTAAGAGAGACACGATTTTATTCACTTTTGGGGAGACTTTCGAACTACAGTGTTTCTCTATAGATTCTATAGATTTCATTTCTTTCATAAAACAGAACTGTCCGGAGAAACTTTATGAATCTGATCGGTTAGACAAAGACATAATGGCATCAATAAGAGACATATTTCCTAAAGTGAATAAAAACGTTGGGAAACACAGACACACACACATACAGAGAGAGAGAGAGAGAGAGAGAGAGAGAGAGAGAGAGAAATACATTGTCTGATATAGGGAGTTAAATACTCCAAACCCCGTCAGTAAACGAATGGTTTCCCAAGTCAGGTAAAATCATTAAGAACTGGCAGGTATAAGGCAACTGAATGTCATTTGAGTCAAGAGGTGGAGTTGCCCTTCTCTCCCCCCTCCCCCCCCTCCCTCTCTCTCTCTCTCTCTCTCTCTCTCTCTCTCTCAGCATTCAACTCATCGCTATGATGAGTCCTCTTAATCCTATTTTCACGCTGCCTTTTACCCCTTAGCTGCAAGTCCCTGTCAGCCGTGCGAGTTGTTGCCGCTTCGAGAAACTAAGAAACGTTTCCCCATCGAATAAAATTTACTTCTGGTGGCGTACTGTATTGGTTTCTTCCATCTAACATCAGACGAGTATATTCCAACTGGGGACCTCTTGTAATGAAGACGTAAATGAAAACTGTAGCTTGTTCTTCCAGGTCGTGAGGGAATGATATAAACTTAAATCTAAAACATGACCCCCGACGGTGTTAATGTGGCTCCCAAGTACTTCTTCATTGGCATTTTTTTTTTTTTCACTGTATGGCATGTTCATAATACCTAGCATGTCTTGGCGCCTCACACCTCCAAGGGAATGCATTATGATCTCCACCCAACTACAGTACACTAATATGACTCTGTGTAAATTAACATGACAAATGAACACACAAGAACATATGATCTTCCAATTTGTGTGTTTGTATGGTCCAACCCTTGACCCCAGAAAGTGATTTAAAAGGCCTAAAAAAAAAAATCAGAAGAAAGGTTACTAGGGGTATTCGTCCAGCGAATTACAGTAACAAATTTGAAGAGAAATGCAAACATGTTGGAACGGCACCAAACAAAAAAGTGTTTGGAGGGAAGAAAGAAGGAAAAGAAACTGAACAAAAACAGTAGGTCTCTATCGTTGTGCGGAGACCTAAACAAGTACCAATCATGCACCACTATTAGAGTTCACTAGCAACGCGTTCAAGGATAAGGAAGTGAAGTGAGAAGCAAGGGACGGATGAATTTTGGGGAAAGAGGAAAAAGGAGCGAGTGCATGGTGGGAGGAGTGCCAGGGTGGGTTTACGATGAACGGGGGAAAATGGGTAAACCAGAAATGACAGTGACAGAAATGAAAAGATAAAATATGAGTGAGATACGTAGAGTGACAGTAGGAGTGGACGTGGCTGGAAACAAAAATACAAAACAAGGTAATGGTAAAGTAAGAAATAAAAGGAACTGATGCTAAAGACAAGAAGGGAAGAAAGAGAACGGTGATTAAGAAGTGAAGATAAAAGAACCTGATATTACAGACAGACAGACATAAATAGATGAAGAGACAGACAAATAGATAGATGGGAAAGAGGAAAACGATAACTAACAAGTGAAGATAAAACAACTTGATATTACAGACAAACAAAGAGATGAGTAGACAGACAAATAGATAGATAGATACTGTGTTCTTGGATTATGCTGATTACAGAAACGTTATGAATATAGATTAAATGACGAAAGAAGCATTTTAATGGACGAAACGAGATGAAACATGACAATAAAAGCAGAAAGAATTGTAAGTCACGGAGAGAGAGAGAGAGAGAGAGAGAGAGAGAGAGAGAGAGAGAGAGAGACCTTGGGAATCGGAAAGAAAAGGAGTATTGGGAAGAAGTAGGCTAAGATGGAGGAGGAGAGAAACTAAAGCATAAAAAATAACAAAGAAGAGAGAAAAGAGGAAAAAAAAAACGGGGAGGGAGATGATAATAAGTTAGGGAGTAAATGGGTCGCTCGGTGGGATAGTGGCGTAGGGGAGAATGAATGGGGAGAGGAAGGGGAGGAGGTTAATGAATGGGGGAGAAACAAGGGTTACTGGCGGGGAGGGGAGAGAGATAAAGTGTTGGATGGATGAGGTGTGATGCAAAGGGAGTTTATAAACGGGACAAGGGGAGGGAGAGGCAGGGGAGAAAATGAATAAGGGGAGATGTTTATGAACGGTGGAGAGAGAGAGAGAGAGAGAGAGAGAGAGAGAGAGAGAGAGAGAGAGAGAGAGAGAGAGAGAGAGAGAGAGAGAGAGAGAGAGAGAGAGAGAGAGAGAGAGAGAGAGAGAGAGAGAGAAAGTAAGTAAGTAAGTAATAAGGACTAGCACCAAGCCCAAGAGGACTATATGGCACTAAAACCGCTGCGTAAAGATGACAGGTATGCTATGGTGGAATAAAGGTAGAGGGGAAGGTGGGGAAGACACTAATGTGAGCCAAGATACAGGTTTGAGATAGAAAGAGCATGAGGTGTGTGATGGAAAACACAGGGGATTCACCAAGAAGATCGGCTAAGGTAAGGGCACGTCCAAGGGAGTAAAGGAACGGGAGAGTCCGTCTGCGCACGGCCTGGAACCGAGGGCAGTCAAGCAAAAGATGGTGGACCGTGAGTGGGACCCGACTACATTGACAGTTCGGAGGCGTGCCTCCTGACATTAGAAAGCCATGTGTGATCCGCGTGTGACCAAGGCGCAGACGGGCTAGGGCTGTTTCCCAACGCCTGTGTCGATGGAAGGACGACTGCCAGGGAGTGATAGTATGATTGATGGAGCGGAGAGTATTTTTAGTTGTAGACGTCCATTCTGCTTGCCACTTCTGGCCAAGGAGACGGGTAACAATCGGGAGATAATCAGTTGCTGGCATAAGATGAGGTGTGACAGAACGAGAGATGACAGCTGTACTTGCCAGGCGGTCAACCCTCTCATTACCCGGTATCCCAACATGGCTTGGGACCCAACAGAAGGAGACAGACTTCAATCTGGTGTTAGTACGGAACAAACATTCCTGTATCTCTAACACTAGTGGGTTGCTGGCCGGGATGGACTGAGTACCATGTAGTGCACTAAGTGAATCTGTGAAAATAACAAAGGTGTGTAGCCTAGATAGGTATATAACACGAAGGGCCAGTAAAATGGCCAGCAGTTCAGCAGCGAAAATACTGGTGACTGGTGGAAGGCGGATCTGATAGGTATGGTCTGGGAAAAGAACAGCAAAACCCGAGCCCACAGAAGACTTAGAGCCGTCCGTGTACACTGGGGTCACTGAGGAGTGACAACGCATATGATCAATAAAAAGATGGTAAAGTTCCTGTGGGGCGGAAGAGGACTTTGGACGAGAGAGCAGGCCATCACAGACAGTAGGGCGAGGAAGAAGCCAAGGTGGGAACATAGACTCTCGCAGAGGGAGAACTAAAATAGCAGGGAAAGAAAGGGATGCAAGTAAATTGGAGACCCTACAAGGAAAAGATGAAGCTAACGAGGGCGGAAAAGGAGGGGAGAGGTGCGTAACAGAGGAGGGGAAACCAGCAGATGGGTGTTGAAGAAGGCGAATGTGATAACGGAGAGTTAGCTTGTCACGTCTGGAGGACAGAGCGGGCATACCCGATTCGACATACAGGCTCGTAACCGGGGTGGAGCGAAAAGCACCCAACGCCAGACGTAAACCATGATGGTGAACAGAATCAAGGTGCCGAAGAGAGGAAGATGAGGCAGATGCATAAACCTGACAGCCATAATCAATCTTTGACAAAACTAAGACAGTATGGGGATGAAGCAAAGTTGTACGGTCTGCACCGCAGGACATATGACTAAGAGTTTGTAATAGCCGAAGTCTGGGAGAAGTAGAGGTCTTAAGGGAAGTGAGATGCGGGGACCAAGTCAGTCGAGAATCAAAGACAAGGCCAAGGAAAGGGGCTGATAATCGGTATGGCAGGGGGGTACCATATAGTGTAAGAGGGGGTTGAGGGATTGAATGACGGGTTGTAAAAGTTATAGCACAGGATTTCGTGGGGGAGAATTTAAAGCCATGATCCGTAGCCCACCCTGCGGCGGCATCTATAGCTGATTGAAGTAGGACTCGTAAGGCCAGGACATCCGCTCCAGCTGTATATGTAGCAAAATCATCTACGTATAATGAAGCCCGAACACCATGCGGGAGAGATGAAACAATATCATTTATTGCAAGGATAAAAAGAGAAGTACTAAGCACACATCCCAGTGGGACACCCTCATGCTGTACATAGGACCGGGATAAGACATTCTGAAGGCGTACACGGAAGGTCCGGTTACAACGAAAGTTCTGTAAGAAGACCCCCATATTGCCATTAATTCCTGAGTGTTGTAGGACACGGAGAATATTATACCTCCAGACTGTATCATAAGCCTTTTCGAGATCAAAAAACACTGCTATGACCACCTTTGAGTTAGTGAAGGCTTGTCGGATGAAGGTTGCTAGCCTCATCAGGGGATCTAGGGTGCTCCGGCCCTTGCGGTAACCATATTGTAAGGGTGAGATTGCACCACGTGATTCTAAATGCCATCTTAGGCGAGAGTTTACCATACGTTCCATCAGTTTACATAGACAGCTAACAAGAGCAATAGGGCGATAATCTCCAGGTGACCACCCAGATTTGCAGAGAGAGAGAGAGAGAGAGAGAGTACATCACACTACCCAAGGACTAACGCACTCACAGTTACAGCATTATAAAAACACACATTTTATCATGTACAAAAAAATAAAAAAAATAAAGGAAACAATGATATGACAACGATGCGGCGTCTGTGTGTTTGCTCCCGCCAATCCTAAGGCAATTAAACTCTTTACTACAGCATCACGTAATTTCACCGAAGCCACTGCACCAAAAACTGAAAAGGGGTAGAGGCGAAATACAACCCTGGGGCCTGCGTGTGTTGTATCTCCAGCGTACATTCAGTTAACGCCAAACATCACAGCACTGCAAAATTTCACCCCTTTTTCATTACACCAAAAACAATGGGAGGAAAAGAGACTATCAACTGTGATTTTCTTTCGTGTATTCCCGCCAAATCAAACCTCCAGGTGACGTAAATGCAGTGTGGCCTCATGTACGGCGTTGTGGGTTAATATTGGTTCATTTATGGTGGTGCATCTCGTGCGGGCGTGTACTGCAGACACGGCCAAATGGACCCCGCAGTTTACACTAAATTATACTTGATTGTTATGAGGCTGTAACGCACATACCGTAATACAGGGAAACAGAGTTGCTTGTGACAGGATAGCAATTGTCGGTGTTCTGGCACGGATAGCATGTCACGTCTATGGTTTGTGGAAGAGTCGGAGTACAGCATCGGCAATACCTATCTATCTATGTATCTATATACCTAGGCTGCTTCCCCCAAGGAAAGGGAGGTAGCCGTGACAGGACGACACACTTCCCATTTACTCATCCATTCAAACACATTCATTCGCATCTTAGCCCCAAAGGGGAGAACGGACAGATCCTCACCGCACCACACCACACAAGGGTCAACTGCGCAATGCAATCAGTGACATCCGCTGCAGGGCCCGACAGCAGAGCTGGTTTACCCCTGCCACATCATAACAGACCCATCCCCTTACCCGCACCTGACCTGACTAGCTGATCAGACCAAATGTGGGAGAATATCCCCTCAGGGCTGCGTCATCACTTTTTCATTCACAATTTCTCTCCATTTATTTGTCACGCACAGCCACTCTTCCTTGCTCAACAGACATCCCTCTCGCATCCAACGCTCTCTTCACACTGTCCATCCATCCTATTCGTGGTCTTCCTCTCAGCCTTACACCTCTCACATCAGATCTAGTTATCTTTTTCACCAATCGCTCATTATCCATTCTCTCCATATGCCCAAACCATCGCAACACCCTCTGCTCAACTCTACCAGCCATCTCCCGAACAACTCCAGTTCTCCTTCGCACTTCATCATTTCGCACCCGATCCATACGCATCACTCCACACATACTCCTCAGACACCTCATCTCCATTACATTCAAACTTTTCCTCTCTGCTACACCCATATTCCATGTTTCAGCCCCATATAATGCAGTCGGTACCACAACACCCTCATACAGCCTTCTCTTTACATCCATTCTAAGCGAACGACATTTAAACACTTTTTTCATTCCTCCCAGCACCTTTCCTACTTCATTTATTCTAAACTTCACTTCTGCATATATTCTTCCATCCACAGCAACATGTGACCCTAGATATTTAAAACAATCTACCTCCTCAAGCAACTCACCATTCAAAACTATATTCATCCCCCTACCATCTACCAACCTCGTACACTTCATCACTTTACTCTTATTCCCATTTACTTTCAATTTCCTCCTTTCACACACCCTTCCAAACTCCTCTACCAACTGTCTCAATCTCTCCTCTGAATCAGTCACCAGTGCAGTATCATCTGCAAACAGCAGCTGCTTCAGATTCCACTCTCCACCATCAACATTCACCAGACTCAAACCTCCACCTAAAACTCTTGCATTCACCTCCCTTACAACACCATCCATGTAAATATTAAACAACCAAGGCGACATCATACATCCCTGTCGCAGCCCCACTCTCACGGGAAACCAATCACTCACAGCATTTCCCACTCTTACACATGCTCTACTATTTACATAAAAACTTTTCACCCCTTTTAGTAACCTACCATCAAGTCCATACAATCTTAAAACAGTCCACAAAGCCTCCCTATCAATTCATACGCTTTCTCTAAATCCATAAATGCCCAAAACACATCCTTGCCTTTCGCTAAATACTTTTCACACACTTGTCTCACAGGAAACACCTGATAAACGCATCCTCTCCCTCTCCTAAGGCCACACTGCTCATCACCAATCACTCCCTTTGTACCCTCTCTAACTCTCATAATTAACACTACCATACACCTTACCTACAACACTCAACAGACTTATACCCCTAAAGCTAGTACATTCATACTTATCACCCTTGCCTTTATACAACGGGACCACACAAGCACTTGCCCAGTCAACTGGCACCATACCTTTCTCAAAGCACACATTCAACAATCTTTCTAACCAGTAAAACAATAGTCACTCCACCACCCTTCAGGCATTCCACAACACACCCATCCATACCTGCAGCTTTCCCTGTTTTCATTTCCTTTACTGCCTTCTCCACTTCCTCCTTCGTGATCAAAGAATCATTTAACTCTCCCAACACATTTATTCCTTGCACCCTTCCATCCGCCACAATCTCAGCCACCCTTTCCTCCTCTACATTTAAAAATCTTTCAAAATACTCTGCCCATCTCTTCCTTACTGCATCCATTTCAATTAACATCCTTCCATCCTCTGATTTTCCTCGTTCTTCCTTCCCAGACTCTCCCTTTCGCACCCTTTTCACCTCCTTCCAAAACATTTTCTTATTCTGTTGAAAATTCTCTGTCAGCCGCCTACCCCACGTCTCATCTGCTGCCACTTTAACATCACACACAGCCCTTCTCGCTCTATTCCTCTTTTCCTTATACCTTTCGTATGACATCTCATCCTTCCTCTGCAGCCACACTTCATATGCACGTCTCTTCTCAGCCACAGCCATACTTACTTCCTCGCACCACCATTCACTTCCTTTTCTGACACCACCACCCACACGTCTCACACCACACACCTCTTCTGCATGCCCCACCACAGCACTCTTAAACAACTGCCACCATTCACTATATTTTGGAATGTGCATAAATACCCAGACACGATGTTCTCAAATCGTTCTGTGGTTACACATGCTCCACATATCCCCTCCACGTACTTTCATAAACCCTGAGTAGAACAATGACCAGACAACACTTCACTAGAATTTAGCCTGTAAGTACAACATTGGCTGATCAACATGACAAATATATTAGCCAGATCACAGTTCACAATATTTTGGCCTGTGAGTACAACATTGGCTCGACTACAATTCATCAGATTTTGGCCTCAGAATACAACATTGGCTGGAGAACATTTAAAAATATTTGGTCTATGAGTACAACATTTCCACAGACCATACTTTACTAAATTTCGGCCTCTGAGTTCAACACTGGCCAGACCATAGCAACAGATTTTGGCCAGTGAATAGAACATCGGCTAGACAACACTCAGCTTTGGCCTGTGAGTACAACACTGGCCACAATCAACACTTGGTGCTGTGTTATGTAAGCGTCTGTGTGTTGAATATATTCCACTAAGGCACATTTGAACCAACAAACCTAAATACAAGTTGGCCAGTGGAGAAATACACAGTGTGGATGTTATGAAATCATATGCGTGTTACATACATTCCATTTAAAATCATACAAATAAAATAATAAGCCAAGCTACGCCTGTGACATTCTGTCGTACTAACCTCAGCAGATTTTGGTCCTTACAGAAACAGTTCTTCTAGCTGTCTGGAATTCGTCCGTGTGTTATACATGCACCTGGCAGTTTAGTGGTTAGAATGCCCCCAGAGGGACTGACAGCCTTTTACAAGAACGATCTCAAGAGGGTAAACGATCTTTTTCGGTCAAGTAATGCCAACAAAGAAGTAGACTGGTCATCTACATATAAATTTACCGAACTGCAGCAGCCTAGCCTCGGTCCCTTACACTTACAGGGGTGTAAATAGGGAGGATGTTACCGTTCACCGCTATCCTCACAGACAGGCCAAATGCAAACTGTTTTAACTAACCGTAATAAATTTTGGTCAATAAGTGCAAAAGTTCTTGTGATACTAAGCTCAGTATATATTGGCCTTTTCAAAGATTTTACACTTTCCGGGTCATATAACTCATTCTCAGCTGAATAAAATCGTCTGGTGTAGGCCGGAACACTACAGTTTTCTCGACCGTAAGAGGGTTAATGGTACCAGTATTAACATTTGCAGCCCTCTATACCAACTCTCAGCCGAATAAAGCCGTCCTGCTGGAACTGAATACTAGACTACCAGAAATATTACAGTTAACCAACAAGTACATAGTATCCCAGACTACACTCAGTCCATTTTTCCCAAACTAATCCTCGCCGGGGGAAAACACACACACACACACACACACACACACACACACACACACACACACACACACACACACACACACATATGCCATACTGCATTCATTACATTTTGGTCTAGGCTCAGCAGATTTTAGCCTGGAAATAAAGAGAATGCCAAACTACACTTGACAAATAATGTCCTAAGCAGAACAGACTACTGTATACCTTATATAGTAAATCAAACTATGAATTTATAATGTACTCCAATATATCTCAAACGAAAGTACAGTACAGTTCAGCAGCAGAGGTCCGTGAGCTGTAATACACAAATTCGTTATATAATCTAGTTCAAGGTCAAAGCAGAGTATAAATCTTTAACGTTACATGTATCAAAAAACTGCAACAAACTCGAGTCCAGTCTCATGTTAAAATACTGTTTAATTCTTTACCAATCACAACGACCTTCTAATGCATGTGATTACAACCTCTCATTGAAGTGCAGCAGAATTCTTTACTCTGCACAATGACCATGTAATACACTCAGGTACAACCACATGTGAAAGAAAAGTTGAATGTTGCAATCTAGGTCTATATACAGTAATACTTTGGAGTAGAATCACACGTGCAAGTGCTGTACAGTACAGTGCATGTCCATGTGTTGTAGTACACTTGTGTACAACCTCTCGTGGCAGTACAGTATAGTATAATGCGGGTTCGTTTGGTGTTAACCCACGGCACGTCACACTTCACTTGGGTGGCAGGTGAATATTGGACTCCCGTGGTGTGTCAGAGAGGCAAAAATAAATGAATATTTCCATACTAGCGACCTGTTGCTCCCTCTCCAACCCTTCACCTCCATTTTTTGTCCTCTATCCACTCTCCACGCTCTAATACCTCCCCGCCCCTCCCATCCCCTTTCACATTTTCCACGCCTCCTCACCCCTTCCTCATGTCCTTTACGGTGTTGGTGCGGACAGGGTGACCGAAATAATATAGGAGTCATTTTGAGTATAGTAAATGATGTTACGATGTGTTTCCGGCGACCCTCTGCTCTTTCACTGATAAACGAATACCTCGCTTTGCATGTTCACCCCTTCTTCACGTCGGGTTATTTTACTCAGCTTAGGAGACCCCTTGATGGTGAAAAGTTTTATGATGGCTATATCTAAACCCTTCAGATCGAAAAGTCTCCCTAAAACTGAGTAAAATCTTCTGAAGATACTGAGAAAAAAATATAAAATATGTAATCATAGCGAAAACCTGAACCCCTTCATTAAGATGACGTATTTTGTCCTTAAGTCAGGCCACCAACAGACGGTATTATTCACTTCAGCACAGACCTCGAGGACACAGGGGCTAACATGTCCAATTCGAAGAGACTGTTACAGGCTAAGTAAATCTGCCAGAGGATAGCAAGGATACAACACAAAATGATCTCCTCCAGATAATGCGGTTAATGGAGTTTAAAGCTATGAAAAGAGACTTTCAAAAACGTTGACAACCTCATTACGATGATTCTTGGTACTTTCAAAAATCTGTAATCAGCTTCGGTGGAATTTATGAAACTGGAAATGTCAAATATGTCTTTCAACCCCTCCATCAGACGAAAGGCCTTTCATAAGTAGAATAATATCGTCTTGAAATTGCGAAAATATACTGATTTATATATATATATATATATATATATATATATATATATATATATATATATATATATATATATATTCGCCCAGTGTGTGTGTGTGTGTGTGTGTGTGTGTGTGTGTGTGTGTGTGTGTGTGTGTGTGTGTGTGTGTGTGTGTGTGTCTAAGACAAGACTAGACAATCAGCATCTCTTATGTTCTGATCTAGGTTGTCACACTATCAACTTACAGGTAATGTTAGTGAGGTTAACACATGATAATCAGTATTTTTTTAAAGTTGTATCTAGATTTCTTAGTTGCTTCCATCACACGCATGTACTTCGTAACCTGAGTCTGTTTTTTTTTTTTTTTTTTTCACCTACTATCTCTTTACCTTTGCTAATTATAATCGTTTGCTAATATCCTAAACCAGTAAAGTGCGCTTTGTGAGCGCGTGACGAGCGAGCGAACGTTTGTACATACGCCTATCATCATGATTCATCTTGGTGTTCACTTTCAACATTTCTGGTGAGGTAGTTGAACAATACCAGAAGAATAATTGAGATAAAACATTTACTTTCTCACGTTTTCTCTCTCACTCAAGAGCACGCGCTATCAACATATGAAAGTGAAAACCAACTCATACCTCCCCTGCGTCACTTTCATTGTGCATTAAATAGATTTCATGGTGAAGCAAGTCAACTGAAGCCCTCGGTCCGGTACATTCCCTTGGAAAGATGGGATTCCAAGGGGTTACTTTGGTTTCATGAGTAAATATATTAAAACAAAATTTACTGAATGTATCCACTACCTGCTGAAAGAATCTCTTCTCTACCTGACACAGTAAGAAAGCTATTAGCCTCTGAAAATCATCGCGGTCGGGTCGGGTCGTGCTGGGCCGGGTCATGTCGGGCCGCTCATTTCTCAGCTGAACGTAGAGTAAATATGGCTTCGCTTGGCTTGCTCGCTAGCTCATAATTTTTTTGGTGCATCTATTGTTCAGGAAAGTGTTGCAGAACCAGCAATAGTTATTATAGTATTTGCAGTAAATGTATATTAACTCAGGCTGCTTCAATTTGGTAAAATCATCAATGCTGCTGGACGGACGCGATCATGAATCATGCAACTACACCGTCATAAATGAGTGGCGCTGGCTCCGGCTGTATAAACTTCTCTGAGCTCCCGAAAGATGATAAAGAGCAGGAGAATGGCAGCTTCCGTTTGCAGTCCAGAGGTTCAAGTTCACATATGCCCAGGACCACAACAACAAATAATGAACTGAACGCTGTGTAGGACCCTCGGGTGATCGGGAGGCCAACGTTAGAAGATTTTATTTAGTTCAGAGTAAGATACATAGGAACCTGACAGCGTTAATATGATAGCCATTAATCCTCCTATGTCGAAAAAAAAAAAAAAAAGAAACTCTAGTATTCTACTCCAACTAATGCCAGACGTTTTTTGCGGCTTAGTCAGGCCTGAAAGAGATCATATTGTCGCCATCAACACTTGTAACCACTCCAGTTATCTCCATTAGATCCTATTCAGTTTAGACTTTTCGAACTTGAGGATTAAGTATATCCTTTATGAATCCTTTACTCGTACAGGATTCTCCTGACATAAATGATTTCTTCTGGGAGAGGGAGAAATAAAATTAACAAGTCATCGTGGGAGAATTAAGGGAGTAATCGATATCAAATCAATTTAGTTTAAGAAAAAAATTATCGGAATGAGGGGTTACACAAGTCTTTATTTATATATGCACTACTAAGGTGTTCATGAATAATATAGTCTGAATTCAGCAAAAATTTGGTGAAAAATGTCATGCAGAGAAGAAGACAAAGATAAATTAAATCGTGTGTTCTTTATATGACACTTGTTTACCTGACCTACGTAGACAGGGATATTTTGCACTAACCCTCCACCCTCTCCCCCCACCCCTTCCCCGTTTTCCCATCCCTCCCTCTCATCCACCTCCCATCGTACCCGCTCCCCCTTTTTCTCACCTCCCTCCCCCTGTCTCGCATCTCCCTTCCCCCTGTCTCCCACCTGCCCTTCTCCCTCCTCCCTTCCCCGTCTCCCACCTCCCTTTCTCCCTCCTCCATTCCCCCTGTCTCCCACATCCCCTTCTCCCTCCTCCCTTCCCACTTCTCCTCTCCCTCATCTCTCCTTCCTCTCCCCTTATTTTACAACAGCAATGGTCTTTTTACTAACTAGTGCCACAAATAGAGCGCTGTGATGGTATTTTTAATAATGGATAATGAGCTTCAATGCTCATTCTATGCTGACAATTTGTGATGGCAAGGGGAATAATTTATAGCGTGTTTGAGCTTTACGTGAAACGGTAATTTATTATGTACGTGGCATATAACACTGCCCCATACATATCCTGACATTTTTTTTTTCCTATTTAACACTATTAGAAACCCTATGATACAATCGCAGCTGCATAAAATCGTCTGACTGAAGAGAATACTAGAGTTGTCCCGACCATGTTAGAGTTCATGGTACTGTGCCAGCATTAACACTCCTACTATAATAAATTCTAGTGCAAACTGGAATATAGTACTAGAACTGTTTAGATTTTCGACCATCAGAAAGTTAATGCGCCAGAGTTCTGATCTAGCATAGTAAAAATAGAGAGTATTTTTAGGGTGAAGCTTTATTAAAGTGGGTGACAGGGAGGGCCATTGTTGCATCACTCTTCATAAATGTCCCCAGAGAGAGGAACGAAGCCTCGCCCTTCAATCCTCGTTATTCTCACTTCGGCCCTGCACAAAGAATGCTGCTGTTTGCTTTGAATACTTGATTATCTGACTGCTTTATTTAGCACCACATTACTTTAGCACTCGCACCACCGCACATTACCATCACACCGCTGCCAACATCACCATTAATTACATCATCACCACTACCATTCCCACTACTCCCGTCACCAGTAACTGACGCCACCACCACTGCTGCTGTCACTATCACGACCTTCACCACTACAATCATCACATCCATCATAATTACCACCACGACCACCACTATCACCATCACCACCGCTACCAGCATCACCCATGTAGTAAACACCATTACTGTCATCACCACCAACACCACCACAGCATCACCACTGCCATGATCACCACTATTATCACCACCTCCATTATGACCACCATGACAATCACCACAACAATCATGACAACGACTATCACCACCACCACCATGACCACCACGACCATCACCACCACTATCACCATCACCACAACCATCACCCGTCACCAGCATTCTCCCTATCACTCATTACGCGCCACTGCCACTGTCCGACTCCTGTTTTTGTTGCAATTACAAGGGCTAGTGCTGCTGCCACAAGGAAGTATGCCACCGGTTGTTGTTGTACTAAATACAACTACTGCCACCACGTCCACTACCACCGCAACAACCACTACCGCTGCTATCTCCATTATATCGTGTTGTCACTACTGTCTCCAATATTTCACACACTGATTAATCAAAATGTTTTATAACCTATTTATTATGTAAAGCAAATTCTTCTGATAACCAGAATAAAATACGTATATGACGACCTGCCGTATAAAAACATTACATGCGGTAGATGTAATGTTGGGTGGCTGTGAATTAGTGACCTATATATAGCCTACCAGGTGTCCGCCCCTAAACGTCAATTAAATAACAATCGTATTGCCTCAAACAGTAAATCTAATGCAGACATAACTGCATTAATATGGCATCTCTAAGAATTTTTTTCCAAAACAGAAGTTGCCTATTGCGGCACAGCAGCTCGTGGGACTACAGCTAATAAACCACACAAAGTCTCTAATTTCCAGATATCTGACCAAAAACCGTTTAGACGTTTGTCATGCTTCTAAAGGTGCTCACACTGAAATTTACTTGATGGGTATGAAATTCAAAGACATAGTGCTGTTAGAAGTTTTACTTCTTAGCCCATACCTTGCCCAAGGAATATATTATCATAATAATCTATGGAACGGGACATCCAGTGCAACACTGTAAGACCGAAATTTGTGCATTTGGTGCCGTTGGTTAGTTTCACAGCTCAACCATATATGCAAACTAACACTTCATTCATAAACACTTGATGATATATTTCATTTACTGTGGGCGATGCAAATTAGTACGATTTATAATTATGATGTGTAATGTGTACGGCGGTATTTCAAAGACGAGGCCCTTGGTCAAAGTCCAGAGGCACGCACGCATGCACCTCTTCCACTCCCTCCACCCCATACAGTTCACACAATTAATGTAAGTACTGAAATGAGACAAACGCTTGTGATATCAGCACTGTCGTCCAGAGTATATTGTACATGGATATGGCTATGGATGATTTCAAATTAAGAGTTGAGGAAGACGGAGTGGAGCTGGTGCTGATTAATAAAGGATGGAACCTTTCCCGATATACACACATACTGCAGTGTTGTTTGCAAACAGTGACCAGAATCTGCGTAGACTAATTCAGGGTTGTGCGGGAATTTAGAGACTCCGAAGTCAGAGAGTATATGCAGACAAG
Source organism: Coenobita brevimanus (assembly GCF_032717465.1). Taxonomy (NCBI): domain Eukaryota; kingdom Metazoa; phylum Arthropoda; class Malacostraca; order Decapoda; family Coenobitidae; genus Coenobita; species Coenobita brevimanus. The sequence continues at coordinate 12,305,996 of NC_136976.1, read as the reverse complement.
ACTAAAGCAATGGGCGCTGACAGATGGCGACTCGGTGTGATGTGTAGCTGAAAGGAAATAACTGGAATTGGGAGAGTTTAAGTACCTTGGTGCAAAGTAGGTAGAGAATGCAGTGGTCCAAGGAAATAACGTGTTTGAGTCAAGAAGGTCATGACACGAAATACAGAGTGAGTTCAGAAGCTGCAAGGACTACATGACGCTGTTTTAGTATCCATAATATCGTATGAATCTTAGGATTTAGAATTACATGAATGACAGCGAGAGCAGAAGTAGGTCTGTTTAGGATAATATATGGCTTGCGTTTGTTGTAAATAGGGAGATCTGAGAATAAGGTGGATTAGTTTCTCAGCCATTAGTAAAGGAGAGTGTGCACAGATCATACTTATTATATTCCCTTGATCTCTTTCACTCCCACAGTGAGGTTAAAAATAGCGTTCATGTTGCTAGTGAAAATAAACCATCCTTTGCCATCCTTGCAAAGCTAAAATCATCATCCTGATAATTAATGACGAAATTAGTTTCAGTAATTACGTGTGCCGTAATTAGCAGATGAAAGAGCCTATGTTTGCTGGGATGTATATTTTACGGTATACCGTGTGTGAACCAAGATAACAAGCCCAATTATAGGGCTGGTGGACCGTTAACAAAGCCCTAGGTTAATCAGGCTGTATATATCCTTCCAGTGGTTTTGATCCTGGGGGTTTGCTTGTCTGCTGGACTTCCCATGCGGTAAACTGGCCATGAGGTAATACGAAAATTATTAGGCCAACCGATTTTTTTATTGCCTTAGATTACGGAGCTTGTTTTGCCTGCTCATCTAGTGAGGCAACAAACAGAAAAAAAATAACAAAATAATACTCGTAAAAAAAGCACTTCTTTATGCAAATTTTACCCTTATGATATTAAAACATGTTGACGTATAGTTATGCCTACAGTCAACATCTCTCATAAGTCTAGTCATCATGCAGTAATGTGTCCAGGATTTTTTCTTTCAATGTCGGAAAAACTGATTTATACTTTCATCTTACTCTGTCTCTCTGAGTGTTTACGAGGGAGATCAAATACAGGGATGGATAAGAAAGAAAGGAGTAGTGGAGGCTGAAGGGGTTGAAATTTATTCGTATGGTCCGTATATCGTCAGAAAATCGCACTGTAACCAGCCAACAGCATCTCTATCGAAATTAGGTGTAGAACATTTATTTTCGGCCAGCCTCAGATGATGTATCCTCTGCCTGGCATCTCCGATGCAGCTGCTCGTATTTCCCTTCAGGCACAGACTAAACAGAGCTTTTCTGAGGCCAAGAACTCTCCCCACAGCTTCACATGTCATCACTCTGACGCTAATAGCCGCCGTTCATACTGAGTACATGTTAGGACCGTCATTTACAGTTGGTGTGGTGGGGTAAACTTTTATTTCTTTTAATAACATATCGATGAGTCCTGTGGAGGATCAGTTAAGAATCTCTAAGCAAAATTCAGCGTAATTCAGTTCCCTAATCCTTCCTCTGCACTAGCCTAAGATCCGTCTCATATCTTTACGGTGACAGATCCACTACGCTTAAACCTGACCACCACCTCCCCCACAGTAACGCGTAATGAATAAGAGGTCTCTGTTGTGCAATGGGTTCGTATCCTTCACATCCACGTCATCTTCGGAGGATTTTTGAAGCACCTAGGCTGTTCCCTTGCAAAATGTTTTGCATATAACACCAGTGCATTGTTTTGTACGGTACTGTATATGACTTTAACCCCTTCACCGTGATGAAGTGTTTTCTGTTTTATTCTTTCTCGCCTCAGATGCCTTTTTTTTTTTTTTTTTTCGAACTGGAATGGGCTGGTTAGATATGGCCTTCATTAACCCCTTCACTACGGTACTGAAGTTTTCCTAGGTTAAATGCAATTGTTCCGAGGTACCATGAGTAAAATCTCGTAAAACGTCATTGAAGTGAAGGGGATATTTCGTATCACATATGGACAGATAATTTTAAAAAAACTGGATACCAACGTGTCATTTCCATAAATCAGCTGGCAAGGATAAGGTGCTATAGACCTTCCTTCAGCTGCTTTAACTCGTGTAGGGGCGATGCGTATATCTGAGGGGGCATGACATGGTACACTGTGCAGTACACTTGATACAGTCCATACACGATACAATCAGTCCACCGCACAAAAAGTGTACGTGCTGAACACATACGTAGCATATACACAAACACATACATGCAAGGCATATTTCACATCTTGATGGACACTTACGGAGCACAGTGCACATGCTGTAATACACACACACACACACACACACACACACACACACACACACACACACACACACACACACACAAAACACATGTATGCACATAGTCCTCCATATACTGTACAGAATCAGCACACAACATACACGTAGCAACAGACACACACACACAACAGAGAGAGAGAGAGAGAGAGAGAGAGAGAGAGAGAGAGAGAGAGAGAGGTTGGGGGGGGGGGAGAAGCCAGCAAATAAGAGTAAACATAGGCAAGCATACTTTGACGCACCAGGCAATGACTAGAACAGTCTCAAAAATACTGTCCTCTGTCATGATCTTCGCAATTTGCACTTTCACAGGATCTTTTTTTTTTTTTTGTCACGTTTCTTTTGTAATACTATCTATCTATCTATCTATTGCCAGACGCCTCAATGCCGTTTGGGTTGGCCACAAACAAATCGCCTCCACGTCGGTCTGTCCCCCGCCATTTCACTGCCCTGCTCCCAACTCTCACACCCCTCTCTCATATACCTCTCCACCCCATCCCTCCATCTCATCCTCGGCCTCCCCCTCCCTCTTCCCCCCTCCACCTCACTCACATATACTCTCTTCGTCAGTCTCTCACCCTCCATCCTCTCCACATGGCCGAACCACCTCAGTGTGTTCCTCATAACGCTTCCTATCTCATCCACATCCACACCACAACGCTCCTTTATATCCTCATTCGTCAGCTTGTCTCTCCATGTGACTCCACAGGCTCCTCTTAAATAACTCATTTCCACTGCTCTCACTCTTGACTTGTGTCCTTCCAACAACGTCCAAGCTTCACTTCCATACGTTAGAGTTGGTATCACAATACTGTCATGCAGTAACTTTTTCACTTCCATGCTCACTTCCCTGTTTCTTATCACTGCTTTCAAAGAACCAGCAACCTTTCTTCCCTGCTGTACCCTTTCAAGCACTTCACCCTCCAAACCTCCATCCTTACTCATCACACTACCCAAGTACTTAAACGTACTCACATTTTCCAATTCCTCACCATCCAACCTCGCTGTACATTCACTGACTTCACCTTTCTCAAAGACCTTCACTTTCCTCTTCCCTACATTCACCTTTAGATTCCGTTTCTTACACACTCTCCCAAACTCATCCACCAAGCCTTGCAGCTCCCCTTCGTCTTCACTCAACAACACAGTATCATCTGCAAACAACAGTACAGGGAGTTTCCAAACACTATCCTCTCTCACCAGGGCCACTCCAGCATCCACTACCCTACCTTGTACCTCTTTTATTACCCCATCCATGTACAGATTGAACAACCATGGAGACATGACACATCCCTGTTTCAACCCAACCTTCAAAGAGAAAAATTCACTTAGTTCACCATCCACACGCACTGCAGCCTTAGCACCAACATGCGAACTCTTCACAGCATTCAACAACTTCCCATCTACTCCATATATTCTTAATACTTTCCACAATCCTTGTCTATCCACCCTGTCATATGCTTTCTCCAAATCCATGAAAGATGCATACAACTTCTTTCCCTTCTCTAGAAACTTTTCCACTAAAGATCTAAGAATGAATATCTGATCTAAACAACCTCTTCCCTTCCTAAAGCCTCCCTGTTCTTCTTCAACTAATTCCTCTGTTCTCTCTCTAACTCTGTCAATAAGTATCCTTTGTTACGGAACAGAGAAAGATAATGTACACTTTAAGTGAGAATACTAAGAGTCACTACTGTCCCGTAAAGTTCCAGGTTCAAAACAAAAGAGTTAGGTAAAATTACAAGTTAAAGTTTAATGCTCAAACTAACAACAAAACATTCAGGACTCATAAGGATAATGTAATGGCAAAAACAGGTTAAATATATGGTTAACTGCAATAGCCTCTATTAACACGAAATTAGCATGAGTAAATTTATCTAAGTCAGCCCTGATGAAATGAAAACACAGGGTAATGCTCAGTTAATGCAAGATAAATAATTACAGATACAAACTATTATTACCACTGGCTGACAAAATGAATTTACACAATTTACAAAAACTTTCCAGGCCTAAGAATTAACCTTATGCTATACAGTACAAGAACAAAATGCAATAACACTTATACTCAAATCACACAGCTGCTAGATGGTTGGAGACTTCCTGAGAAATTCACAATAATAATAACTGTACAGGGGAGGACAGAGATGTGAACAAAATGAGGAGCAGATCTAAGTGGCAATGATGCAGAGACTGAGCTCATTATATGGGGGCCAGAAGAGCTTGATACAACTTGTAAGAAGGACGCGCAAATGAAGCCATGGGGACAAAGAGCTGCAAATCCCGCTCTGAATAACAGAGAGAACGACTTACTCTACTATAACGGCAGAAGGGGGGGACTGAGGCAGAACACGCTCGTGATCAAACATGCAGCAACTGTGCGTTAAAATTACACAAAGGATGATGAAATCATAGGCTATGTAACACCTCCCCACAAAGAAAAAAGAAATTTACAAAGGAAATTTCTTATTACTCTAAAACAATCTGTATATGTCATTACAGAACATGCAAAAGTGTTTCCTAATGTTACAAAACATAAGATCTCCCTAGCACGATCAGTCATAGGTACTTGCCAGTATCCCTTTAACAAATCAAACTTACTTATGTACCTAGCATTTCTGATCTTGTCTATGCAATCTTCCACGCGAGGGAGAGGGTAAGTGTCTGTTTTGGTTATCTGATTAACACGTCTGTAGTCGATGCAAAGCCGCTGTGACCCACCTGGCTTAGGGACTAGAGTGACAGGAGAACTCCACTTGCTCTGACAGGGCTCAATCATCTTGTGGTCCAACAGGTAGCCAAGCTCTTTCTGGATGAGAGGAACTTTCACTGGGTTCACACGGTAAGGAGGCAATTTAATTGGCTTTGTGTCTCCAACATCGACATCATGCATCAACACAGTGGTTCTTCCTGGAGTAGCATGGAACACTTGCGGGTACTCCTGCAGTAATGCCGAAAACTCCTACCTTTCCTCGGGAGGTAGATGAGAAAGCTTAGTCTGAAGATCATTCATGATATCAGGATTCTTCCCCAAACTATCACTCAGGCTCATACTGCATGGGAGAGCTTCACTTGCAGACTCGGGTGGAACAGCTACAGTGCAGACTGGATTATTTTCGTCCCGCCTGTGATATAACTTTAGCATGCTGATGTGACATAGTTGCTTGTTCTTTCTACGATCTGGTGTGGCGATGACATAGTTGACATCACTGAGTTTCTTCTCCACGAAATAAGGACCACTAAACTTGGCTTGAAGAGGTTGCCCATGAACTGGTAGCAGAATCAAAACCTGATCTCCTGGCTGAAAGTGGCGCAACCTGGACTTCTTATCATACCAAGTCTTCATCTTCTCCTGAGCAGCTCCTAAATTCTCTCTCGCCAGCTGTAAAGCAGTGGACAGCCGTTCTTTGAACTTCATCACATACTCCAGCAGGTTGACGTCATCTTCCTCCGACAGCCAGCATTCCTTGAGTAACTTAAGGGGTCCTCTTACTTCATGGCCAAACAGTAGTTCAAAAGGTGAGAAGCCCAGTGATTCATTTGGAGATTCTCTTGCGGCAAACACAACGAATGGAAGACCTTTATCCCAGTCTTTCTGATGTTCCAAACAGTATTTCTTGAGCATCGATTTGAGTGTTTGATGATATCTCTCCAACGCTCCTTGGGTCTGGGGATGGTAAGCTGAAGACGTGATCTGGGTGATGCCCAACTCTTTCAGAGACTGCTTGAAAACGTTTGACATGAAATTACTTCCCCGGTTGGACTGTACCTCCTTGGGCAGACCAAACTTTGTGAAGAACCCTAGCATTTCCTTAACCACGTTCTTTGCTGAGATATTTCTAAGTGGAATGGCTTCAGGATATCGAGTAGCCATATCAATCAGGGTCAACACATAAGAAAATCCTGAAGAAGTCTTAGGAAGAGGGCCCACAATATCCACCAACACACGGGTGAAAGGCGCCTCAAAAGGAGGAATGGGAACTAGAGGTGCAACCTTTTCGGTCTGATTACACTTCCCCACAACTTGACAGGTGTGACAAGACTTACAATACCAGGAAACATCCCTGAAGATACCTGGCCAGTGGAAGTGTTTCAAAATGCGTGCCACAGTCTTCCTCACTCCAAGGTGTCCTGCCAAACTGGAATCATGAGCCACTCTAATGATATCCTGCCTACAAACACGAGGGATGACAACTTGATGTACAACCTCCCATTCACAGTCGGCTGATGCTGTTGGGGGTCTCCACTTCCTCATAAGTACTCCTGACTTTACATAATAACAAGTAGAAGCACCGGCTGACTCTTCTTCACTGTAAGCAGAGTTAGCTAGACCTTTCAACTCAGGGTCAGCAACCTGCAACTCAACCAACTCTTGACGAGACAAATTATCAACACTACGGGGTACTGCCTCATCTGGTGAGTGGTCCAAATTAGCAAGAAAAGTGTCAGCTAGGATAACATCATCATCATCATTATCCTCTAAATCACCAGTAACTTTAGACTTAGCCCTAGTGACAGCACATGCAGGGAACACATCAGGGACATCACAATCCTGGGCCGCAGCCACTGGTTCACTAGACAACTGAGGAGCTGGACACACTTGACTTCCACCAATATCATTTCCAAGTAAGAAAGTTACACCTGACATTGGGAGTGTCTCAACCAACCCAACCATAACGGAACCATTAACAAAACCAGACTCTAAATTCACTCTGCACAGAGGGACAGAGAAGTAATTATTCCCTACACCTTGTAAGATTACAGTTTCATCAGAGGAATTAACATTAGAGCCTAGAACACTGGTCAGCATAAGGGATTGGCAAGCACCTGTATCACGATATATTTGAACTGATTTCCTGTCATTACTGTCCAGAGGACTGACAAAACCATCAGACAGGAAATTAGCACATGAACTCTTGAGAGTGTCACCCACGTTACTGCTCAAAAGAGGAGCTCCATCATGAGAATTTAAGTTACCCCTCAAAGCAGGTTCAGTTAACTCAGTTAAAGAATTCTGGGAACTCTCAAGAGTGGACACTAGACCAATTGACTGAATATTTAAAGACTCCTTTTTGTTCACATCACGCTGTCTCCTGAAACATTTCTCCGTAGTATGACCAACCTTACTACAATAAGTACATTTACTTTTCTGAAATCTAGAGGTGAAGCTGGTATTTACTTCCTGAGAAACATCATCTTTATTCTCTTTCCTGTTACCTGTACTCTGAGTAGAGGCAACGTACTTACTCTCAGCTTTCCCTTTTTCTCTAGAATATCTCTTGTGAGTGAGAACATATTCATCAGCTAAAACTGCAGCATCAGACAAATTATCTATTCTTTTCTCATCAAGATATAGGCTTACATCTTTACTAATACACCTTTTGAAGTCCTCCAGCAAAATCATCTGCTTAAATTTACCAAAATCAGAATCCACATTCTTAGAATTTAACCACTGCTCTAACAGATCTTCTTTGATTTTTGCATACTCAACATGGGATTGCTTATCTTGCTTGTAAGTTGTCCTAAATTTTACTCTATAGGCTTCAGGAACAAGCTCATAGGCCTTAAGAATCAAGCTCTTAACTACATCATAATTATCAGATTGATCCTGAGGCAAAGATGCATAAGTTACTTGAGCTTTACCGGTGAGAACAGTTTGAAGGAGTACTGGCCAATACTTTTTAGGCCAATTAAAACCTGTAGCTACCCTCTCAAACAACTGAAAATACTTTGTTAAATCAGATTCATTAAAAGGAGGGACAAGTTTAACATTTTTAGCCACATCAAAATCATCAGAGCTAGCTGATCCAGTTCCACCTTGTTTCATGCGATACTCGTACTCATGGACTGCCTGAATCCTAGCTAGTTCAATTTGTGCCTGAGCCTGTATCTGTGCCTCCTGAATACGAGCCTGAGACTCCGCCTCCTTTGCCTGAGACTCCGCCTCCTTAGCCTGAGACTCAGCCTCCTTAGCACGTGCTTGAAATTCAGCCTCCTTAACACGAGCCTCCTGCAGGGCTAGCTGTAACTTAGCTAATTTAATCTGCGTTTGCTCATTTGGAGGAGTTACATTAAACAAGCTTTTATTAATCATGCCAACAATTTGATCTTTAGAATGATGAGAGTGAACTGCAATTCCCAATTGTTGAGCAACAAGCTTAAGTTCATTCTTTGTTCTGTTTTCTACATCACACACTGTTTGCACATTTGACAAAAAATCTTTGGCTTCATCAAGTGTAGTAATAGTAGCCATCATGAATAAATCACAGTCACAAAATATCAAGCAATATCCTTATGATAATATCCTGAATATCCTGATGAGAGGTCGCCAAATTTATGTTACGGAACAGAGAAAGATAATGTACACTTTAAGTGAGAATACTAAGAGTCACTACTGTCCCGTAAAGTTCCAGGTTCAAAACAAAAGAGTTAGGTAAAATTACAAGTTAAAGTTTAATGCTCAAACTAACAACAAAACATTCAGGACTCATAAGGATAATGTAATGGCAAAAACAGGTTAAATATATGGTTAACTGCAATAGCCTCTATTAACACGAAATTAGCATGAGTAAATTTATCTAAGTCAGCCCTGATGAAATGAAAACACAGGGTAATGCTCAGTTAATGCAAGATAAATAATTACAGATACAAACTATTATTACCACTGGCTGACAAAATGAATTTACACAATTTACAAAAACTTTCCAGGCCTAAGAATTAACCTTATGCTATACAGTACAAGAACAAAATGCAATAACACTTATACTCAAATCACACAGCTGCTAGATGGTTGGAGACTTCCTGAGAAATTCACAATAATAATAACTGTACAGGGGAGGACAGAGATGTGAACAAAATGAGGAGCAGATCTAAGTGGCAATGATGCAGAGACTGAGCTCATTATATAGGGGCCAGGAGAGCTTGATACAACTTGTAAGAAGGACGCGCAAATGAAGCCATGGGGACAAAGAGCTGAAAATCCCGCTCTGAATAACAGAGAGAACGACTTACTCTACTATAACGGTAGAAGGGGGGGACTGAGGCAGAACACGCTCGTGATCAAACATGCAGCAACTGTGCGTTAAAATTACACAAAGGATGATGAAATCATAGGCTATGTAACACCTTCCATACACTTTTTCTATTATACTAAGAAGACAAATGCCCCTATGATTACCACACACTTCTTTTTCCCCCTTCCCTTTGTACAAGGGAATAATTATACCTGACTTCCAATCCTCCGGGACTCTACCTTCCTCCCAGGCCAATTTGCACATCTTCCACATCCATTCTACCACTGTCTCTCCCCCATGCTTCAGCATTTCACCACACACTCCATCAATTCCTAGGGCTTTCCCCAATTTAACTTTCTTCATTGCTTCCACAACTTCTATCCTACTGATTTCTTCCTGTCTTCTCACCTCCCTCCTTCTCCCAGCGATTCCCCAGCCACTTATACTCGCATTACTTCCATCCTGTATGTTCAACAATTCCTTAAAGTGTTCTCTCCATCTGCTCACTTTTTCTCCCTTCTCCACTAGTAATCTACCATTTTTATCTTTCACTCCCCTGCTAACTTCACTTCCACCCTGTCTTACTCTCTTCACCTCTTTCCAGAACATTTTCTTACAGTCCCTCCACTTTACAGTCAAATTCCTTCCAAATTCCTCATCCACTCTCTTCTTACTCTCTCTTACTAATCTTTTCACCTCTCTCTTTCTTTCTACATATAACTCTCTCTTCCGGCTCTCAACTTCTTCCACGTCCCTATTTCTCATCCATTCATTGTATGCTTTCTTCTTTTGTGCCACAGCTTGTCTCACCTCTTCAGTTCACCACACTGTTCCTTGCACCCCCCTCCGTCTTCTCTTCCTCCCACACACCACATCACATGCTGCACATATTTCTTCTGTAAATATCCTGCACACACCTTCCACGTCTCCCATCTGCTCCAAGTCATAATTGCCCAATCGTTCCTCCACTTCTCTCTTATACTCTGCCTTTTTCTCATCCTCTTGTAACCTTTCCACTCTCCTTGCAACTACTCCTTCCTCTCGTCTTTCCCTTCTTCTATTCCTCCATCTTACTTGGATCCAAATTCTGGCCACCACCAAGTAGTGGTCAGAAAGTCCACTCCCCTAACCTGTATAAGCTCTTGCATCCATTACACATCTTCGCATCCTTTCATCCACACACACATAATCAATCATTGCCTTCCTTTCATTCAGTTCACCACCAACCCTTCTCATCACTCGCCATGTATACCTGTGGATCATTTTATGCCTGAAGAGGGTATTGGCTATCACCAACCCCCTCCTAGCACAAATGTCCACTAACGCACTGCCATTCTCATCTATCTCAGCAGGCACACCCCACTCACCAACTATTCCATCCACCTTCACATTTTAATTCTGCCTTTTTACTGAGAGTATTGGTTAACTGTTTTATGCTTATTTAAATAAACATAGTGCAGTGACGCGTTAATATAAAATAAAAGCCTGTCTCACTCATGTTCGGCACAACTACCGTATTACACTAAAACATACGTCTGGCGATTTTATTCATATGAAAGTGAGTCACAAGAGCTTAAGAAACAATGGTGTTATCATTACCACTTTCATGGTCTGAACAGCTCTAGCGTCTTATTCCAGACGATTTTCTTCATCTAAGAATAAGTTACAAGAACCTTCGGGCACTATGAGTTCCAGAGAATTTCCAGCACTGTTACCGTATATTTCGAAGACAGTAACCCCTTCTCTCTCTCTCTCTCTCTCTCTCTCTCTCACACACACACACACACACACACACATTTATAATTATAAATATATATAAATATATATACATATACATATACATACACATACATACATACACACACACACACACACACACACACACACACACACACGCACGCACGCGTGTGTGTGTGTGTGTGTGTGTGTGTGTGTGTGTGTGTGTGTGTGTGTGTGTGTGTTCTTGTATCTGTTTTCCTATCTGTCTCTGTCTGCCCCACATCTCACTATATCAGCACTGCACCATTATGTACAATAGGCACCTACCGTACATATTACATCAGCACTACCACCATGCTATATTACTATTACCCTACTACACTATCACCACTGCCACCATCATCACCACTATTACACTTTAAGAATTCCTCGTCTCAGCACTCTATATCACTACCTTTGTACATCTGCATATTTCATTAGCAACCACAGTACACTACATCACCACCACAATACAGCACCACTCACAGTACACTACATCACCACCACAATATACCACTACTACATCACACTCCATCAATTCCCCATTATATCAGCACTGCACTACATTAAACTACACTACACTACACCACAGAACACCACAACCTTACATCAACACTTTACAACATCGCCACTCTGTAGTCAGTCAACACCACACTGAATCATATCAGCACCAAACAATAAACCATTATCAAAACCCCCACTATGTTATATCAGCACCACAAACCTACATCACCACCACCATACTCAGCTATTACCACAACACATCGGCATCACTCTTCACAACATTGACAGCACAATAAAGGACCACATCACCACCAACACACTGCATCAACACTGCAAATCACCACCATCACCTACACCATTACACCATATTATGACAACGAGGTAAATGACCATCGTATTACATCAACACCAAGCTACATCACTACCACTCAAAACATCATCACCCACACTGTATCAACACTACGCAACACTACACCACCATCACAACACTAAACTATCACCATAATACATTACCACTAAATTACAGTACACCACCATCAGAACCATCAACACAATACAGCACAAAATCACCATTGCATCGACACATCACCACTACCACCTCACCACACCACAAAATATCACCACCACACAACATCACCATACTACATCACCACCACACATCACCACGCAGCAATTACACTTTCCCCCCTCATCCATCACCACCATCGTTATTGCCTGACGCATTTGTCTCCTTTACCCAGCGAGAGCTCCTCCTCCTCCCTCATCACCTCCGCCTCTATGTCTCCGATACACGCAATACACGCTAACGGTAAAACACTCTCTTGTCTATCTGCTCATCTGTCTTGCAGCCCATCTCTCCCGCTCGGTCTGTCTCTCTACCACGCACTCACGGACACTTTCACAGGCAGGAGGAAAATGCTCTCTCTCTCTCTCTCTCTCTCTCTCTCTCTCTCTCTCTCTCTCTCTCTCTCTCTCTCTCTCTCTCGTACAAGCGGGCGGAAATAAATAAACCTAGAAAAAAAATGAAAAACGCACATGTCAATAACGCATCGACGGACCACAACTTTCCTCAGTTCGCTCGCGCTGTATTTTTGAGTGAGAGAGAGAGAGGGGGGGTGGTGTATATCTACACTCCGATGTCTGTTACTTCATTGATGCTGCGAAGAAACGATTTTATTCAGTACCAAATGGTAATAGTTGTAGTGGTGGTGTACTGTGATGATTGTGGTGGTGGTTGTAGCTGTGGTGGTGGTCGTGTTGATAGTTATGGTGATGGTGGAGGTGGTGGTAGTTGTGATGGTGGTGGTGGTAGCTGTAGACACGGTTCTCATTTTGGGCAAGTGCATTGCGGCCGGACATGGCCACAGAGCATTTGCTCTAAAGCGAAGCATGGTTCAGAGACGGCTTTAATTTGAACAAGTGCTAAGCGATCCGATAGGGCCGAGAGGCTCTTGTACAGTGCTGTAGTTGTCCTAACCATGAGAGGAATCATATAATTCAGCTCCGTATCATTCTCACCAAACTGTCTACGTTCATGTAGGCTAATAAGAAAAAAGTAAATACTCCGTACTGCACAGGCTATACTCGGAGGATGAACGACGTTCTCTCCGCTTGTGCCTATATCTATATTTCTACGGCAGTAAACTGTTGGTTCGTTCGTTCGTTTAAAGATTTCCTGTTGGTGGCCCTTTTTCGTATTATTTCCTACGCGATATATAATCATCCTGCACTAGTCAAAATTATACTCAAGTCTGCTCTACGCGCAGTGCAATGATTGATCCTTTTGGGTGGATAAAGTGAATTATATAATAGTTTTGTTCCGGCTTCAGACACACGATTTTAGTCAACTGAAGAAAGTTTCTCTCGTTCATGAGGGTAATTCTGACAACTAGTTTTGAAGCTTCTCATGGTTGGGATAGGTTTAACTTTCTATTTCACCTACCCCTATGGATTTTATTCACCTGAGAATTACCCTACTGAGTCATTCGTGCCTAAGAGTTAATACAACACTGTCACCATTGGTCTGTCCTGATATGTAAAGTCGGCATCAAAAGCCCTGTCGCTTTTCCTGTCCCCTTCTCCACGAACACTGAAACCAGTGTGGTGAACTTGCAGCAAACAATATTTATGACAATGATCTGAAGGCAATACGTTCATCAGCGTCGGCTGCTTTGAATTCAACACACAGATTTTCAAAGTGAGTGGAAAGAATAGTAGGACAGGTGATCAGATTTTTAGTACCGACTGCACATCTCTGGTGTTCTCCTCCTGCTAAACCCCGACTAGACGATTTTATGTTTCTGACATTCAGTCATAGGGGCACGAAAGAGCAAAGTGTCTAAAATTATTTTTCTGCTGAGGTACTTGTTTACTTCACTTTACATGCGTACAAACTGAGGGTGACCATCAGAGTTCAAAATTTTACTCTAAATGACAGGTTTGAGAGTTAACTGACACACAGTGCCGACACTCACGACACTCATAAATGCTTGATAACCATGCACTGTAATAATACCAATTCTGTAACGGCAAATCTAATAGGAAAGGCATTAATTCCGATTTACTGTGTCAGTTAAACCTCGCTGATGCCAGGCTGATGACACCATGGTAGGACGTAGGGGAAGGGGGCCGGACATGGGAAAGGAAGGTAGGGGGTAAGGAGGCGCAAAGGGTAAGGGATGGACAAAGGAGGCCAGGGAGATACAAGGGGATGGTGTAGATGGGAATGGGGTCGAGGGAAGGGGCACAAGAGACAAGGGTCGAATGGGGGCAATGGGGAGAGGGAAGGATGGTGTAGGGATGAAAGGGGACTAAAAGGGACAAAGCAGGGTGCAGAAGGGGTAGTGGAAGGGGCATAGGGAGGTGTGTGGGAGAAAGGGATGCTGTCGGCGGAAAGGAGTTAGGGGAAGGGGATGGAGAATTACAGGTGCTGGACGCTGGATGAGAAACTGTGCGTAGGAGATCCTGGGAAGTTTAGAGTGATGAGTGATACAGTGTGTGTGGCCAACATATAAGGAATGTGGTCAGTTTAGTGGGGGTGGAAAAATGTTTGTGGCCAGTTCATCGGTCTCTGGCAGGCATGGATAGGGAAACTGTGAGGTGGTATTTTTTTTTTTTTTTTTTAACAGAAGATGAACAAAGGAAGGGAAAAAAAAAAAAAAAAAAATCCTCACACCAGATTACACGTGTCCTCTGCTCATTAAAAATCTGTAACAGCTGAACTTGAACTGCTGAAGGTTGAAGTTTAGGGAAAACTAATCTGGTGATGCGAGTTCCAAAGAGGTGTAGTTCTGGGAAAGAATGAATTCTGCTAGGCAGAAGTTCTCCAATATGGCAGTGTGACAGTCAAGTCATGTGCACTATAACAGATGCCAGTGTAGCACGTGGAAGGCGAGGAGAGGTGGGACAATGGATGCAACTTTGTCTGAGCATTTGCCACAAAAGTACCTATAAAATAATGCATGGGAGGCAACATTCCGCCTTACTTGTAGGGGAGGTAGTTCATTTATAACTGTTGGGTCATTAATTATTCTTATAGCTTTGTTCTGAATTTTGTCCAGTTGTTCTAGCGCAACCTCTCCACATCAACTCCGTAAGGGTGAGAAATATATCAGCTGAGAGCGTACATGACTCTCGCGAAGTTACGGATTTTGTATAATAATCCAAGTTTCTTTGGGCGGTTTTAGCAAGTGATCTAACATGACAAGTCCAACTGAGGGCACTGTTAAACGAAACACCGAGAATTTCAATACTTTTTGAGATAGGAATATTGAATGCATTGAAGGTAATATACGAATCAGGTAATATCTGCCCGTTAGTAAACTGGGCATATTTGGTATTTTAATGTGTGAATTTAATAATCAGATAAACTTTATTCTTTCATTATTTGCACAAGTTTGGAGTGACTGCCACTGATAATCAGGAGCGGAAGAGGGATGGGTATCGTTACTGGGACTCTCGGCAGAAGTGATTGCCTGACAGGGGAAGAAAGCAAATTGAATAGAAGAGTAAGAAAAAGATACGAAACTGAATTAGAGGGTTAAAAATTAGGACGAGCTGAAAAGAAAAGCTAAGTTGATTAGCTTAATATAGAAAAATGGGGAGAAAAAATATGGGCAAAATCAGGAAGGAGAAAGGAAAAAGAAACATAATATATTGAGAAGAAAAGAAAATATATGAGGTGTAAGAAAAATAGGGAGGTTGAAAAATTAGACGGCAAGTTAGGGAAGAAAACAGAGAAGAAAATAACATAAGGTGGAGCAGTCAGAGTGAAATATCCGCGTGTTCACGAACTAGTCTAAATCCTGTATATTTGAATTTGCCCTGTGACTTTGACCTTCGCTGATTGTTCTGAAAATCGATTCACTTCATCCTTGCTTCACCCTGAACCCTGCCAAAAAGTGTGGTCGAAATTACCGAAAATATTTAAGTTACCGTTGCCATGTGACCCTGACCTTTTACTGTTCCCTATGACCTTGAGAATAAATTGGCTGGTTTCCAATTCCAAATCCTTATTCTCGCCTTACACTGAACCCTTCCACAGAGTTCGGTTTAAATTTGACAAAAAACTGTTTAAGCCCACCGTATCGTATGACCTTGAACTTCGACCTATTCGAAAAAATGTGGGTCAGTTCCTTGGTTGACCCTTAACCCTTTCACAGAGATTGGTCCAAATTAGATAAAATATCTTCAACCCTTCCACATAGTTTGGTCTAAATTGGATGGAAACTGTTTAAGTTGGCCTTGCCCTTTAACCTGGATTTTTATCCTATTGTCCATAAAGATTTAACTCCTTGGGTGACCCTCAACCCTTCCACCAAGTTGGCTAAAATAGGAGTAAAATTGCTTGAGTTATATAGTTTACCATTATTCATACAGGACAGTCTTTGACTTTGCCCTTTGATCTTGACTTTTTAGTAATCGTACTCATAACTGACTTATTTCATTCTTACATCAACCTGAACCATTTTACAAAGGTTGGCCTTAATCAGATAAAAATTGATTAAGGTGGTATTGCTAGGTCAACGTTTGCCCCAGCCCTGTGATCTTGACCTTCCACGGTATAAGAAAAGAAATAATAATACGTCCTGTTTGTCCAACTGCAAATTCACAACCTTGACCAAGTTTGGTTGAAATTGGATGAAAACTTTTTGAGCTCTTTTGTTCACACCCACACCCACACACACACACACACACACACACACACTCGCACACACAGTCAGCTAAAACAAAACAAAAAAATCCACTCGAACGGTTATACTCGTGAAGATGAGGAAAAATGAGGATGATGAAAGTAAAGAAAGAAGCAGAGAAAAGAGATCGAGAAGGAAAGAAAATAAATAAGGAAAATGTATGAAAGACGAGAATGACAACGAAATCATAAGTATGGAAAGGAGAGAGAAAAAAAAAAAGGCGTATGATTGCAAGGGTAAAAATATAGACGATTCGAAGTTTTACGTACAGGAAAATGAAGACAGAAACAAAATTATATAGGCAAGAGATGAATTAGATAGAAGGGATCTGGAAGAATGGGGAGAATTTAAACGAGAGGATAAGTAGGGGAAGAAGGGAGAGACTAAAATATTTCGACAGAGAATGGAAGGAAACTGCATAAAAGGGTAAGGACTAGTGGTGAGCATTATAACAGGAGGGAAGGTAAAGGAGGAAGAAGATTTAATATATCGACAGAGACGGAATATTAGATAGAATGGTGAAGGAAAATGCAAAGTGTTAAAATACGAGCTTAAGAAAAAGAAAAAAAAAAAAAGAACTGAGGAAGAGAAACATAAAGAGTTTTTGGTCAAGAATTAAAAAATAAGAGACAGAAGAGCAAGGAGAGGAAGAGAGAAAATTATAACGAGAGAGAAGATAAAAAATGGATAAAAATATAAGCATAAAAAGGGGGAAGAATTAATACGAACGACTACACCGAGGAAGGAAAGGGAAGGAACGAAAATATTTTTGATAGAAAATTACCCCCCGCCTCCTCTCATATGCATAACCTGGATTCCGAGAGAGAAAAAGTTGATAAAAAGAGAGACTTTCAAAGGCGTCCCCCCTGACCGAAATGGAAAATGGTGTCACTATTGGCTAATCTCATCCACAATTTATGATGCCCCCCCTCTCTCTCTCTCTCGACCTAGTAGGAAACAATTGGAGTCTGGCCAATGTATTATTTCAAAGTTTGCACATACAGTACTATTCTTTGCATTTCCAGATACTTCATAAAATCCCTGTGAAAACAGATCAGCGGTCATTCAGGGCTGAGAGCAAAAATAAAGCCGCGTTACTCACTTTTTTACGGCGTTTTCGTGACGAGACCTTACTGACATTGGGGTAGGATAAAAATGTGTGTATGTAGGAGTGGAGCGGCTTTATTTGTGGTTTTCTTGCTGCTGTGTATGTCTGTATTTTGATGGCTTGCTTGCTCACGCCTGACATTAACAAGTAGGTCTACTCTATATGTATAAACCCTGATTTACTGGTCCTAAAGAGCAACTTCCTTAGGACCGAGGAACATTACAGCACTTGATATCGCTAGAGAAGTGGCCTAATGTTTCGTGCATGGGTATAGGCGTGGCATGTCTTTGGAATATAGGGAGAGAAGTGCATGTGAAAGCTGTCTTGTAGCGGTAGCGTTTGGAGATAGGAATATTGAATGCACTGAAGGTAATATAAGAATCAGGTAATATCTGCCCGTTAGTAAACTGGGCATATTTGGTTTTTCTATTATTGAGACAATGATACTTGGTCCCTATTCAGTAATCTTGGATAAGTCTTGAATTAAGGAGACCGGTGTGCTGAGTTAGGAATTAAGAAAGGTGTGCTTCGGTGAGTCTATTCGTGCTTTTGTTTAAGTCGTCGCCCAGCGAGCCACGGCACACCAACAATACACTCTCATAACTTCGCGACGCCCACAATATGAAGACTGACCGTGCATGCCGATAAAGAAAGCATATACCGATAAGCAATTCCCGGCACCTTCGGCAGCCCCGGGCGGCGCGTCGTTTGCTTAGAAATGACTTCATTATCAGTGCCGCTGGAGCCTCCCTGTCGCTTCTGATTTCCTTCGTAGTTGTCTTAGCTTGCATGGCTCTGTACGTCTTTTTAATTTCTCCTTTGCATTTGTCTCAACTTACATGGTTCTATTCCTCTTTCTGCTTCTTTTGTGTCATCATCTGTGCTTGCGTGTCTCTGTACATTTCATAATTTCTCCTCTGTCATTATCTAAGCTTGCATGACTCAGTACGTCGTTTATCCCTTTCATTTCTGTGGCGTGTTTATTTATTTTCTTCCTTACTACTTTTAAGCAATTTTTTAAAGCTTACATGAACACCCTAAGAGTAAAGTGGCTAATGAAAGCTATATCCAATTATGCGTTTCGAATAACCCCTCCTGATCAGAATAAAATCGTCTGAAGGAAACACGAATTTACCGAAAATGTGATCGGACTGAGGGGATGAAAACTTAAGCCTTCCATTTTTCACTCACAGCTAAATAACACTATCTGGGTGGAAAATACTACCAGTTATCCTGACCATTAGATGTCTGATTCATGATGCCAGTATTAACACTCAAACTTCTATAACTTCCCGTCGAATATTTTTGTCTGACACTAGTTGGAATGGAACACTGAAGTTATCCCTACCATTACATTCGTAATGGTGCCACAATTAATACATTCAGTTTCCTATAACTTAGGTTCGGTTGGATTTAAATTGTCTGGCTTAAGTTGGAATGACATACTTTACAATACTTGATCTTAAGAGTTTAATTTCTCCTTTATAGTTTGGCTTGTGTGGCACTGTACATTTTCTTTATTTCTCTTTCATTTTTAGGGAGATTAGCCTGTGGTCGTTAAAAAATTTCCTAATTCTCTTTACGGATTACTGGAAGTTACTGTTACTAACTTTTCTTCTTCCTTTTTCTCATGTTTCATTCGCCTGCTCAGGGGTTCTTTAACTGAGTCGCGCCCCAGGGAGTGCTCACTGTGGGCGGGTCGAAGGATAAATTAGAAAATTATGTTCGAAACTTTGAGACCAACTCATTGATATACATCGTTGTAAAAGGGTTTGTAATTGTGGCAGTTGACTATGCTAAGATGCTGTTGTAGGTTGGCTTAGTCTGGCTACTCACAGACTCTTTCGTTCGCCTTAGCAAAGACTTCTTCGTACTGAAAAAGGGGAAAAAAGGGAAGGCCTGACTCTATGCTGATGACGAAGAAAACCAAGTATCGTGCCAAATTTTTCCCTTCTCAGAAGTGTTTTCATCTTTGTACGAAGATACGAGCGCCCGCTTCTCACTAACAAAAGAATGTTTCAGAAAGTTATGTTTTTCACAAGCACTATATAGTAATTAAACTTTCTTATGAAAAAGGAAAAGTCGACTCGTAGGCGATTGATGTTTTGTGTATTTATCTTCTAAAATAAAATTTGCCCATGCTATGCTGATGAAATGATGTTTTACTTATGTGAAACTATACATCTGAATAACACTGGAATCGTATCAAGCTTGCGATTTAGGTCTGTTATGATTGTAATATGGCTTACACTGTCCCTATGATATAAGGAACACATTGTTAATTTACGCACATGTAGGAGCCGCTGTGTTCGGATCAGTAGCACATGTGTCTACCATCCTGGAGTGGGTTCAGTGCCAACTGTTACCACTGCTCATCTGTCGTAGTTCCCTCCCTTACATACACTATTACCCACAACCACTCCATTACAATTGTGTACATGCACTTATCATCCCGCACTCCCAAAACCATCCATTATACTCGTACGTTGAAGCACTGGGTGGAAGCAGGTCATTTCTTTAGTAACACAAAGTGGTGCCCGGTCCACCGAATTATTTTCCTTCCATTACTCACAAACACATGACCTGAATGTGCATTGTACAGTTGCCCCCCCCCCCCCCATTCTTTGACGTCGCGTGTCTTTATACCGGCCGCTGCAAGACATAATCGTGTGTCATTCACAAACATGTTCAGTCTTTTGAACGCATCAAAGATGACAACAACACGCCTCCTTTCGATGTGAAACCCTGGATACGACAGGAAGACAAAGAGAACAAGGAGGCGGGAAGGACGAAAAAGTGGAAAACGGAGAGAGAGAGAAAAAAATGATTGTTGCTGCTGCTGCTGATGATGAACCTGATGATGAAGCTTATAAGGAAAAGAAGGACGAAGGGCAAAGGAGGTGGATAAAAAGACGAGAGGAAGAGGAAAACAAAGAAATGGCAACGATGATGACAACGACGAGGGATGGAGGGAGGGAAAGAGAGGAGGCATATAATTATATTCACACACACAAGCTGGACTGCAGATTACCGTATGTGGTAAAGAGAAAAGAAGAACATGTTATGAAATTCAAAACGAACTTGTCATCAAGAAAATAATATATATAATACAGCGTGGGAAAAGTATATTTCATCCGTCTTAACCTAGGAATGATATTCGTCTTTTTGTAATTAACTCAAAGAAGACCAGTGATGTAATAACACAATCCAACATCCCTCACTTAACACTTCTTCGTGATGAGAGTGACGAGAGCTCTTTTCTAGGGTTGTATCTCTAACTACATGTCACCGTTCAGAATGACATAATTAGGCCAAGTTAAAATGGACAGCGTATAGGCACAGAGAAAGGTTTAATATGGGTATAGCCAAGAGTGGGAGAAAATAATGTCATCACTGAAATGGGGGAAGTGGATGGAAAAGCTAATTTGATTACAGAAGGAGTAGCAAATTATCTGTCAACATCCAGAGTAGCGGAAAGGGTTGGTAGGGATGCAGCGACAGGGAGGACAGGGAGAAAAAGAGTAAAATAGGGAGAAATTAACATGGAGGACAGGATGCAAACACTGACAGGGAGGGAAACAGAGACGGGGAGGAAGTGTAGAAAAGTAACAGAAAGGAAAACGGGGAAGGATACATATAACAGAGAGAAAAGGGAAGGAAAGTGCCAGGAGGGAAACAGAGAAAAAGAAAGAGAGAGAGAGAGAGAGAGAGAGAGAGATGAGGGAAACAGTGACAAGGAGCAGAGGGAGGGAAATACTGGCAGGGAGGACGACAATGACAGTGGATACACAGTGCCTGGGCGGAAAACAGCGACTGCGAAAGGGAGGAAACAGCGAAAAGAAAGTAACGGTGACAGGGACAGTAGCAATGGAATGGAGAGAAACAGTACCAAGGAGGGAATGCGGGAATAACATGGAGAAAAGGGAGGAAAACGGATGACAGAGAGGAAAACAGTGACAGGATGGGAAACGTGATATAAAGGAAATAAGTTACAACGAGGTGGGAAACTGTGGAGGAAACAGCCTATCTTCCCACCACCACAAGAAGAAGAAGAAACTATTAATCCACTTAGCAAGACACTTTTACTCTTTAAATGCTTGATTCGGGTAAACAAATGTAGTCAAAACTGTTAGCGCAATATCAAATAATTTGCGAAAGCAGCGGTTTACGAAAGATCGATCCTACATTACGAATTCGTTAATATTTCTGTCTAAGATTTATAAGACGATAGACAGCGACAAAGCATACATTATTTATCTCATTAGCAAATCATTTAATGTGGTTCCATCTCACCCACTGCCTAACAATATCCCTCAGCCAACCCACCCCTACCTAGCAGTATCCACTTACCTCGCGATCTCACCCAGCCCCTACCTAACCCTATCCCCCACGCACCACTCCTCCCTAAGAGTATCCCCATCATGACATCCTTACCTACAAATCTCTCCCACCCCTACCTATTCACCTAGTAATCTCCCCACTACCCGATCCGTATCTAACAATATCCCATACCATAACTACCCCAACCCACCCGCCTTACTCCCCAGCACCACTCTCACAGAATAACCCTCAACTAGAAACCCATCTCACCTAGCAGTCTTCCTTGCCCTTCGTCTAGCATCTCACTCCCTACCTGATACTCTCTCCCATCCCGGCCAACCACCAATATCCCTTCCCCTCAGTACCCACTCTTTCCATCCCCTCACCTTAATGAACTAATTACCTGGTAAATGGCATAGCGTCTCTCTGGTTACCCCATGCTCGCCCAAAACAGGAGAGACGAGGGCTTAACAGATTACCTGGTTGATGCTGCTGTTTGATGGCTATGACAGCGATGAATTACGGCTGTTAAGGGCTAAGGCTGTCTATCTTAATAATGTCGGGTTCCTATGACTCCCTTTCAGATGAATAGTTGTCTCGAGCAAGGTAGAGTAAAATACCAAAATTATTCCGTATACAGGAGATACCTAACCAGGCCAACCAGTCTGTTGCAATTATTAGTTTTATTCTTTAACATCTGATATATATCTTATACGTAAAGGTTAATGGTAAGTTTGTTTGTTTTTTTTCTCGGGCTCCTAGGTCTCTCGCAAATAAAATCTATCGTTTTCCTGTAGCTAGAGTATAATAGCCAAGTTGTCTCGATCATGAGAGGGTTTACTGGTTGCTGTTACTGTCTGATGGCTCTAACACTGAGTATGGGTTAGGGTTGTCGGGCATAATCTTTCACTGAGCTTGTTACAGTCAGGGACAAAAGCACGCCCACTATTTTACTGCGTCTGTTTCAAAATTAGGGCACGTCCATGACACTCCTCGCTGTCGCATCCTATCAAAGACGATATTCTTTGGGCAGAGAATCAGAAGACCTTTTCTGTTTACAAATATTAGACAGAAGAGGAAAGTGAGAAGTAGAGATTAAACATTAAGCAAACTTATGTCCTCGACTGTACATTTGTGTATTTTATTCACACTAAAACCAGAACACTTTTATTTCATTGTGAGTAACAGACAAAGTCTTACCGGTACAAAAAGCTCGAGTAACCCTCTGTTTGCTTTGCCCACACCGAGGAATTATGGTAAATGGTAGCGACCATCATCCATTCGATAATTATAGTGTTGCCTGCTTCTTCTTAAGGCGAGTTTACACTGATTAACAAGCCTAATGGTTTCCTGTAGCTCCGGAAACCGCTTATAACGCTGGGTGGTAATCATATAACCAAATAACAGGGTGATGTGGAGCCTACTATGGTGCCCCAAGTAGCTGGGTGCAGAGAAGCAAATGCGGCATCCAACCAGGAACTAAACCTTCACGCCCTTCCCCGGGCCTCGCTGTTGCGAACCGCTGTCCATCACAAGGGAACATCGGTTCACAGCAAGGGATGGTCGTGAAGGGGCGACTACTTGCCTGCGGTAAATACGAGTCAGCTCGGCCATACAGACGGGTTGTTTTACTACTACTACTACTACTACTACTACTACACCTACGAATTATATTTAGCTAGCACCAGGCGATATTGATCCTAGTGTAGATGAAAAGCTGTAATATAAGCCTTCTTCTTCCCTTTATATGCTTGTTATAAATTCTTTAACATGTACATAATTCCTGAAAGTAGAAGAGAATGTTAACCCTCTTCAGCATGATGACACTTCCTTTATCTTTTATCATTCTTTTCCTATGTCTGCCTTCCTCTCATCCTATTTCTCCCACCTGCCCTGTCACTTTTTATTACTGTTCTTTCCACTTCAGGTGATCCAGCACTGAGTGACAAACATAAGAAATTCCAATACACCAAGAAAATATTTCCAACGCTAGGTGGTAACCATATAACCAATAACGGGGTGATGAGGAGCCTACAGCAACGGTGCTCCAGTTAACTAGGTTGAAAGGCAATGCTGTATTTATCCGGGAACCAAACCCCCTCACTCTTTTCGCCCCTCACTGTGGTTAGACGTTGTTTGCCGCACGGGAACAAAGTTACTGCATGGGTCGGCCCTACAGGGGTATTTGCTTGCCTGCGGTTGATGAGTCTGGTCGGTCAGAGAGACCGGAATTACTCAACAACAACTAGAAAGCACTCTGAGAGCGCATACCTCCGCCAATGCCATTGCCATTGAAAGGATCCGGATCCCAAATTTAACCAATTGTTCCTTGACCCATGGCCCACTCTTCCACAAAACTTTTTTGCAATTAGTTGAGAACTTTTGGAGATATTGTGCGGGATACATAGGATCCGGATCCGGATCCGTCCCCAAATTTAATCAATTCATTGATGGCCCATGGCCAAGTTCCATGTCTCTACAAAGATAAACAGAATCGTCTATTGGCAACAACAGGCCTATGGCGGATAAACATTCACTGGATTTTAGAAGTTAATGAAGGCTGTATCCAACCCCTCCAGTTCGAAGGAAAAAAAAAAAAATCCTTCGGAGAAGGCTGACCTCGGCATATGGGTAAGGACGGGGGG
Organism: Coenobita brevimanus; assembly: GCF_032717465.1. Lineage (NCBI taxonomy): Eukaryota > Metazoa > Arthropoda > Malacostraca > Decapoda > Coenobitidae > Coenobita > Coenobita brevimanus. Next base: position 12,281,169 of record NC_136976.1, on the reverse strand, counting down.
GGGGGGTTGTGGAAGGGGAGAAGGGGCGTGCGACGGCAGGAAAGGGTTGTGAAGGAGAAAGATAAAAGTGGGGGTGGGGAATTTAGGAGAGCGGTAGAAATGAGCTGCTGGTGAGGAGAGATTGTGTGAGAGAGGGAGAGGAGGTTGTGAGAGATGGAGGAAGGCTGTGGAAAGGGGAATCGTTATGAGAGAGAGAGAGAGAGAGAGAGGGAGAGAAAGCGTACAAAGGAGAAAGCAAACAGCAACAAACCTGTTGGTCCGTTCATGGCTATCTGTTACAAGGAAGGTTATAGCTAACAAAACTATTCTATCAGCTACAGAAAAGGAAAGAATGGCAAGAAGTGAAATAATGACGTTCAAATTTGCACACCTTTCATTCCAAGCATCTTTTTTTTTTTTTTTTTTTTTTTTTTTTTTTTTGGGAGAGGGTTCGATACTGTCATATAATATCCCTGATGAAAAACAACAGGATCTTTAAATACATCATGACATTCGAATGAAAAATGCTGAAGACAAATATTAACTCCTACATATCTATAACACACTTTTATTTTTTCTTTTCAGATCATCCTGAGGATTTTATTCAACTTACGAAAGAACTTTTGTGTGAAAGAGCTAGGTGAAAGCTGTGCTTAACCTTCTCCCCCCCCCCCTCCACGCGTTTGTAAAATCTCTCCTAATATGAGTAAAGCCGCCTGATAGAATAATACAATAATACGGATATCATTCGATTAACGAAATTACCTGAAGAGATCAACGTGAGCTGCCAGAGGGAGGGAAATAATGTTCTATATTCATCACTAAATACATGATGGGAGCTCTTGTAATCTGTAACGATAACAAGTATTAAAATTGTTTGACTGCATTTTTTCATTATTATGCATGAATTTTAAAAGGTGACGTTTATGGTCAGTATCAGCTTTTATTCGATTTATTTTACCTTTATTGGTTAACCGATCAATATCCAAAGCCTGTGGCATACTGTAATACAGATAGTAACGGAAGCGGACAATGCGAGAATGAGCAGATGAGATTTTGAAGTTGTGAAAGTACTGAAAAGCGGGGTGAAGAATTTGGTGGGAAAATATGAGAATAATAAGATGGGGTTTTGAAGTTGTGGGAGGAAGTACTAACAAGTGGAGTGGTAGAAGCCGTTTTTTTTCTCTCTCTCTCTCTTTCTCTCCACCCGGGAAGACCTCTTGCAATTAGGCGCATGACAGCCGATAGAGAAGGAAGGATTGTTTTACGAACATCTGAGTTGGATAAATTCTTGCCTGGAGGTCTATCGACGCATCCACACATTCGATGTAGTGCTACCTTCAGTTGAATCTTCATTTAGTACAGGGAGGAATGGTTTCTTGTAGCCTAGGACATCATTTACGAAGTAAGGCAGGAACCATATATCCAAACGGAGTCTGGTCAACTAGTGGGTTAAGGCAATTCAATTGATTCTGGCCCATAAGGGTTTACATCCGAGGGAAGGTTGGAATCTATTGTTCCTTTCATACTACTCAGGGAAGAAGCACCAGATCACTCTCGCCTCAAATGCCTGGACCATGGTCTAGCCCTGGACCCCAAAACTCCTGGTGGGGCAACAAAAAACTGGATGACGGACAGATAGAGAAAAGGGTGGGGCAGTAGAAAGATGAAACACTGTACTCCTCCTATTGCATTTTTAGATATATATCGGTTCTTGCGCCTGCAGACAAAAATATAAGCAAGGGGTGCCGAAACATGTAAGAGGTTAGGGAAATTGCTTGGTGGAGATGGATGAGAAAGGGGAGTATACTGATATAGCTAAAGGAAACGAGGGAGAGAAAAATGAACGTAAGGGTCAAGAGGATGGCTGGGAAGGGTACGAGAGAAATGTAAGAGGGGAAAAAACAGACGGAGAAGGGGAATAAGGAAGGACGTGTACGGGTGAACAGAGAGAGGTTCACTTGGTTACAAGGCCTCAGTTAGACTCTTTTCATCTGAAATACTGTCCTACCTCGAATCCCAGGAATTAAACAGAAAGACCGAGGGGGGTAAATAATGGTAGAAATATCAGAGACTGGGTGTGCTAAGCCGGCTCCGTACCTTCTTTATCCTTGCACAGTTGGTGACTTTATACACGGGTTTTATTCGTCCCTGTGTAGAGTACAACTCATGTGTGGGGATGCTCCCCACACACAGCTCTTCTCAGTATGGTGAAGTCAAAGGCTTTTCGTCTCATTAACACTCCTCCTCTTATTGGCTCCTTTCAACCTCTGTCTCTTTGCCGCACTGTTGCATCTTTCTCTCTTTTTCTATCGTTACTCCGATGGTCACTGCTCCTCTGAACTGTCTGCCTGCATCCCTCCACCACGACGGCGGCAACGTAGAACCCGTCTAGCAACAAACTCTCCTCCATTTTCTGTCCCACTCTCTAATGCAAGAGATAACCGCTACTTCCAGTCCTTCATGTATGCAACAGGGTAACTCTGGAACTGTCTCCCTCTGCCTGTTTTTCCAACTGCCTACGATCTCCAGTCTTTCAAACGCAGTGTGTTGAGGCATCTCGAAATGAATGGATCATGAATTCGGCTCTCTGTTATCTTATTTTTGTTTTTCTTCTTGGAGGGAGCAATTTGCAGGCCCCTGGTCTTCGGTTCCTTCTTCCTTGCATAAAAAAAAGACAGGCAGACAGATGGATATAACAATGTAGGTTGTGGGTCGCGATGGATATAACAATGTAGGTTGTGGGTCGAATTCAAGGGAAAGGCCAAGACTTAGCATAAACTGTTTGATCAATGGCCAACATAATTCTAGTATAATGGCATTAATTTATGTCTTTTTTTTTCCTTCTTCTTCTTCGTAAGATGTACTCAGGCATGGAAGATTGGGAGGAAATTTTGCTCATTGTTAAGTAGAGGTACGACAGGGAGAAAGTTTTTTTTTTTTTTTTTATTCCTCATACAGTATTCTGGGCAGTGAGCTACATAATCAGCTTTGGAAATATAGTAAGGCCTTGCCGTTACCAGATCATTTTTCACATTATGCCTAAAAAAGGCTTAATACTGATGCAAACAATAAAAAAAACTAGATTAAGGATAAAAAAATGGTAAATTTTTATATAATACAAAATAGGGAAGGAAGATAAACTACGAAGGATACAGCCCTTGCATGGGAGAGCTGGTAGCGTCTTTTCATTGGTGATTTAGTTTTCATATTACAACTGACTTTCGCTTACCCGGTATATGTTTTTTTTTTAATTATATATCGACAGAGTTTCCGTCAGTACCATGCATGAAGATTATTAAGCTGTGATGTGCAAAATGATTCACTAAGGAAGAGGCGTTAGGAAGTCTCCAAAATCAACTAGTAATACGGCCTTGTGTGTAACTGTGTCGCGTTGGGCAGATGACGGGAGAAGAAAGGGATGCCGTAACTTGTCAGGGGTGAAGGGAAGTGCATGGTGAGGATGGATTACAAAGGGAGAGACTGGGAGAGAGTGAGTGGGAGGGAGGGAGAGAACGAGGGACGTAGGTTGGTTGGGAGAGGGAAGAGAGAAATGGAAATGGGGAAAAAAAGAAATTAGACGGAGAGGGTAAAAGGAAGTACATGTGAGGGAGAAGAGAGGTCCATGCGATTGCAAAGCTTCTATTACACTCCCTTTTCCAATGAGACATGGCGTAGTTCGAATCACAGTAATTAAAGAGAAAGGGTTGGAGATAGGAACATTGGTGTGAGTGTGCGTATGGTGATATGAGAGGGATTAAGGTACTACAGAAGAGGACAGCTAGATGTGATAAGCAAAGTAATTAACTTAGGAAGAGGTGTTAAGGGGCCTCCTAAAGTACGAGAAGGGAGGGGTGTCTTGACATGGAAAGACTGAAGGGTAGTGCATGGAGGGGATGGGTGAGAAAGGGAGAGATAGGGAGAGGGTGACAGGGAGGCAGGGATAGAAAAATGGACGTAAGGGTCAAGATGATGGCTGGAAGGGGACGCGAGAATGGAAAAGGGAAGAACACCTTGGACGGAGAGGGGACAAGGAAGGATATGCATGGGAGGAGAGAGAGGTCCATTTGGTTACAAGACTTCCATTAGCCTCTCTTCTATTTCATTTGGGACATGGGTCTTCTTCGAGTCGTGTAATCAAACTGCAAAACTAGAGAGGCAACTCATATTAAAGGATAAAATAAGAGAGAGAAAGGGTAAGACGCAGACATACGCTGGAATCAAGGAAGGCAGAGGCGCATCAGACGAAAGTAGGAGAGCGTCCAGGATAGAGGAGAGAGACAGGAGAATGTGATTGGAAGCGAGAGTGGCGGAGAGGGAGAGGGTGGCGCTAGATTGCATCACAAAGTCGAGAGAGAGAGAGAGAGAGAGAGAGAGAGAGAGAGAGAGAGAGAGAGAGAGAGAGAGAAAGAGAGAGAGAGAGAGAGAAATTTCACGCGACGGTTGTTTGTTGTAGTGTGTGGGAATGCTTAATGGGAAATGGATGAATTGACTAAAATATTATCATGCGGTATTTATGTCCAGTTCAAAGAAACATTTGACTTTGAAAAATTTTATGTGTTAATGGTATGCCTAAAGTCAGACAAGCTAACAGTCGATTTCGATGTAACAACATGAGAATTTTGGGAAGATAACCAAAACACATCCAGAAGTCTTAGGTACTGTGCTAAATGTGGAAATGAGCAAAAATGGTGACGAATATCAAGTACTTTTGTAATGTACAAATTCTGATATTGTGAATTTTGCAGCGTACATAGGCCTACCAGAATATTTGCATATACACCCATGTAGGTATAACTTTACTCAGTTAATAGAAACACGGATATTATATGGAAAGCTGAGAATGTTTATTCATGTATTATATATATATATATATATATATATATATATATATATATATATATATGTAACTTGCAATACTTTGGTGATAGAAACTCCGTGTACAAACAGCTAGATAAGAAGTTTATTACAAGCTCACAGTAAAATAGTCTGCCCGTCTAGGCTGCCTGCTATCAACTGATGCAATCATGCCTTCGTTCAGGCGTGGGGGCCCTGGGAAAGCGTGCTGACCTAGGAAGTTTAGTGGGGGCATGTATGCATTGGGGGGGGACATATATACATCGGGGGTAGACATATTGTGGAGGGGGTAGACATATTGTGGAGGGGGTACACTACTCCCCCGTGTAGCTGAGATGGTGTCTCCTGACACCAGGAGGTAAATGTTGTTTGATTATAGTAGTAAGGCAGGACCGGGGAGGTTTGTACCAGGGATAAGTATGATACAGGGGCAGTAGGGGAGACATGGCCATGTTGAGGGGAGGGAATTAGAAGGATATATATATATATATAAGATATACAAGGATTAATAGGTACAAATCCAGTAAGGATCGAAGGTATACATAAACATAATGGGAATTACACAATAATAGTTTGAGACATGATAAACAAGGAGTAGATATGAGAGTTCTATTGTTCTTCGTTCATTTTTTTTTTTCTGTATTTTCTGTAGGATACACTGTGACGCAGTAATGTATTAAAGAAATACCAGCATTTTCTAGTAGGCAGAGTTCAGTTCACTTGGTTAATTGTCAGATGGCATTGGTAGTCACTGAATGTGAGGGCACTAAGTACGGGGAGTTTCTACGTCGTGTGTAGGGCGTACTATGCCTGTAGCGACTCTGATTTCCTGGAGTCGACGTTTCATTTTTCTGACACAACAATGCACTGCACATATGATAAGTAGAAAACCTATGAAAGCGATAACCACAGGGGGAAACACAACTGTTGGATGAACCCATGAACGGCTGAAGGCCAGAGAAAATTGATCCATAATGAAATCACTGTCATTGAGGAAAGTTAGCATGCGCAAGTTAGGGGAGGTGATGGTAATGTTGGCAGATGGTAGGGTTGAAAGTATGTCGATTGGTTGAAAGATGTCATAGGAGTGTTTACGGACAGCTTGGTGATAGCGAGTGGCGTAAGTGATGACGGACTCTGATTTGACGGTACATTAGTCAGGTGCTTTGTAGAGACCACTAGCGGATCGAACCGAAGAACCAGGACACATGATTGTGACAGAGATGGGAACAGCAAAGAAGAAGTACTGGACATGGGTGAGGTGAGCACGGTGGACCGGGAGGTCAGGAGCTGGGACAAAAGAACAGGCCGAGTAGATGGAATGGTTGCGAACTAAAGCAGACTCACAGGGTGTAGTACTGCTAGGGAAGATAGCGAAATGGTGGGCAGCACAGAGACGAGAGGTCGGAGTAAGGGAGGAACATTTCTGGAGGTCTGTGGAAGAAAGGAAAGCAACTGAAAGATGATCATGGGAGAGGAGGAAATATTCTGAAGGAACAGATACCTGTCACAAGGAGTTGTTGAGGCGGAAAGGGAAGGGAATGATGTGGAAAAGGTTAAAGGTTATGGCAGAACGGAGAGGAATATGGACGACGACGTATGTGGTGAGAAGAGTGGCTTCGAGAACAGGATAATAATATTCAAGTGAGGAGTAGGGGAGGACTGGGGAGAGACCGAAGGTGGAGTGAGCCCATTCCAGGACAGAACGGAGAGCTGAGACAGGTACTAAGTCGGCAGTGACACGTCCATTGATAGCATCAACCAGGATACGAACCAAGGAAGAGACTTGAGACAGGAGAGAGTCAACGGCCAGTTGGAGATTATCCATGTTGAGTTTGAGGTAGAAGAACTGAGAGATAACGTTGAGATCTGAAAGGTGGCGTTGTAAGATATCGGTGAAATTGTTTAGAGTGGACGTGACTTCATTGAGTTGGGTCGTGAGCTTCTGTAACATAGTGTGTTGGATTTTAATGACTCGGCGTTGTGATTCTAGGGCTGAAGCTAAATGAGTGAGATCAGATTTGAAGCCAGAAATGTCACGGGCTGTAGCAACGCCAAACAAGCCACTCAGAATCTCACCGCCGAAGTCGAAGAGACCTCGTTTCACACGAGAACGACCAACGGGTGTCGGAATGGAAAATGTGTCATTGAGCTCAGTGAATCTGTTACATATGTATTGCAATTGCCAGGAGAGTGGTAGGAAAAGGTTATAGAGATACTCATTCGGGTTGTGTGTCCCCATGAGGGCTGTGAGATGATTCCTGATTCCGTGGAGCTGGTGCGCGTAGGCAGGTAGGGCAATGGCTACGTCGGCCAGGGGGGCAAGATCGTAGCGCAAGGAGACCTTGCCTCCCGAGCCGACCAAGGCCTCGGGACGTACTCCACCATCGTCCTGACCTGACCCAGACCCCAGGAGGGTCAGCACTGCCAGCAGGGAGATCGCTAACATCGTACCTAGAAAATCAGGGTAGAGTTAATGGGGGAGGTCCGGAAAAGGGTGATGGGCAGAGCGCAGTTTGGACCGATATTGATTGGTTGATGAATGAGCAGGTGGAGGTGGAGAGGAAGGAGACTGAGGGATAGGTGGAGACAAGGTAGACTGAGGGATGGGAGGAGGGGAAGAGGGGGCAAGAGGTTGTGTAAGTGACTCTTCCAAGACGAGGCCACGGGGTGCTCGCTTTAAGTCATCGACGTGGACCCATCTGGTGTCCTTAGTGGACAGGTCCTGGAGGTGAAATTTGTTGCCTTGTTGAGTGAGGACGCGGTGGAGCCCTGTAAATTTGTCATCCAACTTGGAGGAATGCGTATGGGAATGAGCAAAGACAAGATCGCCTACATTGATAGTGATAGGAGAGGCGGATTTATGTTGGCGCTGCAGCATGTCCTCCTGAGAGGAAGCCAAAGTGGATTGGACATACTGGTGGATTGTCTGGAAGTTGGCCAATTTTAGTTTAACATAATCATCCAGGTTGTAGATGGGTTCTGGCTTTGAGGATAAGAGAGAGTATGGGAGGTCCTTGTCAAAACCAAAGAGGACGAAGAAGGGAGATTCAGCAATGGATGCATTGATGGAGCTATTGATTGAGGATGCCACTTGGGGAATCCAGTCATCCCAGGACGAGCTATGGGAGCCTAGATGTCTAAGGCACTCTAAGATTTTTCGGTTGTGGCGTTCTACAAGGCCATTGGAAGCCGGATGGTTAGGCACGACATTGCACTTACTGATACGAAAGTGGCGACAGATCTCATCTAGAAGGCTATTGTTGAACTCTGTACCGTTGTCAGTAAGAATGGTATGAGGGGTACTGAACGGGCAAATTACGTGATCTACAAAGGCACGTGCAACGCTCTTCGTGGTCTTGTCGGAGAGGGGTACGAGGACACAGTAGCGGGAGAAGTGGTCGACCGCTACGAACAAGTACTCAGCGCCAGATTCTGTGAGAGGTAGTTTTAAGAGATCGATTGAGACAGTTTCCCATGGTCGTGATGGGATTGGGTATTGTAAGAGAGGTGCTGGTAAGCCAGTTGATCCTTTGTGGCGGTGGCAGGAGAGGCAAGAGTCACAGTGGGCATTGATATTGCGGCGCATGGTTGGCCAATAGTATTTGAGACGTGCTTGACGCAAGCATCGGTCTTTACCTGGATGGGAAGCTTGAGGAGTATTATGAACATTATGAAGAACCTTTGGTATCAGGGCAGTGGGGACAACAAGTTGGCGTACTTCGCGATTGGGCATATCTTTGCCTGTTAGCAGTGTTTTCATGTACAAGAGATCATCATCTAGCATGAACTCATCTAGTGATACTGGCAGAGTAGGTAAGGTCGAGGCTTCGCCAGATTCTAGGAAATGACTTTGGACCACATGCAGTCTTGGCGCTGAAAGTTTTGAACAACTTCTGACGTTAGTGTAGTGTTTTCATTTATTTCGGGCTGCAGTGATGTTATAGCTGCTGCTACGTGACGTGAGAGTGCGTCTGCGACTACATTCAACTTGCCTGGGACATATTGAAAAGTGGGATTAAAGTCCTGGATGATGACAGACCATCTAGCTAGTCTACCTGTTAGGTTGCGATTCTTGAACAAATCACATAGTGGAAGGTGGTCTGTTTGGATATGCGCTGAATAACCATAGACTATCTCTCTGAAATGTTTCAAGGACCAGACTACCGTTAGCGCTTCGAGATCTGTGACACTGTAGTTACGTTCAGCGGTTGTAAGGGTGCGACTAGCATACGCTATTACGTGCTTCCTTGATGCTTCATCGAGTTGCATCAAAATGGCACCAAGGCCAGTGCCTGAGGCGTCTGTGCAGAGAAGGAAGGGTGTGGTATAATCAGGGAATGCTAGAACAGGGGCATTTACAAGAGCTGTCTTTAGCTTTTGGAAGGCCTGTGACTGGTCGTTAGTCCAAACAAAGGGCACATTCTGCTTGAGTAAGTGGGTCAGAGGAGCGGCGATCCTTGCATAATCCCGGATGAAGCGACAATAATAGCCACTGAGGCCCAGGAAACTTCGTACAGCTTCAGTAGTGGTAGGTTCTGGGAAGTTAATAATCGCCTTAGTTTTATCCTCATTAGTATGAATGCCTTATGCATCTACGACATGGCCTAGGAATTTGATTTTCTTTCACAGGAAGTCACATTTACTGAGATTGATTTTCAGGCCTGCGAGCTGGAGGCGTTCAAAGACTTGCTGGAGTTTGGTAAAATGATCAGGGATGGATTTACTCACAACAATGATATCATCTAGGTAAGCAAAAAGAGAGTGTCCCATCATACCGCTGAAGACTGAATGGATAAGTCGCATGAACACGGAAGGAGCATTTCTCAGACAAAAAGGGAGTCTCTTAAACTGAAAATGTCCGGAAGGGGTGCTAAAGGCTGTAACTGGGCAAGAGGATTCTTCCATTTCGACCTGCCAGTACCCACTGAGGAGGTCTAAAGATGAAAAGATTACATTATTTTCACCAAGGGATTCTAGCAAATCAGTGAGGACGGGTAACGGGAAACGGTCTGGAACGGTGACAGAATTGACCTTACGATAGTTGACTACTGGTCGAAAGTTGCCGTCCTTCTTTGGTACTAAGAAAAGTGGGCTATTCCATGGACTGACGGAGGGTTCAATAATGTCTTGGTCTAACATGTTCTGTACCATTTGATCTGTCTGCTTTCTCTGGCTGTGAGGAAATCGATACGCTGGTATGTAAATCGGCTGAGTTCCTGGTAGTAGTTCAATCGTATGTTTGACAAGGTCTGTTCTACCCATCGGTTCACCGGGTAAGGCAACCATGTTTCTGTACGAGGTCAGAAGGTCAAGGAGTTGAGGCGTATTTTCTGGGAAATCTGTGCAAGCGAGATGTGAGAGCATATCGGGTAAATATGTCAGCGCAGATCCCGTAGAGTTAATAGTACATACACCGATTGGTGTATCATCAGTCTGAATAGTAGGAATTGAGGAATCCTGGCACACCTTTACGGCCGCTGGGTATACTAGGAAGTCTCCAATCTTTACACCACTTTTAAGTTTTAGTGGAGCATTTGTGACATTGAGCAAGTACAGGTAGCATAAACTGTCCTCTAAGACTGTACACCACGCTGACTCATAAGTCAAGCCATTCACACAACACGTCTCAGGTAGGGTTAGTACATCCACTCCTTCTTTCGCACCGGCAACACAAACAGAGACTTTGGTGAACTCATGCGGTAACAAAATTGTGCACGTATTCGTTACTGCACGTTTCATCTCTGCGTGCTGGAGAAGATCATTCAGACTGTGTGAGGTAGGTAACTGAGACATGTCTGAGTCAGCGATAGTGTTGTCGGGAGAGGAGGTAAGAGCCATGTTCGAAGGCTGAGATGATGTATCAGGAGACATTGAGGAATTTATGTCCTTGCTCGCAGTCAGTAAAGGAATGATCTCTGTATTCTCAGATGATGATAGTGGTGGTTTGGGCTGGTTTGGACTTTTTGGTAGTGATAGGGACAGAGGTAATTGAAGGACTGATTTGATCATAAGAACAGGACAGGGACATTCCATAGTGTAAACCGGGAATTCAGAAATGTCTATACTACCAAAAGCGGGTAATAATGCAATGGAGTGTTGTGCCATGAAGGAGAAACCAATAAGGGCATCTGCGGGATACTGCAAGTCATTAGTGACATGAAATTCAATGGGGATAGGGGGCAAATCTCTGTGGAGTTTGACTTCAAGGGTGACTCTTCCCTTAACCTTAAACTCTGAGCCGTTGACACCACATAGGCGAATGTCTGGTGGTTCTAGGAAACTGACGTGGTTGTGATGTCGATGAATAATTTGTAAGGAATTTTCGGAGATGAGATTTACTATAGATCCTGTGTCCAAGAAGAATGACGTTGGTATGTCATGACTGCTTCCGAGAATGACTAAACCCGAGGATGTTATGGGACCTACATGGCGGATGGGGAGTTGGGTGTCTGGTTCTACGTGATATTGGTCCGATACGGGCGCGGCGCTTCCCCCGACTGTTGGCGGTTGAGGTAACGACATTCCTCAGTGGTGTGAGTCGTGCTTGATTTGTGGTATTTGCAGTGTGGACGACGTGAGCGGGAAGGCGTACGCTGTCTAGTTTGGGAGTGAGGACGTCTGTATGTACGGTCGCAACTGGATGCTCGATGTCCAGGATGACCACAGTGCCAGCAAAGAATCGAAGATTGTCTGTTCCGTCGGGCGCTAGATTGATCACGACCCGCGGTAGGAGAACGATGTGTGGCAGATCTGCCGCGTGTGGTGGAACGGAAGCGAGATTGGTCTAGGGTAGTGGAGGTGTGACAGACTGAGGAGGCCAAGGTTTGGGTGGTGCCCTGACGCGTGTAGTTCGAACCTGTTCTTTCATGAATGGCTTTAGTGACCTGAATAATTTTATCTCCTGGATTGAAACCGATTTCCAAGGCTAGCTCTCGCTGTTTAAGAGTAAGCCAGTGAAGGAATCTGAGGTAACCAATTAAGTCAGCAAAGTTGGTGAGTGAAAGCATTGGAACACCATTCTTGTCTTCTAACCATTTCGTGCCTACCAGTAATTGGAGCATCTCGCTACTAGTTGCTTTCATGGCGGCGGCAGCTTCGCGGAGCTTGGCATATTGTGCTGGGACGCGCAAGTCCTCATCTAGTTGGTTTAGGAGATTAATGAATCCCATGAGAGACGCGGTATTTGAATGCTGGCAACAAAGGCTGATGAGTTCCGTACAAAAATCAGCAAAGGTACGAATGCTATCGAAATGTCCTGCACGGATCGCGGATCCGATGTCCAATTTGCCGTGGTGCAAGCAACCGAGGAGGTAGGCTACTTTGAGCGATTCTTCGGTTATTTGTCTATTGTGTATTTCTGTTTCGACTTCTCTGAGGAAATCATAGACAGACCAAGTTGGGTCCTGGCCGGTAAATTTGGGACGATTGGCATCGTCGAGATAGATAGACTGTGGAGGGTTGGCCATGGCTGGAAGTGCAGAAGTGGCGGCAGGAGAGGTGTGGGAGAGAGAAAAGATAGTGGCAGTTCAGGGCGAGCAAGACGGGGTATGAAGGGAGGCAGGGGAGGGAACGACAGGGGAAGGAGTAGAGGAAGAAGAAGGGAGAGTAGAGGCAGGAGTAGAGGAGGAGGTATCTGGATTTACGAGTGTAGGATAGGTAGTAAGTGATTCTGCGGGAAGTGAAACGGGAGTCTCAGGTACAGGGCGCTGGTACTCTTTGCCACTTCGTAAATGAGTGATTGTTTTAGAGTCGGCAGACGGGGTAGGATCAGGTGATGTTTCCGGGTCGAGAGGGCTGGTGGTAAGCAGTTGATGTGGAAAGTATGACATTTAATGCAGCAATGGAAAAGGAAAGGGTGAAGATGGATACGTAGGTGGAAATGTATAAATAACAATGAGAGAATGGAATATACGAGGTGTGAAAATGAATGAAGGTGCGGGGATGGATGGTTTAAATAAAATGCGAAGGATGAGATGGAGTATAAATAACGTAGATGAAGAGGAAAACGGGGTAATGGAAATGAGATGGAATATTTACAATAACCAATCTGTAGAGAAAATCGAGGATAATCTCTACAGAAAGGAAAGATATACTATAGTTACACAGGAGAGATGGGAGTGTCGAGATGTATGACGTGCAGGGGTGGCTGGGCGTAGCTGGGCTGGGGCGGGGCGGGGCGGGGCGGGGCTGGGCGGGACGAGGCGGGGCGAGGCAGGGCGGCGGTGGAGAGACAGCTGGGTGGAGAGAAGAGACTCCGCGATGAATCACTGGCAGGGAGTGGCAGTCTTAGGAGGCTCCGTAATCCGGACCAGATGTGGCGGCGGCGGGGCTGGTGGTGGGTGGTGAGGGCAGATGTTGGTTCAAGGCAGGTGTAGAGCTGTTGAGTTGCAAATGCAGAGAATGGTGGTGGGCAGGCAGTGGGCAGACAGTGATAAGTGGCACCGTGGGGGCAGGAGTTATGATGAGTTCGGAACAGGTGCTGGGAACAGGTGCAACAGGTGCGTAGGTCGGCGATGGTGACACTGGCGGTCAGGAACAAGGCGTGTGGGTGGGGTTGTTTGAGAGTGGTGAGAAAAATTGTACACTCGGAAAGCACAGCCAGGTATTACACCACTAGAGGCACTGAGGAGGGGCGAGGCTGGCAGATGTGAGACGGCGTGAATCTTGTGATGTCACCAGTCTCTTCGGAGGCGTGGGTTCGAATCCCACCGCTGCCACCAAATGTAACTTGCAATACTTTGGTGATAGAAACTCCGTGTACAAACAGCTAGATAAGGAGTTTATTATAAGCTCACAGTAAAATAGTCTGCCCATCTAGGCTGCCTGCTATCAACTGATGCAATCACGCCTTCGTTCAGGCGTGGGGGCCCTGGGAAAGCGTGCTGACCTAGCAAGTTTAGTGGGGGCATGTATGCATTGGGGGGGTACATATATACATCGGGGGTAGACATATTGTGGAGGGGGTACATATATATATATATATATATTGTCAAAAGCTCTCATCTGTTTTTTCTTATATCGTGTCTGTACTAACAGCCTCGAAAATGTAACAATGTGTTAACTTTTGCTCCATAATATGTAATATGTTTTGAGCAACAAAGAATCTAAGTTTGAAATTTGAACATTCCTTGTCTTTCATCCTTACTTCCGAACAGTCCACAACTTCAATAAAACTGTACACATCCGTACTCACTCTCACTTTTTAACAGAATACCATTCACACAAGGAAATCCAATTACTTTTTAGAAATTTACTTTGACAATCTACAGAAAACTTCGGATTGATTTATTCAACTGGAGATTTAGATATGGTTTTCTTTAATTTTTCCTCTTCCAAGGTGCCCTCTGGACCTAAACATAATCATATAGTACCATCACTAATAACCAACAAATGATTCCCTGGGAATGAACGAATTAAAAATGCCGCTCCACTGCTACTGAAAAGAATTACTCGCTCACCTAAAAATCGATCCCAGTCTACTTACCCTTCTTAAAATAGGGGCAACTGTAGAATTCCCTGCCATCTAACACCAAACATATTTATTCATTTAGGGGTAAAGCACAGAAGTCCGCGAGTGTTCAACCCTCACCATTGCTGTTCACGTTTATATTCACTCCAGACGAGTTTATTCATTTTGGATAAAATTTCTGAATGAGAAGAATTAGAAAACAGTCTTCATTTCCTTTTCCCTACTTCGAAGCTCTCCTTAGCTAAATGTAATCGTCTTGTAGCATAAAGAATGGAACCTCGGGCTGTCAGTGGGGTAGCCTGTGCATTGCCCAGTTCTCCTGGTTAGAGTTCAGTACCATCGTGGGGCAGACACTTAAGAGGGTACGGTAGTCGATACATTTTTGAGATTTAATAAATTCACGCCCAGTCGACGTTAATCCCAATGATATATAAATTCTCTCACAAACGCAGCCAGTACAACACAGTTTTCACATGCACTTCTCTCCCTATATTCTAAAATACTGACACGCCTCTACCCAAGCATGAAACATTCGGTCTGTTCTCTAGGGACATTAAGTACCGTAGTGTTCCTCGGTCCTACAGATCAGTTGCTCTTTAGGGCCAGTAAATCACGGTTTGTATGTATAGAGCAGACCTATTTGTTAATGTCAGGCGTGAGCAAGCAAGCCATTAAAACACAGGAACACACAGCAACAAAAAAACACGAATAAAGCCACTCCACTCCTACATACACACATTTTTATCCTACCCAATGTCAGGAAAGTCTTGACACGAAAACGCCGTATAAAAGTGAGCAACGCGGCTTTATTCTTGCTCTCAGCCCTGAATGACCGCTGATCCGTTTTCATGTGGATCTTATGAAGTATCTGGAAATTCAAAGAAACTGCTGCATGTGCGAGTTTTGAAATAATACACTGGCCAGTCCCCGATTGTCTCCTACTGAGTCGAGAGAGAGAGAGAGAGAGAGAGAGAGAGAGAGAGAGAGAGGGCATTATAAATATTGTGGATGAGATTAGCCAATGGTGACATCAATTTCCATTTCGGTCAGGAGGGACGCCTCTAAAAGTCTCTCTTTTTACCAACTCTTTCTCTCTCGGAATCCAGGTTATGCATATGAGAGGAGGCAGGGGGTAATTTTCTATCAAAAATATTTTCGTCCCTCCCCTTTCCTTCCTCGATGCAGTCGTTCGTATTAATTCTTCCCCCTTTTTATGCTTAACTTTTCAGCCATTTTTTATCTTCCCTTTCGTTACATTTTTCTCTCTCTTCCTCTCCTTGCTCTTCTGTCTCTTAGTTTTTAATTCTTGACCAAAAACTCTATGTTTCTTTTCCTCAGTTCTTTTTTTCTTTACTTAAGCTCGTATTTTAACACTTTGCATTTTCCTTCACCATTCTATCTAATATTCCGTCTCTGTCGATATATTAAATCTTCCTCCTTTACCTTCCCTCCTATTATAATGCTCACCACTAGTCCTTACCCTTTTATGCAGTTTCCTTCCATTCTCTGTCGAAATATTTTAGTCTCTCCCTTCTTCCCCTACTTATCCTCTCATTTAAATTCTCCCCATTCTTCCAGATCCCTTCTATCTAATCCTCTCTTGCCTATATAATTTCGTTTCTGTCTTCATTTTCCTGTACGTAAAACTTTGAATCGTCTATTTTTTTTCCCTTGTAATCATACGCCTTTCCTTTCTCTACATACAGTATATTTTTCTCTCTCCTTTCTCCTTTCCATATTTATGATTTCGTTGTCATTCTCGTCTTTCATACATTTTCCTTATTTATTTTCTTTCCTTCTCGATCTCTTTTCTCTGCTTCTTTCTTTACTTTCATTATCCTCATTTTTCCTTATCTTTACGAGTATAACCGTTCGAGTGGATTTTTCTGTTTTGTTTTAGTTGGCTGTGTGTGTGTGTGTGTGTGTGTGTGTGTGTGTGTGTGTGTGTGTGTGTGTGTGTGTGTGTGTGTGTGTGTGTGTGTGTGTGTGTGTGTGTGTGTGTGTGTGTGTGTGTGTGTGTGTGTGTGAACAAAAGAGCTCAAAAAGTTTTCATCCAATTTCAACCAAACTTGGTCAAGGTTGTGAATTTGCAGTTGGACAGTTTTTCTTTTTTTTTCTTTTTTTTTTTTTAAAGCAAAATGTGGAAGGTCAAGATCACAGGGCTGGGGCAAACGTTGACCTAGCAATACCACCTTAATCAATTTTTATCTGATTAAGGCCAACCTTTGTAAAATGGTTCAGGTTGATGTAAGAATGAAATAAGTCAGTTATGAGTACGATTACTAAAAAGTCAAGATCAAAGGGCAAAGTCAAAGACTGTCCTGTATGAATAATGGTAAACTGTATAACTCAAGCAATTTGACTCCTATTTTAGCCAACTTGGTGGAAGGGTTGAGGGTCACCCAAGGAGTTAAATCGTTATGGACAATAGGATAAAAATCCAGGTTAAAGGGCAAGGCCAACTTAAACAGTTTCCATCCAATTTAGACCAAACTATGTGGAAGGGTTGAAGATCTAACAAGAATACGGGGAATCGATTTTGAAAACAATTAGTCAAATGTTAAGGTCACAAGGAAAGGTAAAGACAAGGTCACAGGGTAAGGGCATGTTTCAACCCATGTGTCTGTGTGTGAACAAAATAACTAAAAAAATTTTTATCTAATTTGGACCAATCTCTGTGAAAGGGTTAAGGATCAACCAAGGAGCTGAGCCATATTTTTTCGAATAGGTCAAAGTTCAAAGTCATACGATACGGTGGGCTTAAACAGTTTTTGCCAAAGTTAAACCGAACTCTGTGGAAGGGTTCAGTGTAAGGCGACAATAAGGATTTGGAATTGGAAACCAGCCAATTTATTCTCAAGGTCACAGGGAACAGTAAAAGGTCAGGGTCACATGGCAACGGTAACTTAAATATTTTCGGTAATTTCGACCACACTTTTTGGCAAGGTTCAGGGTGAAGCAAGGATGAAGTGAATCGATTTTCAGAACAATCAGCGAAGGTCAAAGTCACAGGGCAAATTCAAATATACAGGATTTAGACTAGTTCGTGAACACGCGGATATTTCACTCGGACTGCTCCACCTTATGTTATTTTCTTCTCTGTTTTCTTCCCTAACTTGCCGTCTAATTTTTCAACCTCCCTATTTTTCTTACACCTCATATATTTTCTTTTCTTCTCAATATATTATGTTTCTTTTTCCTTTCTCCTTCCTGATTTTGCCCATATTTTTTCTCCCCATTTTTCTATATTAAGCTAATCAACTTAGCTTTTCTTTTCAGCTCGTCCTAATTTTTAACCCTCTAATTCAGTTTCGTATCTTTTTCTTACTCTTCTATTCAATTTGCTTCCTTCCCCTGTCAGGCAATCACTTCTGCCGAGAGTCCCAGTAACGATACCCATCCCTCTTCCGCTCCTGATTATCAGTGGCAGTCACTCCAAACTTGTGCAAATAATGAAAGAATAAAGTTTATCTGATTACTAAATTCACACATTAAAATACCGTACATTATTCGTACTACTGCCAGATGGATTTGGTAAATAAATCGATGAATTATATACGGGAACCGTGTGTGTGTGTGTGTGTGTGTGTGTGTGTGTGTGTGTGTGTGTGTGTATAATCTGTATATATATATATATATATATATATATATATATATATATATATATATATAGATATATATATATATATATATATATATATATCCTTGAATGCAAAAGCGTCAGGACTTATTCTTACTATCTCCAGACAGTTTTATTCATCTTAGGTGAGAGTTTTCAAACCATGGCAGTTGATACAGCCTTCATTACCCCCATCACTACTAGGGGAGGAGGCACTTCATATCTTAAAATCATTGGACAACACCAAATCATGAAATTTTAGTGATATACTCTTGTGGCCACTTCACTCCAGTGAGGTAATTTTCATTTCATTCTTGTTACTGTCATAATGTTCTCTTCAGCACAGATGAGAGTTTTCTAACTTGAGGGGTGACATACAGTTTTTACTAACCCGTTCAGTATGAAAGTTCAATCCTATGCTGAATAGTAAGAATATAAAACGTCATCTTACTAAAGGATAAAGGATTTAAGTCGTAACTCTGACCAGCGATCGGGAGGTTGGGTGACAGCAGGGGTTTGGTGGTAGGGAAGGAGTGGGATGGTAAAGTTGTGGCAATAGGTTATTTTTATTCTGCATATTTGTTTTTCCGATGAACATTTTCGCCGGGAATTACGCACTTGAGCACTACACGGTTTGACAGATAATGAGCCCACCGCAGTCATAAGGTTGAAGTTGTGGCTAGCAGTGTTGTGGTGCTGGGCAGGGGTGGAATGGCTGCTGGGGCTATGTAGTGAGCAGATTTGGGGAGATGATGGGCAGGGTTAGAGTTGGGGTGGGCAGGGGTGGAGATTTTGACAGGGGTGTGGTGGTGTTCGGCATGGGTGGAGATTTTGACAGGGGTGTGGTGGTGTTCGGCATGGGTAGGGTGGTTGTGTGCATGGGTGGAATGGTAATGGATGGGGCTAGGGTGATGGTGTGCACAGGATGGGATAGTAATGAACGGCTGGGATGGCAGTAGGCAAGGTTGAGGTGATGGACTGGGATGTAACAATATGAAGGGAATTAGCATTTTAGAGGCGATATTTACTACGTAACTACTCGTACAAGTCAGCAAGTCATGTGGCAGTAGAGTAGGCCAATGATAAATGGTAGAGCAATAACGCTTCCAGTCCGATAAAACAATTTACAGTTACTCTACCTATCTCCAAACGATTTTAGTCAACTTAAGGGACCTTTTCGAACCAAAGAAGTAAACTTCAGACATCATAAATCCCTCCCCAGAACGAAAGCCCCCTCCTGTGCTAAATGTAATCGCCTGGTGGTGGGTGATGAAAAGGAAAATTACTTTATCTGAATCAAGGGATTACTGGGATTATATAGTGTATAAAATTAATGTTCCTTTTATTACTTCCTAAAAAAAAATCGGGTTACAAAATATGAAGTGTTAGCAAAACAGGTGATAAAAGTTTTCTTTAATGAAAGAAAAATATACATCTGTTTAAATAAAGATATACTATTCGGGCATGACTCAGTCATATACGTAAGGGAATTTTTATGTCAGAGATGCGAAGAAGAATTAATAATTAACGCAGGTAACCAACGAAATGAAAATCTGTCAACATATGCTGTACCAGACGAAAGTTAACCCTTTCATTGAGGTAACGCCTCTTCCATGTAATCAGGTCATCACCATACGATTCCAATCAAATCATGGAGGATGTATATTAGTGGAAGGGTTTTTGATGGTTGTACTATATCTAATCTCTCTATTTCTAAAACACTCGTTTAATTGAATAAAATGACTGAAGGTACGGTAGCACAGAGGGCGGACACTCATACAGTACAAAAAAGGTTCACGGGAAAAGTATGACCTCCTCACTCCCCCTCTCTTCTCTCACATCACCACGAAACAACAACAACAGCAACAACAATAATAATAATAATAATAATAATAATAATGATAATAGTAATATAAAAAATAAATAAGAGTACAGAAGGGCTTGACAGATTCAGGACCATCAGGGACTCCAATAAAGCATATCACCAAAAGGGAAATGACTAGAGTGAAGTACAGTGGTAACTTGGATGTGCAAATCTTGAACAAATCACAGTGAAGCACCATGTGGGGCTTCACCAGAGCAAACCATATTGTGAATGAAAATCGTTAGGCGTGACTGACTGACCGGGCCGTTCCTAGGGATGCTCCTGTTACTATAAATATTCTGTTAAGTGTGTACATTGCAACATATATACATAGATACAGAGACAGAGAAACATACCGCAACATCTACGTGAAAAAATCTACATACCCTGTTCATGAAAATAATGAACTGTGTTGTTTCTTCAATCAGCCTACACGTATTGTCAACCTAACACTCACAGATTCCTTCAACCCACTTTCAGCTGAGTAAAATCGTCTGGGGTTAACTGACATAGAACACTAGACTTGTCCCACCCATGACAGAGTTACAGGGAACAGTTGAAAATGACCGCCTGGCGTGAGATGGAATACAGGACTAGAAAGGACGCGACAGCTAAAAAGTTAAGTTTACAATACATATTCGGGATATTGGACATCAGTTTCAATAACAGAAGAACCAATACAATGATCTTCGCAAAATAACCACCAGAACAGGTGTAAGTAGTACAATTTAAAAATACATAAAAATAAAAGCCGAGCAACTCTCCCAGTTCACACACACACAAAATATTAGGCTAGAAAACAAAATGCCTTTCAGTTCTCTCTCTCCCACCCTCTCTCTCTCTCTCTCTCTCTCTCTCTCTCTCTCTCCCTTTCAAATAATATCCATTATTTAGAGTCGCCTTGTTGAGAATGTGGGTCAGCCGCAACTTCCAGCATTTCTTATACTAGCTGGCCTTCATATTTTTTGGATTCTTGCGCAACGTTCGTAATATCTGCATTCCTCAAGCTCTACTTCCTCCTTCCTTGTTTTTCCCTTCTGCTCCCTCCCTCACCTATTATCCCTCATTCCCTTTCCTTCCTCCTTCCTTCCCTTCCCCTCCTCTTTCTTTTCCTTTCATTGAACCTCATTCTTTCCCTTCCTCGTCTCTTCCCTTCCTTTCCACGTTCTTTCTTTTTCATTGCTTCTTTACTTCCTTCCCTTCCCGTTTACTTTAGTTCCCCTTCACCTTCCTTTCCTTCTTCCCCCCTCCCCCCCTGCTCCTTCGTGTACTTTCCCTTCTTCTTTCTCTCCCCCTTTCCTTCCTTTCTTCCTTCCTTCCTACCCTCCTTTTCCTCCATCCTTCCTTCTCTTCCTCTTTCCATTATCTTTCTCTTCCCCCTTCCTTTCCTTCCTCTCCGCATTCCTTCCTTTTCCTCTTTTGTTCCTTCCGTTCCGTCCTCCTTCCTTCCCATCCCTTTCCCTGTCCTTCCCTTCTCCTCACATTAACTCCAAAACATCATCTCTGTCCCTTCATTTTTTCCCTCCTCCCTTCATTTTTCTTCCCTTTCCATTGTTCTTCCTCTCCTTCACGTCCCCACTGCCTGCCTTCCCCTCCTTTTCCTTCCATTCCCCTTCACTTTTCTTCCAAATCGATATCCCCGTCCTCTCTCTCCACTTCTCCTGTGTATGCATTCGAATCTACCTCCCCTATTTTCTCTCCCTTCTTCCCCTTCCTTTTTACTTCCATAAATCTCTTGCGCCATCTTCCTCTTCCCTTCCCCTCCTTCTTTCCACAAAATTCTTCCTCTTCCCCTCCCCTCCTTTCCATGAAAATCTTCCTCGCCTTTCCTCCGTGCCCTTTTTTCTCCCTTTCCCTCCACTCCCTTCATACAAATATGCAACTTTCTTCCTCTTCCTCCGTTTTGTCCGAGCGCTCCCCCGATCTTCCTCCTCCTCTCCCTCGTCCTCTCTTTTCCTCTTTTTCCCCATCCTCCTCCTCTTCTCCTATTTCCCATCAATTAATATGCCTCCCTTCTCCCTCCGTTCACCGACACACTCTCCTCATCCTCCCCACTTTAATTCTTCTTTTCATACAAATCTTTCTGTCCTCTCCCCCTTTTTTCCTTCCCTTCCTCAGAAAAAAAAAAAATCTACACCCTCTCCTCTTTTCACCTTTTCTTTCTTTCTCATCCCTCCCTCCTCTTCCTCCCGTACCCTCACCATCCTCTTTTCCTCCATTCTTTCTTTTTCCTTTTATTTATGTCTACCTCCTCCCCCCTTCCCCCTTCCCACTATTTTACCGTAAATGAAATATCTATGCCTGGTTACTCCTTCCCATTCCCCCTCTCCCTCCACTCCTCTCAGACTTCCCCATCTCCCTCCTCTCCATATTCTCTGGTATTTTCTTCTACAGATCTCGCCCCTCCCCCTTCTTCCTCCTTTCCCCTATCATTCCCACCCTCTTCCTTCCATGTATATCTTTGCAGCAGCTTAGAAGTTCCCCCGTATAAAAAATTCCTAAATGACAACTGCACATATGCTGCTTGTGATGCCTGGGTGACGCTCCGTTCATCTCACCCTGTTTTGACATAAAATAAAGATGCAAGTTTAAGTTATATTAATATTGATGTTACCCTTCCTTAACTGGGAGGGAGGAGGCTTAGTCCCCCCCCCCCCAGACCCCACCAAACTTATTATTCGAACCAAAGCTACCGTCTTAACGAAGGAAGGACACAGAGCGAGCGTTCGTGACATCATAAGTGCAACCACCAACTGCGTTCCTTCCGTACCGGTATGCGTTCCTTCTGTTTTCCATTCTTTACCCTCTCCCCCTTCTTCCTCAGCCTCTTCACACCCCATCTACCTCTTCCTGACTTCCTTTCGGCAAACCCCTCTTCCCTTTCCTCTTACTCTCCCCTCCTCCTTCGCCCTCATTCTTTCTCCTTTTTCCTCCTTTCAGCCGTCCTTTCTGTAAATCCCTCTCCTTGCTCCCTCCTTTCTCCCCTCTCCTCTTCCCTTTTCCGTAGTTCCTTGTGTTCTTTCTGCACAAGGACCATCTCCCCTTTCTTCTTCCATATCCTTCCTTCTTCCCCTTCTCTCCCCTCCTGCATACCTTCCCTTCTGCATAACTTTTTTTTTTTCTTCCCAAGTGTCGCACTATATCTTTCATCCTCCTCCCGCTTCCTTCATTCTTCCTTTACTTGTCCTTCCACCCACGCACAGCGCTCAGGGGAGGCGTGCATGTTAACAAACCGCAAAGAAAAAGTATTCCAGATTCCTGTTACAAAGATAGATATTTAAGTGCTTTCTCGTTAATGTACAGTCGCTCAAAAAAGTATCCTCCTAAAGGAGCCGTGAGTTAATCTGACACAACGAATGAAGAAATATGGAAAATATTAAGTGAGCGTGAGATCTGCTAGTAGCCCCGGTTAACATACGGCGCGCGGTGTACGTTAACCAGTTAAAGTGTCGTATGGAAACATTATGCCCTTGTGAAATGCAATAAGAGAATTATCTCGGATATATGAAATGGGATTTTTCATGTATTGCCGATACATAGTCTGTATGAGTAGAACAGAACAATATAGACTCTGTATCGGATATCTGAAATCCTCGGCTCAAACTTCGTATCTAGATATGAGATACCGAATCCACGGTGATATCTGAGAGAGCCAGGCTTGCTAACAATACCGACACTGCTGCAATCGCCCGACACATTGTGAAGTCCTGCGTTCATGCGGTGGGAGGATACTTTTTTGAGAGACTGTACGTAGTTTGCAAAATAAATTCAGGATTTACGGACTCTTGCATTTGTTTACGGCTACAGTATAATTAAACATTACTGAATAAAGAGACTTTTTAGCGGAATACAGTTTGCCAACTTACACGATTTTCAGTAGCGAGTGAAATGGGAGAATGGGGCGCGGTGTGACACTATATATTTAAACGAATCTTCATCCACAACTAACTCCAAAGCTTTCCACTGATAATACTGATGCAGCATATGAATGAATCACGTGGAAGGGTGACTCTCAACCTGATTTATCGTCCACCAGCTCAGTCCAGTGAAAATGATAATAGATTATATGAACGAATTGTAGAAGTCTGTTGCTCTAAGAACACTGTAATTTTTGGAGATGTTAATCTACCTGTAACCAGACGGAACGAATCCCTATTTGAGCACACACAACTGGACTTGTACAATAACTTGTCGGACAGTTCGTTTTATCAGTTTGGTACACAACCAAAATGTGCAGGAAATATCTTAGATCTTGTACTGGCTACAGTAGAAAACTCAGTCGATAATGTTCTTGTTGGAGATGAGTTCAGTATCAATAATCATCACACAGTCACATTTAACCTTAATTTCAGTGACTATCTCTCTATCTATTGCCAGACGCCTCTATCCCGCAACGGGCGGCCACAAACAAATTGCCTCCATGCGCCTTGTCCCCCACGATTTCACTGCCCTCCCCCCAGCTCACACTCCCTCTCTCGTATACCTCTCCACTCCCTCCCTCCATCTCATTCTCGGCCTCCCCCTCCCTCCTTTCTCACATAGTCTCCTCGTTAGTCTCTCGTTCTCTATCCTCTCCACATGGCCAAACCACCTCAGTGTAGTTCTCCTAACGCTGTCAATCACATCCACATCAGTAACAAAAATGTAAATTCAAGTTATGAGATAGCTTCAGACTACAAGAGAGGAGACTTTCAAATTTATAATTCACTGTAGTTATCAATAACTGGAACTGATTATTCCATCAACAGATGTCCATGACGTATGGACACTATTTTAAGAACAGCTTATTTAAACAGTAAAGGAATGTGCACTGATCCACATTAGCCTAAATGACCTATGAGAAAGTCTAACCACAACAGTGGAACAACGACAGTAAGAATTGTCTAAACAGCTTACTCACCAAAATCATACCATAAAGCCACAAATAATAAGGATGACAGAAATGTATATCACAACCCTTGCCAAAATGCCGAAAGGTTAAAACGACAAAGCAAAGAAAATCTTGATGCACATATTACTAACATCACTAAAACAAACTTGGTAGAATTTTTTAGTAGAATCAGAAGAACTGAAATAAAAAAAGAGGCCAACTAGTTTCTGCAAATGGAGAACATACAAATGATGAAATCGAGATGACTAAAATATTTAACGCTTTTTCTGTACAGTATCTGTATTTACAGTAGAAAATTCATGTTCAATTCCCTCGGCTTCCACCGGACATGTGGATGAAGAGACGAGTGATATTATGATCAGTGACAGAGATGATCTATAAACTAAAGATCCACAAAACACCCAGACGTGATAGAATATATCGAAGGATCTTAGAGCAAGTGCATGACGAAATATCAAAACCATTTGCTAAAATACCAAATATACCTTTAAGAAGTGGCACTGTACCACAAGACTGGAAACTTGCTAATGTAACTCCAATATTTATAAAAAAAAAAAAAAAGGCAATAAATAACAACACGGAAATGATCGTCCTACAAATAATCTCATTAACAACTCACAGCATGGATTCTGGAATAATCGATCATGTCTCACTAATCTTCTTGACTTTTTAGTGACATAAATGGCACGTTTGATGAAACTAAATTGGTTGTTGTACTCTATCTCAATTTCCAGAAACCGTTCATCAAAGGTCCCTATAAACGCCTTCCTGAGAAACTTAAAAGTCTATGGTATGAGAGGCAAAGTAAGAAAGATGGGTTGTTAATTGGCTAACAGAACATAAATAAAGAGTTATAATTAGTTAAAAGAAATCAGACTGGAAGAATGTTACAATCGGAGTACCAGAGGGATCATTTCTGGGCCCTGCTCTGTTGTTTATTTATACTGACGATACTGATGAAGGTTTTGTTACAAATTCTCCAGATCTGCTGGTGACACAAAAATTGGTCTACGTTTCCAGTCTAATGATGCAAAACACTTTCATTCATAAGGCTGTCAACATATGGAACAAACTGCCTAGAAATGTGGTACACTAATACAGCAGCAGTTCTTCAGATAGTATCAATTTTCCCCTACAGCTTAAACTTGTGAAGGATATATATATAATTTTCCTATTCAGTCTTTCCAATGATATTATAATGGTAGTTTTTTTTTCTACAGCCTACTGCATGATGGTCCTTCTTACTTTTCCTGCCGGTTTCGGCTGCAGGTTTTTCTTGGGCGGGGGAGGCCTTCTTACCATGGTAACCTCACTGTATCTTCAGCTCACAGAATTAGATATCACAGGCATAGTCTTCTTTGAAACAACCATCCCAATAATGAGCAATATGTTTGCTGCTGTTTGCTTTCCTATGTGCTTCGTTCGTTTCCCCTCAGCTCCATTTTCCTTACTCTCCCCTTCTCCTTTTTTTCTCTCTCACCTCTACTTCTCCTCTCGTGCCCACCTTCGTTTCTCCACACTCCCATTTTTTTTCTCCTTGCCTCTCTACTTCCTTCCCCCTCTCCCCTCCTTCCCTTTTCCTCTCCCTTCTTCCAACCACCCCTCCTTTTCCATCTCCTCCCCTCCTTCCCACCGTCTTTTCTGCATACTCCCTTTTCTATTTTTCCCCTTTCCTCTATTCATGGCGCCCTGCCCTCCCTTCCCTTCAGCAAACATCAATATTTACCTTCTTCTTGTGCTGGATAGATGGTCGTTTTTCATCTCGTTTCACACTGGCACCCCGTCCCATCAGCCTCAGCCAGTCAGCAGTCTGTAAGCGACCATCAGAGTTGAGAGAGAGAGAGAGAGAGAGAGAGAGAGAGAATGAAACAGAATATAAGTCCATGCACTTGGTAACGTTAAGCAAGTATATTGGCTTAGTTTTGCTACCTGTGAACGACGTTATTCAACATGAAAAACCTCTTCTAATTAAGGGGATAAAAGATGGCAATAACTAACCTCTCAAGTTCGTAAAGTCTGTCCCAACCTAAGTATACCTGCCTGATGGAAGCACGAATCAAGTATACAGAAGCAGTTATAATGAAGAGGTTTGGCGATATAAGGTCAAATAAAAGTAGCAACCCTTTCACTACAAGGAGTCATCTCGCAAGTGAAACTGACGTCATTCTTGTGTAGGTGATTAATGAAGCCTCCCTAATCCCTCCATTACAAAGGTTATTTTACAAAGCTGAAGATAATCGCCAAGAAGTAACAAGGGTAAGATAACATAGGCGTGGGCGTAGTGAAGAACTTAGAGAAATGAAGGATGGGAGAGAAGTTATATAATGTCTGGGAGAAGCTGGAACAAGTGTGTGGGAGGGAGTGCAATTAAGTGGATTGGATAGGGAGTTTTCTTCACGTTTTTCTTCTCCGACTCTCATTACACGTTTGACAGGTTTTCCTTAAGACTCAATGATCCTCCTAATAGCCTCACACGTGTCATTCACCATTTCTGCACTAATATCCACGGCCCATTTAAATTATATGAAAAGGCTGTCTGATGTGATGGTATTATTGGGAGTGCTTTTCATATCATGTCGGAGGGACTTGTGGCAAATTAGTAAAGTGTGGTTCAAAAAGTTTCGAAGCCGAACTCCAATCCTTTCGGGATGCCGAGGAATACTTGTGGATGGCGAAGTGAGCTTGGGTGCCTAAGGAGGAGAAACGAAGGAAGGAGAGGTCGAGAAGGAGGTAGGTGGGGATGACTGGTTGTATTCGGAGGAAAAGATGAAGGTATGTGTGCAAAGGAGGGGAGGAAGAGATGGTTGGCTGACGGAGTAGCTAGGGGAGTAAGAGAAGAGGGAGGGAGGAGGTAATGGCTACATGGAAAAGAAGGTGGGGAACAAAACCAGGCTATGAGTAGGGCAGGGAGAGGGAAGGGAATGGATGGAGGGAGTATACTTGGGACGAAGTAGCGAAAAAAAAAAAGAAGAAAAAAAGATTGGTAACAAGAAAGGCGAAGAAGGAGGCAGTAACAGGCTTGGGGGGGAAGGGGCGAGATGAGAGAATAGGAACAGAGTGGTGGTAGAGAGGTGGAGTTACGGATGAGCATGTGGGTTGGGAGGAGGAATGTGCGTGTGCAATGGAGGGGAAAGTAGAGACAGCTGGTTGAGAAGGAAGGAGAGCGGCCCAACACGACCCGGCCCGACCCGACACGACATGGCCCGACTGTGATGGTTTTCGGAGGCTAATAACTTTTCTACTATGTGAGATCAGAGATTCTTTCGGCAGGTGGTAGATACATACGATAAATTTTGTTTTTAGCTTTCTATTCACTCATGAGACCAAAGACACCCCTTCGAATTCCAGCTTTCCAAGGAAGTGTACCGAGGGCTTCAACTGACATGTTCCACTATGAAATCGATTTAAGAGAGAATTCCTGTTGTAACGCAGTTTTCTTGCAAGAATTCTGACAATTAAATATCGGATATTAAGCTCATAATTTTACATGAACGTTTTTTCTACGTTTAGAGGGCGAAATCAGCTCGTGCGAGGTTTGTGTGTGTGTGTGTGTGTGTGTGTGTGTGTGTGTGTGTGTGTGTGTGTGTGTGTGTGTGTGTGTGTGTGTGTGTGAGAGAGAGAGAGAGAGAGTATTTTAGCTCAATTATTCTTCTGTTATTTTTCAAGTACCTCACCAGAAATGTTGAAAATTTGCAGCAAGATGAAAATGGTAGGGGTATGTACAAACGCTCGCTCGCTCGTCACGTGCTCACAAAGGGCACTGTACTGGTAGCTAGCATATTCACTACAGCTAGCGCCAGACGACTATAGATGAGCTTTTATTTTACTAGAACTTGGCCATTTTATCCCTTAATCTTATATGCTAAGTTATACCAATATACAGTATTAACACCAACATATGACGCAAATCACTAAGAAGAACTATTGAAAGGACGCAGAACTGTGACACTGTCTCATATCGCCACTGAGCTACGTGAAATAAGCTTCAAAATTACGTAAAACTGGGTCAGGCTAAAGTAAAAGAACTACAGAACTGTTTCAGTTAATGCCAAACAATGCATCATAAGAGTGAGAGCGAAAGAGCACAGTATCTAGCGTTAGTTTTCAGGTCAGTCCGCACATCAAATCTTGTTCCCTTGAATTAAAATGGTGATACTGCCATGCGAATGCCTAGAATGGTGCACTTTTAGGAAGTCCGATATTATGCCAGATAATTTCTACCCATTTTATCATATAATTCTGCCTTTCTTCCCATTCCTGTTACTGCAAAATACTATGTGTAACATTTTTTTTTCCGATGAAAGAAAGTCTCAACTATATTTATTTTCTCTGAATGTTGGAGAAATATTTACCGAGTTCGAAAACAAGGGTCCCTGGTACAGTTCGACAGAGTTGCAATGAACGTCCCTCGAAACCTCCAGTGTTCTCCAGTATTTAGCAAGCCTTTCTTGATCTTCTTGTACGAAGAAATGGAGATTTCCTCCCCGATACCCTTGCCTGTCTGGTATTTATAGTCCCCGCCCTACGACTGGCTCAGGAGAGAAGAAAAGACGGTGGTAGGTGGATATAGGAGATCAGGAGAGAAGAGACGATGCAAGAGGTGAGTGCAGAGGTGGAGACAGGAGATCAGGAGTGGAAGAGACAGTTCAAGAGGTGAGTGCAGAGGTGGAGACAGGAGATCAGGAGTGGAAAAGACAGTGCAAGAGGTGAGAGCAGAGGTGGAGATAGGTCAGGAGTGGAAGAGACAGTGCAAGAGGTGAGAGCAAAGGTGGAGATAGGTGATCAGGAGAGGAAGAGACGGTGCAAGAGGTGAGAGCAGAGGTGGAGATAAGAGATCAGGAGAGGAAGAGAAGGTGCAAGAGGTGAGAGCAAAGGTGAGGAGTGGAAGTGGGAGCTGGCATGGAAATACGAAAGAGACGGCATGGTGGTATATCGGAAGAGTAGGAGGTCAGGAAGGAGCATGGTGGTATATCGGAAGAGTAGGAGGTCAGGAAGGAGACACAGGAGGTGAGAGGGAAGAGGTGAAGGCGGCGGTGGTATCAGAAGAACAAAAACATGAAAGACGAAGATCAATATTCTCGCCGGCTGAGGAGGCTCCCTAATACCTTATCCTCACCAGTTTATTTCTTCACATGGCGGGTTAGATGGGCTTTGTGTGAAGTACATGACAGACGTTTCGTACCCCGCTTCCCTTTAACTTATTAGTCATCGGATTAATTGTCTCACAGATTATATTAGGAGCATATGTGTGGATGATTAGGTCAGTGAGGTGGAGTCAGGATCCCGGTGGCTTGGATGGTGGGGGAATGGATGTGTCCTCCATTTCACTGGGCATGCTGTAGCTAAGTTCTCCAACAATCATGTCATTCTTCTTTCCAAGCTTTCTGATGATGATGATGATGATGATGTTACATGTATTTATGCAATTTATGTCGGTTTTAACTTGACAATAGTATCATAAAAGAAAATACTGATGTTTAATAATAAAGATCAATCACTATAAAATGAGTGTTACAGAGCTTCCAAACCCCTCGAGAACACAATCCCAAGTCACCAGGATTCCAGCCGCGATCCCTACAACTGGAAAACAAGAGGGACGTAGAGAGGGGCAGGAATATTAATGCCGCTTTGGTCGGACGGTAAGAGGGCCATGGAAGTCATCTTGGGCATGCAAATGGAATTCCAAGGAAGTCATTATCTGGACTTGAGATAAAATTTACGAGATGAAGAAACTGGGGGCGGGACGCAGATAGGAGAGGTGCATTATGAAGGATTCTTGAAGAGTAGTCAAGCGTGGCTTAGAGGAGGAGGAGGAGGAGGAGGAGGAGGAGGAGGAGGGTGATGAAGGTGGAGAAAAGAGATGGGAGGGGAAACAAGATAGGGTCAGCAATGGAATGATAAGGAAAAAGAAGAGGTAATCAGCCAAAGAACGATCAGAAAATAATAGCAGAAAGCGAAGGAAAAGGATGGCTTAATCAGAGGAAAGACAAAGAGGATATGAGGGTTGATCTTATTGTGGAAAGGCGCAGTTAATAAACAAGGACGGGTAGGCAATGAGATGATTAGGGAGCGGAAAGGAGGAAAGAGGAAATGTAAGAAGAGGAGAGGGACAAAAAGAGAAAGACATGGTAGACGAGAGGAGAGGAAGGAATGTCTGACAGAATTGGAAAATGGAAGTTGATGAAAAAGAAATGGGTAAAGAGAGAGAAGAAAAGGGAGACAAATGGATGAATTGAAGAGATATGCAGCAAAAAAATAAGGACAAAGAAGTAAGTAGTGGAGAGGACGTAAGGGAAGATGTTGGCACCGGAAAGAGGCAGGACAGGAGCTGGAAGGTGGTCCGCAGAGGAAAGATAAAGAAGAAAAAGAAGGAAATGGAGGAGAAGGAAATGGAAGACGGCATAAATGAGGGGAAAGGCATAACGCAAAGACGTCATCGATGCGTGAAAACAGAAAGAGCAGCAAAATAGGACTGTGAAAGAGAGGAAGGTAAGGAGGACTGGAGGAGGGGGAAAAAGGGTTACACAGAAAGAAGTCAGGTGGAAGTAAGGAAAGCATGAAAAAGTCCGAGGGAAGGAGGAATTAGGAGGGTCGCTGAAATAGGTTGGAAAGAGAGAGAGAGAGAGAGAGAGAGAGAGAGGGGGGGGAGGGGGAGAGAACTGAACAGAAAACTAACAGTGAGAGAAAAAGGAAGGAATAATGAAGTAAGCGTAAAGTGCTTGAAAGTCTTCTGACACCAGATTTTGTGACTACGGCTCGTCCACCTTAGCCTTCTCACGGCTGGGACAATTCTAGTATTCTACTCCGACTAAAAACAGACGATTCAGTGAGACTTTTAATACCGTCACCATAAACCTTAACCCATCATTATTCAGGCCAACTCCGGTATCCTGTTCCAGCTGACACAAAAAAATATAATTAATTTAACAGCAAGTTCTAGAAGTCACAAATTGTTAACTTGGCAGAGATTTCCGTCCTTTTGCAACCTGTTTCCCGTTGTTCTATCACAGAACAAGACGATTTTACAGCTCCTTATTCATTTCATCGGTTCTGGAGACGGTCTTCAAGCTATAACACAAGTCAGATAAAACAAACGTCCTTCAACTCCCTCCCTCTCTCTTGAACGAAGGAGGTGAATTGCAGAAGGAAAACTTATGAATATGGCCCGCTGGTTTCACGTACAGATAAGTCCGGAACAGAAACAACAACAATATGGACAGCCAAGGCATGCGTCTACGAATGCGTATCGCCCGCCATCACTAAAGTAGATCAGTAATCCTCTGGCAGTGGAGGCATATCATCGCGGCTTCGCCAGAATCTAATCAAGCCACAAATCCCGGAATACTGCCTATTGAGTTTGGATACAATTTGGCCACTTTATTTTTATATATTTTTTTAAAACACATACACACACACACACACACACACACACACACACACACACACACACACACACACACACACACACACACACAGACGCTGGTGATTAAATAATCGTCTCGCTGGGCGGGCGGGGGGGGGGAAATATATATATATATATATATATATATATATATATATATATATATATATATATCTATCTATCTATCTGAAAAAATTCTTAGGATTTCGCCTGCCGCATTTCACTGTCTCCTTGCATTCCTGGCTACTGTATATATATATATATATATATATATATATATATATATATATATGTGTGTGTGTGTGTGTGTGTATCCTGATCAGTAATTCCCTGGCAAGCTGAGGCATATCGACACAGCTTCGCCAACATCTAATCAGTTCATGCATACCGGTATATCCCAGGATACTCTCCACATAGTTGGAATACAATTTCCGCACTTGATTTTGATATATTTTGGTAACAGACACACACACACACACACACACACACACACACACACAGATGCAGGCACCTTATTGTCTCGCTAGGAGTGATAACATCATCTTCCTTTCCATTATAATTCTTCGTTAAAAAGCACTTTATCCTGGTTTCACGCTTTATTACAGTTCAGCAATAAACACAGAACGCTGGTAATTTCATGGCAAGTTAAAGTAGACAGAGTATAGCCAGAAAACTAGAAATGAAAACGTCAAACCTTATCAGGGAATGACCAAAACTCCGGCGAATTTCGAGCTGCTAACGAGACTACAAGGTTGGGAGATTTCTGGCTGTTTGTACAACGACTGTTTATTATCGAGGAACTGTCATGAGGCTCTAACTTCGACAAACTCATTGCCAACGTTCTGGATTTCCACACACACACACACACACACACACACACACACACACACACACACACACACACACACACAAGGACGATCGTAAACACAAGCGCTAAAATTTATCAGTCCTTGGAGAGATATACGATGTTTGTTTACACAGGTTTAATAGGATTCCAGGAGTGAGTTCATCATCCCAAGTGCGACCAGTTGGGAGTGTGTGATAGTGGGGTGTAATGCGTGGGTGAGAGGAAAGGGACAGAAGGTGAAGTGTGAACGTGAGGTTGAGTGCATAGGTGAGGGAGGGAATACTGAGGATGATGTATGAGGATGGGATGGAGTGCGTGGGTGAAGGAAGGGGTAGAGAGAGTGAAGCGTGAACGTGGGATGGAATGCGTGGGTGAAGGAGGGGATAGCGTAAGGTCGAGTGCGTGGGCGAGGGATGGGGTAGAGAGAGTGAAGTATGTGCGTGGGATGGAGCGCGTGAGTGTGTCTGGAGGGGATAGATAGGGTGAAGTCTGAGGGCAGGATGGTGTGCGTGGTTGAAGGAAGGGACAGAGAGGGAGTAGTATGAACGTGGGCTGGAGTGCGTGGGTGAAAGAGGGAATAGAGAGGGTGAAGTATGACTGTTAGGTAGAGTGGGTGTTCATTTTCTTCTGGAAGGCACGAGCAGAAACACTCGTGTGACCATGCAAAGAAAATTTTCCTTATTGTTGAAAAGTGACAAGCAAAATGTTCCTTATTCTTCGTGTGACCCTGGCTTTAGTGCAGATTTGGTAATATCGGATCATACAAGAGCAGATGAATATCAGAGGTAGCGCGTGCATTAGCCATGTGGCAATATGTTGTCTGCTATGTTTATGTCTGGCTAAACATCTTAACCGGCATAGGCAAACTTTCTAAAGAGTAATTATTGTAATCAGGCATCAGTATTACAATACACATTGGTTTAATAAAATCATGCAGTAACTTGCCTCAACATTTTTATCATAGAGAATACAATCAGCCAGGAAAGAACACAAATCTGAGAGGGAATATTTGAAGAGAAAGGTCTGATGATTTTTTCATTTTTCTTTTCATTGTTGCTGCTCGAGGGAATGATTCTGTGCACATGACGGGACAGAATTTTTTAGGCGTACCAGTTTCCCTAAGGATTTCCTTCCCAGGCTACAGCATGGGAAAGAAATGTTTAAGAATGCCAACGTAAAGTGCGTCAGTTCATACTTTTATCCTATTTCCTACAACTACTAAATACCGGTACTTCATATTCAAACGAGAAGGAAACTAAAGTGAGAGGTTGTATAACAAAAGATTCCCGATAATAATTAACTGTTATGGAAGCTTGTTTATCAAAATTGGCTCAGTCTTTTATAAATGCAGACCGTGATGTTTAATACGAACATGAGCTCACTTGCCATTCCACGGTTTCTGCTTCAGTTACTTTATGTCCCTCGCTTTCATCCCTTACGCATTACTTCCTTCGAACCGAGCACGTCACTGTCTATATATATATATATATATATATATATATATACCTACGCTGCTTCCCCCAAAGAAAGGACGGTAGCCGAGACAGGACGACACACTCCCAATTTACTCATCCACACACAAGCACTAATTCGAATCTTAGCCCCAAGGGGAGAAGGGACAGATCCTCACCACACCACTGCGCACGAGGGTCAACTGCTCAGTGTAATCAGCGACATCCGTAGCTGGGCCCAACAGCAGAGCTGGTTTACCCCTGCCACATCATAATAGACCCATCCCCCTACCCGCACCTGACCTGATCAGCTGATCAGACCTAATGCAGGAGAATGCCCCCTCAGGGCCGCATCACCATTTATTCATTCACAATTTCTCTCCAATCATTCCTATCACGCGCAGCCACTCTTCCTCGGTCTATAGACATCCCTATCGCATCTAAAGCTCCCCTCACATTGTCCATCCATCCTATTCGTGGTCTTCCTCTCAGCCATACAGCTATCTCAGCCCGATCCAGTTATCTTTTTCAACAATCGCTCTTCATCTATTCTCTCCATATACACTTATAACTATCCACGACTCACGTTCAAATTTCGCTTTCACCCACATCAGTCTCGATGACACCTCCTTCCATTCAGTCACACACTGCTGCACTTCCGGGCTCACTGACAAGGCTTTACCTTTTGTCGCCCTTCCTCTAGCAACACATGACATCCTTCCATTCACAATTCCAAACTTAGACTCACCTTTCCCTTTCTTCTTTGTTTCACGAAAAGCTAACAAATCCAACTTTCTTCTAACAAACATTCTCCCAATCTCTTCCCTTTTGGCCTCAATCGTACTATATCCACGTACATTCATTGACCCAGTCTTCAGGGCTCAGTCTCCCAACCCTTTCTATTCTCTGTCTAACTGTAAGAAGTAAAAAAGCAGAGAGGGTCCCTAGTACCCTTACGCCGCCCCTTTTAGTCGCCTTTTACGACACGCAGGAAATAAGGTGGCAGAATTCTTCCTAACACAAACTGGCCGCAGAATGGTACTACCACCTCATAATGGTACTACATACCGTTGTGTGTGTGTGTGTGTGTGTGTGTGTGTGTGTGTGTGTGTGTGTGTGTGTATATATATATATATATATATATATATATATATATATATATATATATATATATATTTTCCAGACCTCCTTTCCCACCCTAGGGCAGAGTGAGGAGTAGCAACGTCCAGACAGACCAAATTTGCCCACTCCAATGGGCCACGCTTCCATTCACTCACCATTCAAGCTCCCGGAATCCTGGCTCTATTGGATACGCCAAAAACATTCTCCACGTTCTGTAGATTCATATAAACGTATCCGACAGAGTCAGTCCAGACTCTGTCACGTCAAAAAGGGGTGCCCAATCCCTGATCATGCGCTTCTCCTCACAACATTCATCCAGACAACTCGATCTCTTGTCAGTCCCCTAGCCTCATCGACTTCTAAACCTCTCTTCCTCACACATTCACCATATCCCTCCACTTTCTCTTTGGCCTACCTCGCCTCCTCACTCCTTCAAATTCGCTCAGATATACCTTTTTCACCACTCTATTGTTATCCATTCTCTTCACATGACCATACCATCTCAGTACTCTCTTCGATTCTGGGGTCCACAGACTTCCACATTCCACATCTTTCACGAATCATATTATTTCGTATCCTATCCACTCTCTCCACTCCACATACATTTTTCAGCAGTCCCATCCCCACTGCTCTCACTCTTGACTTTTCATTTTTATGCCAAACCATAGTCTCACATCCAACTGTTAAAGTTGGCACTACGGCAACACCCTTTCACGTAAGCCTCGTGCAGCTGCAACACTCAAGCCTCTATTTCTTATCAAGGCCTTCATTGCACCAGCTACTTTCCTTCCTTGTGTCACTCTACTTTCCACTTCTTTTGCACATTTTCATCTCTTTTCTATCACTGTACCCAATTATTTGAACTCTCTCACCAATTCCAGTCTCTCTCCATTCGATATAACCTCACACTGGGAGTCACCATCTCTCTCAGTAACCATCACTTTACTCTTTTCTACATTTACTCTCAAGGCACGACGCTCACAGACATCAGCAAAACTCTGTACTAGTCTACCAAGTTCTTGTCCGGTATTTGCAAGTAGTACTGCATCATCAGCATATAACATATTTGAGATATTCCATCAATCATCATTCATTACCAACGCCATACCTCTCTCCATTACTCGTGTTTTTTACTTCTCTCATCACTCCATCCATATATATAGTGAACAACCATGGGGACATCACACAACCTTGTCGCACGCCCACACCGATCGTGAGCCATTCACTTAGATGCTCATTTACCCTTACACATGCTTCACTACCATCATAAAAACTCTTGACGGCACCTAGCAGCTTACCATATACACCGTACATGCGTAAGACCTTCCACAATCCTGACTACTCTGTCGTATGTTTTTTCCAGATCCATGAATGCCATAAACACCTCACTGTCCTTCTCACAAGCCTTTTACACTATCTGTTGTAAAATATTTGATCCATACATCCTCTGCCACTACTAAAGCCACCCTGTTCATCACTCACTAGGACTTCTGATATCTCTCTTACTTTCTCTATAATAATTCTTCCATATACTTTCCCTATCACACTCAGTAAACTTATGCCACGATAATTCTTGCACTCACCTCGCTCACCTTTATTTTTGCACAGGGTACAATCACAGCCATTTTCCACTCTGCTGGCACAGTTTCACTCATCCATGCCTTCTTACATATCTCCAACAAGCACTTCATTGCACTCTCTCCACTAGCTTTAATCATCTCTGCACACACTTCATCAACCTCAGGTGCTTTCCCATTTTTCAGCCGTTTCACAGCGCTCTTCACCTGTGCGAGTGTCATGTTTCCACTGCATTCCTTCTCTGCACACTGCCAAAACCAATCACGTTTACAGTGGCTCTTCTCACTCTATTTCCATTCATCAGGCTTTCAAAACATTTTTTCCATCTGGTCCTTACTTCATCCCCATGGGTTAATAATCTACCGGGTACCACCTACATCCTTCACACCTTCACATTTCTTTCCGCAGTCACTTCTACATTTTCGCACCTCTTTCCAGAATACCCTCCTATTTTCAATGTAGTTTGCATTCATTTCTCTTCCTAAATCATCATTTACCTCCTTCTTTTTCCCCTTCACTAGTCTCTTTACATGCTTCTTGCTCTCAATATATTCAATAACCCCTGTCCTGTAACCACACTAGCCACTTCTTCCTCTTTTCTTCCATTGCTCTCTTAACCTCTTCATCCCACCATGCCGTACCTTTCTTTTTTGTTGTTACTCTTGCCAAACCACACACGGCTTTAGCATTCCTAACTAAGCAATCCCAATATGCATTCCACAGGCTGTCCAGATATAGCACAATTCATTCCAATTCACTGATTCTAACTCCTCCCCTACTGTGGTCCTGTATTCATCTGCCATTTCTTTGATCCTCAGCTACTCGACTTTCAGTCTTTCTCCCTGACCGCTCCTCTCTCTCCTGGTCCACCTCACTCCTCTCAGCTTGATCTTGCACACCACAATCATATGATCTGACAGACCACATCGTCCTCTCACGGCCCTCGTATCAACAACTATTCCCAGCATCGACCTCTCTACGAGCACGTAATCAATCAGGCTTGTTTCAACACGATCCCCGTTCCCTCTATACCATGTATATTTATGTGCATCTTTGTGTTTGAAATGCGAGTTACAAATGCATAACCTCCTTTCCTGACACATATCCTTCAATCCCTTCCCACTATCATTTTCTCCTGGCACACCATAACAACCCATTATGTTATCCTCAGGGCCAGTGCCTACTCTTCCATTCATATCGCCATTACAATCACTTTTTAGCTCCTGAGCATTTTTCCCACTGCTTCATCTGGCCCATCCCAACACCTGTCTTTCTCTCTCTTACTCCTGTCATCACACGGTGCATATGCTACAATCACAGCCACTTTCACCTTCTCAAACTTGAACTTGACATTCATACATCTCGTGCTGACACATTTACTGTCTCTCATTCCACTCTGCCACACCTCATTCATCAACAAAGCAACTCCTTCCTTGCATCTTCCTCGTCCATTCATGCCCGATCTTACACATTTCACACCCTCTCACTCCTCCACTTCACATCCTTTCATCTTCGTTGCACACAATGTCATCATGGCACATCTCGCACTCTTGAACACATGCATCACTTCCACCCTCTTGCTCTCCCCAGTTACACCTCTCACATTCCACATGGAAATGAGAATCTGCCCATTTGGTTGGGTCCTCCGAGGCTCTCCGAAACAATTGCCATGATTGAATGACTTTAGATGGAGGAATCTGGGGAACACTTAACCCTGCCTATATATATATATATATATATATATATATATATATATATATATATATATATATATATATATATATATATATATATATATATATATATATATATATATATATATATATATATATATATATATATATATATATATATATATATATATATATATATATATATATATATATATATATATATATATATATATATATTATACTTTTCGTTTCATACAAACTGGCAAACTACTTTCCATAATGTCTCTATGTTTACCGAAAGTTTTCCGTCCAATTGTAATGAGTCTTTGTATTTCACCATCATGATCTTGCATTAATTTTAGAATCTGCCCGAAGTTCATGTAACTGTACTCCTCGACTTCTTCAAGAATTTCTTCGCTTATTCTGATGACGCTCTTTGGTGTTTTTGGATTAAATATTAGCTTTACTCCAGTTCATCTTTAGCCCTACTCTGAGACTTCCTCTGTTCTGGTCATTTAACATTTCTTACAATGTCTCTGTTATTTCTGACATTAGGACAAAGTCATCTGCAAATCGTAAATGATTTAGCTTTTCTTCATGTATGTTTACTCCTGTGTTTTCCCAGTCAAGCTTTCTGAAAATACCGGTACTTTCTAGGCATGCTGTATGGTGAAATTGTATCTCCCTGACGCACGCCCTTCTCAGTCTTAATTTTTTTCCGAGTCCTTGTGTAATGTATCTGTAGCAGTTCCCATTTTATATTGTATTTGTTTTCTCGAGCAATTTTACCAAATTCTCATTTACTCCTTGTTCTCGAAATGAATTTATAATTGTTATGTGCTCCACTGAGTCGAAAGCCTTTTCGTAATCAACAAAATCTAAGACCAGTGGATTATTATATTCTGTAGTTTTCTCAATTTGCTGATTCAATGCGTGTAGATGATCAGTAGTCGAATACCCGCTTCGGAATCCTGCCTGTTCACGAGTTGGTTTTCCTCCAAATTTGTAGGTATTTTGTTTGTAAGAACTTTAGTGAAGAGTTTGTAAATGACTAATAGTAAGCTAATGGGTCGATAGTTATTAAGATCTTTTCGGTCACCTTTTTTGTAAAGTAAAATAACTTGCATTACACCATGTTTTGGGAATTTCTTCTTTTTTATACATCGAGTAAATAAGTAAGCAAGCCTATTTTGTACTTCTACTCCTGCATCCAACAGTAAATCTGCTACTATTCCAACTTCTCCCGGAGCCTTCCCTATTTTCATATTTTTAAGAGAAATGTTTACTTCGTCTGGTTTTACATCAGGTATTTCACTTGTGTCAGCCGAAAAGTTAGCTATTGGTACTACTGTCTTTGATGCATACAATGCTTTGTAATATTCTTCAACTCTCTTCACCATCTTATCTCTGCATTTAATGCCTTCACCGTTTTTGTCTTTCAGTGATGTAATTTGTTGCTATCCATGTGTCATTTTACTTAGGACCTGTTTCAGACTTTTTCCATTTTTGATGGGTTCTGTGATCTGATCCATGTTTACCATTCTTTTTCTTCTCTTTGTCTTTTGTTGACAAGCTTATTTAATTCCGCTCGTTCTATTTCATTTTTCTTTGTTTTTACTTTCATTTCCTTTTTTTTTTTTTTTTTTTCATAAGCTCGTGTCGTTTCTGAATACATCTTGGCTTTGGTTGTATTAGGTTTTCCTACTACCTCCGCTGATTCTCTTAGCACTTTTATTTGTCTGTCATTCAGCTCATCAGTGTCACATTCAGCATTACTTAGAGCCTAAAATCTGTCCCTTATTTCCAAGTGAAAGGCTGCTTTGTTTTTGTTTACTTTTATTGGGCATATCTTTTTATCTTTAATCATCTTTCTTTCACTTTTGAAACTGAATCTTGCTGTGCAACCCACCATTCTATGATCACTACCTATATTTACTTTGTTGATAACGGACATTTGTGATCGTGTTATTCTTATCAGCTATAATGAAGTCGATTTCATTCTTTGTTTCTCCATTTGGGCTTCACCAGGCCCACTTTCTCCCTGTTCTTTTGTGAAAGAATGCGTTCTTTATTCTCAAGTTCTACATTTCAGCAAAATATACCACCATTTCTCCACTTTCATTCCTTTCTCCCACTCCAAATTTTCCCATACATACTTCCCCTCCCCCCCCAACTTTTGCACTAGTCTCCCATGAGTATAGTATATGTGGTCCTTTCTTCTTCCATAATCTGGGAGACGCCGTCAAAACATGTTTCTATTTCTTAATCTGAGCATTGAGAATTTAGTGCATAATTATACTTCTATTCCTTTCAAGGTATATTTTTTACACAGTCTAATTACAACCAATGCTGCTCTGTCTGATACACTGCTGAATTTAACAATGTTGTCTGCAAGACAACTGTATACATACCAGTATAATATATATATATATATATATATATATATTAAAGCGGATTTGTGTAAAATCCCTAAGGAATTCGTGAAAGGAGTTTTATTTAGGATGGGTTAATTAAGGTTAGGCTAATTTAGGCTGCAGTCAGGTTAGGCTGGGATAATC
Organism: Coenobita brevimanus; assembly: GCF_032717465.1. Lineage (NCBI taxonomy): Eukaryota > Metazoa > Arthropoda > Malacostraca > Decapoda > Coenobitidae > Coenobita > Coenobita brevimanus. Next base: position 12,239,856 of record NC_136976.1, on the reverse strand, counting down.
TATGTTAAGTTTAGGTTTGGTTAGGCTAGGTTAGTTAGCATAGGTCAATTTACGCTAGTTTATGTGAATGTTAAGTTTTGTTAAGGACTCACATAAATTAACCTAACATAGCCTAACCTAACTAACCTCACCTAACCTAAGCTAAACTTAACCTAGATTATCCCAGCCTAACCAAACTACAACCTAAATTAACCTAACCTTAATTAACCCATCCTAAGTTATACTCATTTCACAAATTCCCTAGGGATTGCATGAAAACACTGGTTACACAAATTCTCTGTAATTATATATAATATATATATATATATATATATATATATATATATATATATATATATATATATTCCATCAATCATCCAATCCTACGTTGCCCCATGAGGAGCGTAGGAGCCCTGGGCTAGGAAGTTGGTCCTGACATTTAAGATGAGAGTGACCAACCTCACTCATCCCTGAGTGGCATTACGTGAGCAATAAACCCCAACCACCCCTTGGATATAAACCTTCACCGGCTCAATCCGATTGAAGCACAATAATTACCCACTAAACCACCAGGTGCCAAAATTTGGTTATATGGTTACCACCCAGCATAGTAAATAGTTTCCTGGTGTACAGGAAACCACTTGGCTTGTCACTCAGTGTAGAGTCACACATAGGCAGGAGGAAAAGGAAAGAATGAAGGAATGAAAGACAGAAGAGGGAGTGTAAAGTCACCCGTAGGCAGAAGGACAAGGAAAGAATGAAGGAAAGAAAGATAGAAGAAGATGGAAGGAAAGAAGGATGGAGGAGAGGACAGGGCAGACACCCAAGAGCAGCACTACATTGAGTAAGTGGATGGTGAGCGCCCCCACCTACCATATATATATATATATATATATATATATATATATAGTTAATTGTGGTGGAACACTTTTAGTCTGATCTCTAACAGTGAACCTGCCTAATATGGTTGCACCTGACTAGTATAGCTTCATTGATCACTGAGATACACAAGCTTCTCCGCCTCGGCAAGGCAGTGTTCCGTTGAAGAAGGACTCGTTAGCCCCCAAAAGGGGGGATAATAAGCCCTATCCTCCCAACAACGAAGGATAGTTCTACCTAACCCCCCATCAAGAGGGGATAGTTAGAACTACCCTCCTGACCTGGGAGGATAGATTGCTGGTAGCCCTCCATTATGGGGGGACAGAAGACCCCACCCCAAAGACTGGGGGGAGGCGAGGCTGTGGGTCCGAACACCAAAGGAGGGGCAGGGGAGTCAGTAACCCGCAGAAGCAGAGGGCAACTTCAAGCCCGCTGGAGCAGCTGGGATGTCAAAGCCCATGGGAGCAGCGGGGAGAAGGGCTGGCCACTACACGCAAGTGAGGAACAAGTAATTGCAAAGGAGTGCTGTGGCCCCCAACGTCTGCAATTGCTGGTTCACCCACCTGCTGCAACTGAGGAACCAGCAATTGCAAAAGGAAGAGCAGTGGCTCTCAACCTATGCAACTGCTGGTTTACTCACTTGCTGACCCTTTGGTCCCGCTGCTCCCCTCCCCCATCACTGCCTCCCCCTCCTGCTGCTCATGTGTCCTTCAATACCATTCTGCCACCATGCGTTTCTGCGCTGCATCCCGCCGCTCCTTGGCCTCACGCTGCATTGCTGCCAACTGGAGGTCATGGCGGCGCTCGACCTCCTGCCGCCTAGCCTCCACTGCTTACACCACCTTTGCCTCTTCCCTGACGCTGGCGGGAGCAATGCACGGGGTCTTCGTCCCCCCTGAGGAGGTGGTATGTGAGGAGGAGGTATTGGGGTGGGCGGGGGTGGTGGAGGTGGGGGTGGTGGAAGAGGCGGAGGTGGGGGTGCTCCCCTTCTGCTCGCGCCACTTGCGAGCCTGTGAGTGACCCCAGCGGCCATAATAGGCCTGGCTGAACATAATCGTATATTCCCTAATACTGAAGGGGCCCATGGAACCCCACCTGGACTCCCCAAGGTTCACTTTCCCTCTTCTCCTTTCTCTGCCATACGCCCCCCCAGTCAACCTTAAAGCTTGAGATCTCAGACTCATTTTTTTCTCGATAAAGTTTTGTTATGAAGCCGAAGTTATGGAACAGCAACTAAGATATTGAATATGAGTGGTGGAATGGGTGAATTATTAACCTGCCCCGTCCCGACTGATTTTCCACCACTGACTCCCCCCAATCCCGACCAGTTTTGGGAAAAAAATTTTGGTTCAAACCTCCGCTTTTGGTGAGAAACATCAAAAATTCATAGAGAAATCTCTCACCTGAGGTTTAAAATACCATACTCGATACAGGTAGCAATACCCCTTACCTTACTGGGTTTTCTATCAGGCTGGCTCCAAAGAAAACGAGTTCTATGGGAGGGTAACTATTCCACACCACTCATACGCGGTATTTATTTATTTATTTGGTACGAATTTATATGTAGTACGAGAGTATATTGGTTTTCACACAGTAATATAGGTAATATAAGCATTGTTTCATTCACCAAACACATCAACATACCTGACCTTTTTTGGCGACATTACCTGATCATCATTTCTGACTGTTTCTTCCCCTAATGCTACGTAAACTTTGTCCTCCACATTGTCATCGATTGGGGAATCACTCTGGCCCTGAATTTCGTACCGTGGCACGACATATCTTTACTAGCCAGGCCACTGGTAACAGGTGAATTGCTGAGACAATGGCATGCGGGAGGGGGAAGGTCACACGGGGTAAGGCATTGTCCCTGCCTGGCATCTTGTAGAGGAATGTGTCCTGTGTACACGTACCAAAAATCATGCGCGAAAATTGAAAATTGTGCATATTAGGGACCTTGTAATTGATGCGCGTTTAAATACGTCAACGGGACTGACAGTGACAAAACGTGTGGATGTATATATACGTCAACGGGACGCGGCAGGTTAAGGAAACTAGGATGTGAGAGAGAGAGAGAGAGAGAGACAGTCACAACTCCCCGAGGCCTTTATGGCTCGCTCTCCCTTGAATAAAACTGACTGGCATTGTCTGGAGTAATGATGACAATTCTCAACTCCTAGGACTTACCTAGCTAAGAAAAAAAAAAAGAAAAGAAAAAAAAAAGGAAACTTGTCTAACGTTGACTAGAACAGAAATATTAAAGCTCCCTCTACCAAGAATCTTAATGTACACTACACTGACCAACAATTAAGGAGATGCTTCCTGAATTAAAGTTAAATTACTTCACCGTAGTGACAAAAATGATTTATGTTCTGCCAATCCTTCACTCCTTTGATAGACAAACTTTTATTATTAGCCTAATTCTCCGGTTCTTGGCCCACCAGTGCATTTTTAGTATTAGTGTCAAATACCAAATCCCTTTCTACTTCCCTGTGACTCTTATTATTACCTCTTCATCATACACAGGTGCGATGTGAATATTACTGCCAAATACCTAATCCCTTTCTACGTCCTTGTGACTCTTTCATTTAAGGTCTGGTGTCTCTCTTTTTATTTAATGCAAGGAAGAAGGAACCAAAGGCCAAAAGCCCACAAGATTGGTTCCTCCAAGAAAAAACAAAAACAGCATAACAGAGAGCCATATTGAAGATATGTTCATTTCGAGATGCAAAATGTATCATCTTGTGTTGGCTGGAAGAGGATGCCAGTATTGTCCAAACCAGGAGAGAGTCAATGGCATTAATATTACCCCTCGGTCTCCGAGAACTCACTTTCAGCTCATTAAAATCGTCTGGAGATACCTGGACTAATGCTAAAGCCGTCCTGTCCATGAAAAACATCCTCCTGCTCTATACGTTTCCGTCCACATATATCCAGTTTGAATGCAGACACTATATTTCCTTCCATGCATCAGATATAATGGAATAGCCTATAATAGTATTTTTTTTTCCAACCAAGCCAATGTGGGTAAACAGTTCGATCGATTCTTAACCCACCCCGTCCCATCGACATATGGGTACGCTGCAACATTTTGCATTTGCCAGTCCCGACGGCATACTGGTACGTCGTGCAATTGCAAGGTCCCTAATTTGCACAATTTTCAATTTTCGTGCGTGATTTTTCGTACGTATACAAGGGACACCTTCCTCTATTCCTCTACAAGATGCCAAGCAGGGACAATGCCTTACACTGCATAACCTCCCCCCTCCCCCCTCAAACCATTGTCTTGGCAATTCACCTGTTACCAGTGACCTGGCCAGTAAAGACATTCACGGCCAGAGTGATTCCCCAATCAATGCCAATGTGGAGGACAAAATTTACATAGCATTAGAGGAAGAAACAGTCAGAAATAATGATCAGGTAATGTGGCAAAAGGTCAGGTATGGTGATGAGTTGGTGAGTGAAACAATGCTTATAATGCCTTTATTACTGTTTGAAAACCAATATACACTCATACTACATATAAATTCGTACCAAGTAAATAAATAAATACCGTTTATGAGTGGTGTGAAATAGTTACCCTCCCACAGAACTCGTTTTCTTTGGTGCCAGCCTGTTAGAAAACCCAGTCAGGTAAGGAGGTACTGGTACCTGGATCGAGTATTTAAAAACCTCAGGTGAGCGATTTCTCTATGAATTTTCGATGTTTCTCACCAAAAGCGGAGGTTTTAGCCAAAAAAAAAAAAAAAAATCGAAAATACCTCGTGATTGGGGGTTGTCAGAGGTGCGAAATAGCTCGGGACGTGACGGGTTAAAACAACCTTGCTCTGATCCGCATACTAACTGGCAGCTCATAACCCCAAGGCCACTCGGTTCCACAAGGCACCTAGCCGATTATACGCTTAGAGATGCTAATGGCGACAAGAGCAGTGGAAAGTAATGAAGAAACGTGTGCACAATTTCAGTTGGTGTTAGGTACTGAGGTGTACAAGTTACCGCGAGTGTGTATGAACGGATGCATGCGTATTTAAAACGCGCGCGTGTGTGTGTGTGTGTGTGTGTGTGTGTGTGTGTGTGTGTGTGTGTGTGTGTGTGTGTGTGTGTGTGTGTGTGTGTGTGAGCACGTGCGTGTGTGTGTGTGTGTGTGTGTGTGTGTGTGTGTGTGTGTAATAATGATAATAATAATAATAATAATAATAATAATAATAATAAACGGTGTGTGTGTGTGTGTGTGTGTGTGTGTGTGTGTGTGTAATAATAATAATAATAATATAAACGTGGGGGGGTAAGTGTGTGTGTGTGTGTGTGTGTGTGTGTGTGTGTGTGTGTGTGTGTGTAATAATAATAATAATAATAATAATAAACGTGTGTGTGTGTGTGTGTGTGTAATAATAATAATAATAATAATAAACGGTGTGTGTGTGTGTGTGTGTGTGTGTGTGTAATAATAATAATAATAAACGGTGTGTGTGTGTGTGTGTGTGTGTGTGTGTGTTAACAAAGTACCACAGTTTTTTCCGCTTTTAACCAAGTTTGGTGGTGAGCTCAGTGACTGACATCGAGGAGAACTGTTGTTTTCGAGAACAATCTGTCAAAGTTCAAGGTTAGTGGGTTTGATCAAATGTTAATTTAATAAGATTAACAATTTTTTATGCAGTTTAGACCAGACTTGTGGTAAGGTTGAGATTAAGGCAAGAAAGATTTTGAAAGCATTTAAAGGCCAATGTGACAAAGTCAAATATGATACGTGTATGTGGGTGTTAAATAAAGCAAATTTAATCCGACTTAAGCTGATCTGGGTATAGAAGGTTAAGAGGCAAGCAAGAAGTAACCTATTGTTTTTAGAACAACAGGTCAAAGGCCGAGGTCACACGCAAAGGTTAACTTTATTATCCGATTTCGATCAAATTTTGAGAATGACTGGAGAACAGGGCAGAAATACAAGAATTCAATTTTGAGAACTGTGAACCAAAGATCAAGTTCGCAGGAAAAGGTCAAAATCCAAGATCATAGGCAAGATCAACTCAAACAGTGATGGAAAAGTTAAGGATGAGGCAAGAACGAAGGGGTTCAATTTTAAGAAAAAGCAATCAGTGAAACATCAAGGTCACAGGGTAAGGTGAAAATTCGACGTGTGTTTCTGTGTGAGGAACTTAACTAAAACAGTTTTGACTTGATCTGGATCAATAGTTGGTAGATAAGCTGAGGATTACAAAAACACTCCTACAAATACCAATACCGGTACACCAGTTCTACGTGGGACACTTCTACCATGTATTTAGTATGGATGGTGGGTATTAGTGCCAAAGTGGTGACATATCAGGGTCTGTGGTATGTCGGAAGACTACCATATTCAGGGAGCTGGTTGTCATTTCTATGCTCGGAAGCAGAAAAATTTTATTTTCGTTTTTATGATATTTTGCAAACTCCTTCCATTTCTCTCTGAACACAGCCAGGTTTACGACCCAGGGATTTTGTCCGACTACAGGTTTCTGAACCACAGGTTAGAACATGAAGAACTTACTGATTTTAACCCATTTGTTGAACGATACACTGGCATTTTCTTATCCATCATGGTGCTGCTCAGCATGCCAATATCATTCCATCATACTACTCTTCTCTCGTTTCATTGCCATAAGCAGGAAATATCTGAACTGCATGCACTACACAGACATATTTATAGACACAGCAATTTATTAAACATGGGTACAAGTTTTATTGATGGGGGCTGAACACGTATATAAAACACTGTTCTTTTCTCTATATTCATCACCAAACTCAGTCACTCTTGACATTTAATATCGGTATCATTTCTTGTAGTTCCTACCTTAATTTACTTACAAGAAGATATAGTTGTTAAATTATATATATATATATATATATATATATATATATATATATATATATATATATATTATATATATATATAATTATACCCAGTATCTACAGTACACTGACACCGCTGGGCTGGTCATACAGTTCAGTATGCTTTCACATAAGATACTCACACATCTAACGTATAAAATATATTCCTGCCAGTGTCTGCTGATTTAAAAAAAAAAAAAAAAAAAAAAAAAAAAAAGTGCTATGAGTGACAGGTTTCAGAGCTTTCATTGTAGTCGAACACACACACACACACACACACACACACACACACACACACACACACACACAGGGAAGGCGGGCGGGAAGGAACACCTGTGTGTCACGCGAATGCAGTGGCCTATTTTGTGTGAAGGTGGCCACGTGGGTATTTACGAGGCACCCGTGAGATCAGCCCCGCCGTGCTAAATGAGGCCTGGTGGCGGTGATTGGCGGTTAGAGGGTCCGAGGGTGTGATGCAGGAGCTACATGACGGAAGGAACTGCTGCTTTCCTGATCGCCGGCTGACATGACCCTTCTACAGGCTCTCCGCCGCAGCCGAGTTATTCGTCTCACGTGCAGCACTCCCACTAAGTAGTGTGATGGCCTCGGGACTCTGATGTCTGGTCTTTCTATCCCACGTTATTTCTTTCACAATGCAAGTCTGTGTCCCTTGTCTGACTTACTTTGATGACGCCTTTCCTTTTTATTTTGAGCCTTTTCAGACGACTGCTCAGTTCTTTCAGTACAGAGACGCATTACTGCGTGTGAAACTGTCTATATATGAGTAACTGCGAAAGATATATGCAAAATTTGTGAAACACCTTTAGAACAGAGAATGGAGAGCTCTCGACCGACCTGATCATTTCATAATGTTATTACCGCCGTCATAGGAATTACACGAGGTTATGTATTCACCTTTATGTCTGTTTGTTTGTCCACACGGTATCTAAAAAGGTTATTGATGGATTACAGTGCAATTTTGTGGATATGTCGGCCAAAGGCCATGGAAGAGTTGATTTAATTTTGGTGGAGATCTGAGTTGTCTGGCATAGGCGCTGGAGGAGGTTTGTGCCCTGAGCGTGTTGTACTCTTGTTTAAGTTCTGGAACTCTTAATTTAGTAATGATGTAAAGATTGTTTTAAACCATATTTTAAACTAATATAGGGAACATATATTATTGATGAATGAGACAAGTTCTAGCACTTCTCCTGAGTCATAATCGTGATATCAAGTAATAATGTGTATCTGCGAAGAATTTTCATGCATTAGCTGGACGTCCTGGGGTAACATTAGCGACTCGATGAAACCTAGTGAAATTTCACCATTACATACCGGTATTTATGTAACTGCATTCACGTTATGGCACTGCTACCCTTCCACTCACTTGATGTACTCCTTCTGCTTTATTCTCCTATGTACTTCCTTCTGCTTTATACTACTTATGTCCTTCCATCTCATTTATTCCCCTCTCCTTCACTTGCTTGCTTTTCCATTGCTTCCTCTATTATTCGTCTTCATCTTCTCCAGCACCACTTCCTTCTTCTCCCCAATCACCATTTTTTCTTTTCTTTCATATCCCATTTTCCACTGTTTGTTTTCCCTCAAATTTTCCCTTTCCTGTACCACTTTTTTCTTCTCTGCTTCTTCATTAAGCCGTTGACTGTACTTTGTTCTTTTCATCTCCTTCCTTGTTTTCCTCCTCCACCACTACTTCCTTCATTCCTTATACTTGCCCATTATTGCCTCCAATTTCAATCCCGCCTTTTCTTTCATTTATTTTCCTCTCCACAGCTTCCACATTTATCCATTAACCCCACTTTTTATTCTTCTTCCCTCTTCCTTTTCTCACCTCCAGCTTTTCTTTCCTACAGTTCTCCATCATTTCCTCCCGCTTCAACCGCGCCTTCCCTCAACACAATCACAAACATCCGTAAACTCCCTCCCTGTTATCGCCGCAAACCCATCTTTCGATTCGACCCTCTCCTGTCTATCTTTACCTCCACTCTTATGCTTTACCGAGTTCTCCCCTCTCACCTCCTCTTTCCCTTCTGTTATTCCCCCTCCCTGCTCCTCTCTCTCTCTCTTCCTCCTCCGCAATTTCATCTATTTTTTTCCTCTCTCTTCCTCTTTTCTAATCGTTTTGTCATTAATTCAACCCATGCTTTTTTACAGTCTTCGCTAGGTCTTCCTCCTCTTGTTCTCTCTATTGAACCCCTTCCTGGTTTCATATACAAGAATACGCCTACTTTCCATTGTAATGTTTAACTCTATTACTTCAGTTTTATTACCTTGCATTCCTTCTAGGTGGATTCACTTACAGAAGGACCCCGTGGACTATAGGGAGTGGAGGCAAGCTTTATTAACCCGTCATTGGAGTAGTACAAAGACGATTTTTCTACTTTAGCATTTGACACAACGAGACGATTTTAACCTGCTCGGAACATGGTCTTATTGGGAAGGGTTTAAATAGTGTTTGTATTATCTGTTTTCACATTTTTCTCTTTGTTCATTTTATGGTTCTTGTATGTTTTTCTTTTTTTTATATATTTCATAGTAGTTATTTCTGTGTTACTATGTAGAAAATTGGTCTCCACCCTATACACTGTTTCCCGTTCCTGTTTCCTCGTCTGTCCATTATCTTCCATCCCGATATCGTACTTCTTATCCTCTCACGTAAAGTACTTTCATCATTTGTCCCTACTGATCTTCCTGTTTTTCTTCCCCTTCATCTTTCTGTTCTTGTTGACTAACCACCGCATCTCCTATTCCCACTTCTCTACGTATCAGATGTCCCTTTTCGCTCTTCTGATTTTCACTTCACTACCTTTGCATTTTCCTCAGACTTTTTCGTCATCCTTCCTCCCCTTGCCACACATACGAGTGTTTCGTCTACACCCTGTCGTAAATTTTCCTTTTACCCTGCTACTCCCACACCATCACTCCACCCTACTACACTTTGTCCCTCCCACACATTCCCGCCCCCACACCCAACGACTCTCACACCAAATCGCTCCACATCATACCATTCCCGCACCGTACAATTCCCGCACTGTACCATTCCCGCACCGTACCATTCCTAAACCCTGCCACTCCTACAACCACTCCCATACTCTGCCACTCCCTCACCCTGTCACTTCCCTTATTCTCATATTCTACTGTACCCTCGTCATTTTCCCTCCTCTTTCTACTCCATTAATCACATTCACATTCATATTATCCCACACCTTGCTATTCCCATAATGATTTTTGGGCTTTGTAGCTTCCATACTTTCTATTTATCTCCTCGTCTTCCATTCCTCATGCTTCGTCCACCTACTTCCTCACCTCTCACCTGTTTATACTCCTCTCAACTCCGAACTCTCAGTACTCCCACCTACAATTCTTACTCCCCACCTACTTTCACTACGCGTCCCACCTCTCCTTACTTACACCTTTCACTACACCCACCTGGCCACCTCTCACTACTTCCCCCTACAATCCTTACCTACCGATATTCCCACCTACACCACCACTTCTTCACCTCGCACCTATAACCTTTCGCTTCTCCCACCTACTGCTTCATTTCCTTCCTCCAGCCTCTCACCATTCCCACCCTGGGTTCCTGGCTCCTCCCATTACTCCCACCTACACCCCCACTCCTCCCACCCACACTCCATTCCTCTCACCTACGCCTCATCTCTCCCACCCACACCCCATTCCTCTCACGTACACCCTATTTTTCCTGTCTACAGTTCTTGCCTCCAGTTACTTCTTCCAATAAACCCACTCATACCACCCAAAGCCCCCATCTACACCGCCCACTTACGTCACCTACACCGCCCACTACACCTCCATACACTACCCTTTTCACCAACCTATACCACCCACTACCACCACCTACACCGCCCACTAGTGGTAGGTGGTGGCGACAATCATCCACTTACTTGATGTAGTGTTGCCTATTTCTTCCTTAGTGACTCTACATTGAGTGACAAGCCGAATCGTCTCCTGTAACCAAGGAAACCATTTCCAACGTTGGGTGGTAACCATATAACGTGGGGATGTGTAGCCCATTATGGTTCCCTTGTGAAATGGGTGGAGCAACGCAAATGCAGCGTCTATCCAAGAACCAAACCATCATACTCCTTCCCGCGCCTTGCTACAGCTAGGCGCAATCCATCTCAAGGAAACGTCGGTTTACTGCACGGGTCGGCCTTGCAGGGACGAATGCTTGCCTGCGGTTGATGAGTCTGCTCGGCCGGGGGTTGATCTACTACCATTACTACTACGCTGTCCACTACCACCACCTACACTGCCCATTACCACCACCAACAATGCTTATTACATCCATATACATCGCCCATTACCACCACCTACACTAAATATTACACCCACCTGCACCGCCCACAATCACCAACTATACCGCCCATCACACCCATTTACACCACCCTCTACACCCACTTCCATCGCCCACCACCCCCATCTACACAGCCCAGTAACCTGACAAACACTGCCCACTACCCCCACCTACACCTGCTCTCACCGACACCTACTATAACTCGACCTACACCTCCCACTGTCCCACCTCTCACTAATCTTACAACATTTCTTACCTCATGCTGCTTTTTCCACTCTTTGTAACATTCCTTCCTGCTACCTATTCCTCCTCCCACTTAATTTTCCAGTCCCCCACCGACAGCTCTCACCTCCCACACATACCCCTGAAACCCCCACCTATTCCCCCACTCCTTATAGCCGTCACTCCTCTCATCTTCTACTACTGTCTACTCTTTTTCTTCAATCCTACGTTTCCTTATACCAACATCCCCTCCCGCTCTTATTTTTCTTCTCCTATTCTCTCACCTACCAGTACCTTGCCAACACTCCCGCAGCTCCCACCAACACTCTCACCTACACCCCTACCTACACCTTCCCCCTACACCCACCCACAACTCCTGCCACCTCTCCATTGTCAAGGGGATAATGGCGCAATATATGAACGTCAAAACAGCTACCATTTTCCTTCCGCCTGAGGAATGTTGTCTCGAGGATGATGAATGCGACATCTCATCTTCGGGGAGGAGTGGGAGAGGGAGGAGGGAGGCTTGGAAGGAAAAAAATAAAGGGGGGGAGGGGGAGGTAGGTAGGCTCCGGAAAGATAAATGTAGAGGTAAATGATACAGAGTCTACGAGAAATGTACATAACGGTAAAGGAACGGTATACAAGGAGGGCTTCGGAAGGGAAAAGGGGAAGGTAGGTGAGGGAAGGCTCAGAGAGAGGGAAATGGGAGGTAGGAGGAAGGGAAGGGATGGCTTGAAAAGAAGAGAGGTCCCAGGGGAAGTAGGGAAAGAAGAGGTTTAAGGTGAAGGAGAGAGAGATCACAGAAAAGAAAAGGACTTACGAACAAGAAGAGGGATGACAGGGAAAGGAGAGGTCATTGGAGTACAAATGGCAGCAAACAACTTCATACCAAATGGTTCTTTCGGAGCCGTTTGTTATAGAGAAGACTGACTATGATATCTAATTCTATGAGATGAGCATAAGGATTGCAAAGCAAGAAGGTTCCCCCACCCTTCCATCCAACAAAAACATTCAGCCGAAATCAACAGGAAAAGTCAGAGAAACCACCATGGAGCATAGGAAAAGCTCCAAGGAAATATCAGAGGAATTACTGAACAGAGCAAAAACTATATTCTGCAATAACTTACTCTGTAAGAGATAAGTAAAATTATCAGTTAACAACACTGTACTACTTCTGCATTCTCACAATCTCACTATATCAAAGAGAGAAAAGTAACTTAATAGAACTTTTGCGTTATTCAGCCATGAACGCACTCAACTGAGAATTCGAAGCCAGATACTTATCCAAACGACTTTTAAAAGCCATCACTGTGCTGCAGTCTACCACAGTTTATTGTGAAGTACTTATTAACCATCATATTGTCATGTCCCTTAAGACACTAGAATCAGATCCTCTTGTAGTCTGTACTTTGACAAGTTCAATAGTTTTAATTCTCCTAAATGTTTCCCATATGGTTTGTTCCTTGATCTGATTATCATTTTTGTAACTCTGCTGCATCCTCTTTAATTTCCCCACGTCTATCTATCTATCTATTGCCAGACGCCTCAATCCCGTAAGGGGTGGCCACAAACAAATCGCCTCCATGTCGCCCTGTCCAACGCCATTTCACTGTCTTGCCCCAAGCTCATATCTCCCTCTCTCATAAACCTCTCCATTCCATCCCTCCATCTCATCCTCGGCCTCCCCCCCTCTCCCCCCTCCCCCTCACTCGCATACACTCTCCTCGTTAGTCTCTCGCTCTCCATCCCCATGTCCTCCTTCCAATAAGGTGACCAAAACTAAATACGAAACCCCTGATGAGGGAGCACTAAGGAATTATACAAAGTGACATTAACATAATCTGATTTGAATTGCAATGTTCGGCCTATTAATCCAACTTATTTATTAGCTTTCTTTAAGGGAAGCTAAAGAAAGATCAAGGAGAGAGAGAGAGAGAGAGAGAGAGAGAGATTCCATCCTTTAGCAAAGACAAACAGACAGAATGAAGGGGAGGTGGGGGAGGTACAGGGTAGACTAAAACAGATCCTCGGGGGCTGAGACAAAAAGACAAATAGACAGGCAGACAAACAGGATGATGGAGGAGGACAGACGGTGACAGATTAGGCCTGTTGGCTGGATGATCTTTTCCCCTTATCCACGAAATTTGTCCACCACCTCTTTGTCTCAGCTCGGGAGTGTGGGAAAAGTGAGAGACAATGGGTAAGACTGGATATTAACGCTTACGGGTGACGTGATGTATGTGTCTCGGTTTTCCTCCTGCCTCTTGCTCTTCCTTTCCCTTCACTGTTTTATTCTTTTTCTTCCTCCTGCTCATTCCTCCCTGTTTTCCCCCTTCCTCTTCCTTCTCCACCTCCAAGTTCTTTCTCTTTTCCTTTTCCTTATGCTCCTTCTAGTGCTGTTCTCCTTCCTTCTCATGCTGATGTTCTTCTCTTCCTGTCTTCATTCTGCTTCTCTTGATGCTGATAATACTTCTCTTCCTTCTTCTTTATCCTTTTCATCTTGTTACCAGCCGCGATAGCGAAGCTGGTATTGTTTTCAATTTGTCTGTCTATCTGTTTGTGTGTATCTGTTAGTACGATAACTTTGCAACCGCTCAAGATATTACCACAAAATGTTACAGGTGTGTAGTGGGGATGAAAATCCCCTATGAGTTCGAAATTGGCGAAAGTAGGTCAAGGTCTGTGTGTCTGCTAGCAGGATAACTTCGCAACCGCTCAAGATATCACCACAAAATGTTACAGGTGTGTAGTAGGGATGAAACTACAATTCAAAATAGGTGAAAGTAGATCAAAGTCATATTCCGGGCCGCGCTAGCTATGTATCGGCTCGCGGCTGGTGTGATTCACTCCTCTGGGGAGGCCTCTAGTATTGTTCTTGTTAATTTTCTTGTCTGGTTCATCATCGACGATAGAGAAGGGGCAATTAGTGGTTAGTTAGCATATTTATGCTGTTATCTTCTCTATTACTTTATTACAGATACGCCCAGACGATTTTATTCAACTGAGAGATTAAGGAAACTAGAGTATTCCTAGTCACCTAGAGTCTCCTTAACATCGCAGCAACTCTAGTGCCAGTATCGTATTTCTGCTAAGGCCGTCTGACTTAATGCAGCTGACAGTCTTAGATGCCTGAGTACTGACAGAATTTAAATATATATATACCGTAAGAGTCAAGTACACAAGGCAGCGCACAGCGATATTATGAAGAGATTCAGCAGAATTTCAATCCGACTAAATCCACAAACCAACAGAACAATCACTTAAACATTGACAAACTTCGAGGCCATAAATCACTTTAGAATACAAGAAACTATTTGAATCTTGCGTTACGAGCTCAATGAAACTATTTAACCCTGGTGTTAGTTGTGGGGCCATTAACCCTTCTACGGTCAGAACAAATCGAGTATCCAGTTACAACTAACGCTAGGTGATTTTATTGAGCTTAGAGGGAACCACAAGAGTCCGACTGATAATACTGGTACCATTAACCCTTTCATGGTCAGGATACCTCTAGTACTTCACTGCAGCCGTTTTTTTTTTTTCTGAGTGAATATAGGATCCAGGCAGTGATAAATTTGTCTCATAACTGCCATATTGTGGGAAATGGTGGTCAAATGGGTAATAAAAATGACCTACTGTCTGAAGGGCGACGGGTGCTCGGTCCCAAAATGGACATAAAACAATTCTATGAACTGAATATTGATAAAACATGCTTTACTGATAGATCACAAGACCCACACCATAACACAGAACGCTAAATAACCATCACACCGATCCTGCATGAAACAGTCAATATTAGCAGCCATTTGGTGACATGTGGAGGTGAGTGGCACGTAGGAAGACTGCTGGACCTCAAGGGGTGGCTTGTCAACTTGTCCACAACTAGACACTCAAACAAGAAAGCGAATAAAGTTTTAATACAGTATATACCGGTGCTGCTTTTTCCTTATGAGCAAAGAACAAAAACTGTCTGAAGTATAGGGTTGTGTCTAAAGCAAATCCACAAGATGGTCTTCCAGCTTTAGAAAAAAAAAAAAAATGTCAGAGATACTCGGAAGGGTTCGATACCCGCCAGTTTGGGTAAATTCGCTTTTCCTGAAATTGGACGGCGGGGAAGTTTTCAAGGCCCAGATTGACCAGCGTAGGAGCCATCACATGCGCATCCAAGCCCTTAACTGCTTGAAGATACCGCAGGAGGGAAAGCTGGGAGGCAAGAGAAGAAAGCAGGGGAAGAGAAGATAAGGGAGGGATCAATACAAGGACGGGTAAAATGCAGAAAGAAGCTTATGAAAGAGAGAGGAAGTTGGAGGAAGGAAGGTAATAAGAGATGCGGAGAGAACTGAATACAGTAAAAAAAAGTTTTAAGTTAGTCGAAGGAAGGATGGGAAGAGATGATAAATAAGGAATCAGGGTAACGCAGGAAAGAAAGAAGATGGAAGGAAAGGGATACGGAGCGAAGTGAGGCAGCAGGGATGGAGAATAAACGTAAGAAAGAGGGGGAAATGTTGCAGAAAGGATGAAGGAAGAAAGGACAGACATGAAAAGAATGGAATCAACGTATGCCTAGAGAGGATCTGGGAAGCAGCAACAGGAAGAAAGGAAGACAGAAGGAGTACAGAGGGAAGGAAGGGTGTAAGAAGGAAAGGTGGAAAATATAAGAAGAGAATCAATGCGGGATAGCAGAGAAGGCAAGGAGGAAACAGAAGAAAAAGAGGAAAAAAAGGAGGATGTACAGAAGGGAAAATGGAAGTGGTGAGAATAGAATGGGGGGGGGGGAGAATGTAAAGCAGAAGGGAAAGACAAGAAACAAAAGAATGAAAATAGGAGGAAAGAAAGCAGGAGAAGGGATGCTGGACGAAGGAAAGCCAAGTCGGTCAAAGTAAGTCGGAAGAAAATGCAGATGGAAGGAGGGAAAAGAATAGAAGAGACAGCGATGGAAAATCATCTGGAAGAATCAATGAACCGCAGACGATAAAGCCTGGAAGGCAACAGAGATGAGAAAGAAGAAAGGAAGATTGCAGAGAGAAGAGAGGATGGGGGAAGGAAAGAAGGAAGGAATCAATCTGTGGGAAGAGAATAAGATGAAAGGCAACAGAAAAACGGAGTAACAAGGATAGTGGAGAAAAGGAGGATGAAGGAAGGGGGAAGATGAAGAGGGAGTCACTGGAAGCAAATGAGAATGCTGGAAGTCAAGAAAAGAGAGGAGAAGGAGGAAAGAAAATAAGAAAGGAGGAAGGAGGAGACGAGATGATAAGGAAGGGAAGGAGGATTTAAGGAGGGGATGGAAATCACTGGAAGCTGTGCAGATGGCTGGGACAGAACAGAGAAAAAAGACAAGAGAAGGAAGGAAGGGAAGAAGGTAGAAGTGTGGACGAAGATACAAGCAGAGTCAATGTAGGGCAAAAGAGAAAGAAACAGCGGGGGAAAGAACAGTTCAAAGACGGAAAAACTGGGGCGGGAAGGCAGGGAAAATAAGGAAAATCAGTGTGAGACAGAAGACGGGTGGGTGATAACAAAACGAAGAAAAGAGGAACGATGAAAGGAGATATGATGGAAAAAGAAAAGAAAAATAAGATAAGGAGGGAACTGTCAAGTAAGCAAGTTGGACGACAGCGAAAATGAGGAGGAACTGGTAAATTGGTATAAGTGAAAGGAAAATAATACATGATGCAAAAGGAAAAAGCAAATTACGTCATAAAAAAAATAATAATGACATGATGCGACAAGGCAGAAGAGGAAAGAAGAGGAAAAGAAGCAAAATAGGAAAAAAAATAAAGAAGATAGAGAATGGCATATGTAGAGAAGCAGGACACAAATAAGAGAAAAAGCCATATTTTTACAAAAACGTGAAATTACTAAATGAAGAAGGGAATAATAAGAAATGGTGAGGAAATGGCAAAGAAAAAAAGGAAGAACCCAACATGACAAAAAATGTGAAGGAAAATGCAAAAAAATTAAAACAGGAAACAATCACATAAGAAAGCCGTTAAATGGGAGCAAGAGCAAACAGGAAAAACACGGACGTAAAATATTAAACTCCGTTCTCCCTAACTCAGCGCAAAATAGACGTCTCTCCATCTCCAATGTTGCATTGCAACACTTTTAGGATATACAGCAATATATATATATATATATATATATATATATATATATATATATATATATATATATATATATATATATATATATATATAAATATATATATATATATATAAACACACACACAGTTTATTACAGGAAAGTGCTGTGGAAGGAATGTACTGACCTACTAATTCTGCTAATGAGCTATGGGAAAGAAAGAAGCCTACAACGGAACGATTATAACAACCAACTTGTGGTGGACGAAATACAGGAGGAAGAATGACGGAAAAGCAGCAGGGAGGCACTGGCAGAGAAAGAATGATTGGTGGATGATTACGGAAAGCGACTAAAGGTAAACAAATTGATGAAAAGAAAATACCAAATTAGGTTAGTGGTGAGAGAGAGTTTGATGGTCATTGACGTGGTAATGATTTCTGGATGAGAGAGAGAGAGAGAGAGAGAGAGAGAGAGAGAGAGAGAGAATCAGCCATCGTCTTACCCTACTGTCTTCAAACAATAAAGCTTTCACAGCCACTTACGAAAATACGTAACGTAAATTCCACGTCTTCTGTCGGACACAAATATTAGGAACAATATTTTTCCCAACAACTGTTCCTTCCAGGTCTCTCTATACCGATTTTTTTTCATTGTTATCTGCGTCTCAAAAAGTCAAGTATATGAGAACACTAAGTTTATCCTTTTCTTATTGTGGTAATTGTTGTTGATGTTTGTAATTCTGTCAGAGAAAAATTCGTAATAAACCTTCACTGCACTATCATCCTATAGCATTTTCACAGCCCTTCCTACCCTCCACCACCACCGTCTCAGCTCACAGCACCCATTTCGTTGCCTCCATCCCCAGTTCTTCATCACCTTCATTTCACTTTCATTTCTGGAGGACATTCTGAAATAAACCTTGGCCCGTATTATAGCTGTGTAAGAGGGCTACAAAACACCTTTATATTAAAAATTCTTTTTCCAAACTACTCATTAATATCCACTGATTTGCTTCATAATTATGTCCTTCCAATATCGAAATATATTGTATAAATAACAAACAAGAATACAGTAACGAAGCAGAATCAGAAATATATCGGTAAAGAAGAGGTATTAGAAAGCTTGCAAAATGAACAACAATTCCGCCCCCTCTCTGATCCCAAATCGGTAATTTTACACCCATACTTAGGCTATAAGGTGTACTATCCAGTCAGACCACACTGTCCACGAAAATTTCCATCTGACCCATTTCGCTGCTCACAGCCACCATTTCTTTAGCCACTGACTTCCTGATGTTTTCATGCAGGTCACCTGGCCGACGAACGCAACTTCAAGCGCGACTTTCTCCTCAGCTTTCGCGTCAAAACCAAGGATCTCTCTCTCTCTCTCTCTCTCTCTCTCTCTCTCTCTCTCTCTCTCTCTCACACACACACACACACACACACACACACACACACACACAACATTGTATCACACCAGTTAATGAAGGTCGGTTCAGAGGCTCTTCACTAAATGGTCTCTCTGAAAGTAAGCACGATAGCACACAAAGATGTCCCTCCAAGGAATTCCAGGGACGAAACATGACTCAGGGGAGAAGCCCGGTAACTCACAGATCTAGCACTGAACTCATTTACAGGCACAGCTTCTCTCCAGCTGAGCAGTCAGTTTTCTTTACAGTTCCACAGCTAGCACTGATCAGACAAATATAGCGGACTTGGCTTAACGTCGTCCTACATCAACTGGAACTTTGAGATTAATTTTTACTTCGGCTCTTATTTAAGCAGCGCCCTCGAGTTGCCACTTCAGGCCCCTCTTTTGCTTAAAAAGTGCATAACGTGGAAACGGCTACTTCCTCATCTACTGACTAATTATGGAGAGATATTGAGGGTGTAACAACTTGGATACCGTATAGGCCTATAACATCTAAATCCAGTCCCTCCAGTTTGAAAGGTATCTCCTAAGCTTAATAAAATTGTCTGAGGATACCAGAAACAAAAAGAAAATAAACGTCTTCGTGCTGAAGGGGATATATTACCTCCCACAGCAAAAACTACTAGCAACTAATAGCAACAGAGCGTCACACCAACCACAATAACAACAGCAAGAGCAACAGCATCAGTACCAACAGCATTAACTTTCTGATGACAGTCTTCCTGACCTTAATTCTGCTTCTGCTAGTCCATTTAATTGAGTAATTTCTTCTCGTACGAGGTATAAAACCAGTCTCATCTAACCCTCTGATGACGACAGGAACCTCAACTCTCGTAATACTGCTATCAACAAACGAATTTATCGGGCTATTAATGACCTTTCTTAGCCAAAAGTTAACATCAACAACAGACACATCTTTACCTACCGACCAACATCATCACAAACAGGGTCAGCGTCACTATCAGCTATTTCATAATCTGTAATAATAGCAATAATAACAATAAGCAAAAACAATATCACAATTTATATCTTCAGCAACAACAATTAAATCAACACCAAGAGCAAGTACGAGCACTATTATCAGCGTACAATGTTTACCGATTAACATGAAAAAAAAAAAAAAAAAAAATAGTATGTTTAGCTGATGACAGCGATATTCCGCTTCTAACAAATAACGAGACAGTGAGAAATTACTATAGACATTACCACAGAAACTCACTTATGTGATCTTCGAAGCCCAACAATATTTTCATAAAATTATGTTAAAACCAAATAATTCAAATGAAAAGTGGATCCATACTTTTGTCCTTATCTGGTCAACTGTGGCCATAAAAATACTGACTATTATGTAGCTAAGATTTCTATAACTGTTCGACTAAAACACTGGAATGAGACTACCGTCCACAAAAGCACGGTTCACCACCTGAAATAATAACGTTTTCGAACATTTCTTATTTCTCCCGGCATGTCAGAGAGTATCCCGTGTTCACCACACCGCCCAATATTCACCACCTCACCAACATCTGCTCGACAAACAGCAAACACCAACACCGCCATCATAATCATTACCTTGTTCACCACCATCACACCCTAACACCATCAAACATTCACTACGAGTATCATCAACGTACCACACCATTTCTAACATACCAGCACCACAATCGTCAATACCTTTTTATCCGACCTCACCTTCCAACCACCATCATCGACACCACCCAACAACCATCAGAGGGCCTACAAAACTAGACCAATTTCACGACTCCATCTTCACCATGCTCACCACAGCACAGTACAAGCACTGCTTTCTTCGTCACCATCTCACCCTAAATTTCACCAACCGTACGTTACCACACCACACTACCACAAACATAATCATCACTACGTTCTTAACCACCCTAATATCACCAACACCACCCACCACAGTCTTGATTATACTTTTAGAACTCCACCTTAACCAAATATTGTCATTTCTATATTTTGATTAGTAAGTTATGGCATTAGAATAACACTAGAACATGATACTATTCACGAAAGATGTTACGAAAAGGTTACAGAGACGTAGCACTGTCTTTCTGTTACTGAGCAATGTGAAACAACCTGCAAAAGGACGAATCTCTAGGTCGTTAAACTGAAAGAACTATACCTTCTTCACAACCACCACCACTTCCCAGCAACAACAATATCTAGCACCACCCAACGACCAAACTCCCTTCCCCTTATCCCCCCTCCCCTCGATAAGGACGACGACGACTTCTTATCAGCGCTGCCTGCTCGCCTCTCTTATCACCACCACTCTTGCGGAACAGAAGGCGCTCCGGGCAATGGCGGACCTTGATATCAGCAAACAAGTTAACCTAATTTTTTCCCCTCCCTTTCTCTTTTTTTAATCAGTTGCCTTGGGAAGAGCAGCTGAGGTGAGTGTGGTGGTTGTGGTCGAAAGATTTTGTATTTTCTTTCCTCCCTACTTTTCGTCGCTGAAAGAAAATTTTATGCCGTTGTAAGGTAATTCTCTCTCTCTCTCTCTCTCTCTCTCTCTCTCTCTCTCTCTCTTTCTGTGTGTGGCTCATAAATTAACAAATCCAGAACGCAAATAGGAAAGTCCAATTTCAGTGCTCAGGCCGATCAGGATCTTGAATATAACTTCTTTCCCATTTGTCCCTGTTAAGCTAGCAGTACAAGTGGGGGCCTATTGTATATATATCATCGATCATTACCTGTTTCTTGAGGCAGACTGAGATTAAGCATAAACAGACGGTCTTAATGTCTGTATGTGGTCAGTAGGCATTGATATACCGGTGTCTTCTTCTTGGTCTTTCTCTACTCCTTATTACTTCGCTCTTTTCATGATTCGTTCTTTTATTTTTGTTATTTTTTTCTCGTGATGCGTCCTTTCATTTTCTCTAAGCCGTCTTCTCTCTCGACTCTTTCATTCCCCGTTTTTTCTTTCTTCCTTCCTCTATGTTTCACATCTTTCCTTCATGGTGCGTTCTTTCATTTTCCCTTTATTCCTCCCGCTACCTCCCGTTTTCCTTTATATAGGTAGCTGACAACTTCGCTTCATCCCTCTCTCTCTCTCTCTCTCTCTCTCTCTCTCTCTCTCTCTCTCTCTCTCTCTCTCTCTCTCTCTCGTGTATTCTCCTGTTGGAAATGTCCCTCATCTCCCCGTCGTTTCTCCAATCCTTTCATTCCAGATTTTCTCATCCCCAGTTATTCTCCTTCTCCTGTGCTTCTCCGTTTCCTGCTTTTTTAAGCTCTTACCAAATTTTTCAATGCTCTTGACCTCTTCGGCTCGATTTTTTGTCTCCAATCTAGATATAGATTTCTTTAGCTCTTTTCACCTGTTAGATTTCTCTCTAAAGCTAAATAAAATCACCTGGAAATTATAACGGAAATAATATAACGTCGTACTGAAGGAAACAAACTTCTCAGATTCCTTGACAGACTCTTGTGGGTCGTGCTCCAGTTAAAGATTGATACCGTACTTTGCAATTACTGTCTACCTTACTTACCTTTGTCCAGGCGTCAGTCATAAATCTGAATCGTCTCTGTCTGTCTGTCTGTCTCTCTAACATTTTTCCCTTATTTTTCTCTCGTTTCCATCTGTGTTTTCCTATCGTCTGGTCTAGCCACAGTGAAGTGATTTCTGTGGTCCGCTCCTGTTCTAAAAAATAAAATGGGGCCTGCTATTTACAACGCCTCATTCGGAGTACGGGCCCTGCATAGCTTTTATCTGCAGTGACAAGAGGTTTTTCGATCATGTAATTCTTTTATCATGGAAAGCACAGACTCTGCCAAAGAAACTGACCGCACAGGGCATAAAAAAAAAAAAAAAAAAAAAAAAAAAAAACTCCACGGGTTATGGTAATGATACAGAAAAAACTATGTAGCACAACTGCATCCTAATACTTGGTCGCGTTGCCCTTGCCCTGAATTACAGTCTGAAGGCGTTTGGATATGCCCTTTGCAAAATTTTGGAGGTATTCTGCAGTCATCTCCTTGGCCCACATGTTGCGAATCTCATACATAAGGTGAAGTATTGACGGGGTGTTGTATGATGTAAACATGACCTTCATATAATTCCATGCGTTTTCGATGGATTTCAAATTCGGCAAGTTACCTGGCCAACCCAACATTTCAGTGTCATGATCTGAGAGGAATTTCATAATCCTTTTTGCCCTGTGTTTTGGCGCACAATC
The DNA here is from genome assembly GCF_032717465.1 of Coenobita brevimanus. Taxonomy (NCBI): domain Eukaryota; kingdom Metazoa; phylum Arthropoda; class Malacostraca; order Decapoda; family Coenobitidae; genus Coenobita; species Coenobita brevimanus. The sequence continues at coordinate 12,216,867 of NC_136976.1, read as the reverse complement.
CTGCATACAAGCTAATGTGAGCAACCATGAATGTCGTAAATTGCAGATGGTTGTCCAGTACCTTCACAGACCGGAAGTAGAGGCCTCTCCTGCCCACTTCCCCACTAAAACAACCCCATACCATTATGCTACCACTGTGTGTGTGTGTGTGTGTGTGTGTGTGTGTGTGTGTGTGTGTGTGAGAGAGAGAGAGAGAGAGAGAGAGAGAGAGAGAGAGAGAGAGAGAGAGAGGGTTGTAGCTATGTTGATTCGCTGACTCTACAGACCTTACGTCCAAGATTAATATAACTAAGCCTCTGATGTTACCAATTTAAGATATTCAAATTCAACTTACGGCATCCTTTCCTCACTAATTGAAGTCGTGCTTGAAGCTGTTGTAGGCACTCACCTGGGGAAGACATGGAAGATCTCATTAGGTTAGAGAGAGAGAGAGAGAAAGAGAGAGAGAGAATCTTCGTTCCAACAAGGTCAAAGGACACAGACAAAGAGAAGCAGAATAAACTCACTCCCACGTATCAGCAAACCCACCAACTTTTGAGGCCTTCCCGAGAGGGGTCCTTCAAGCGCCTCAGTGCCCATTTATAAAACTATGGGGGATCATTTACATACAGAAGAACCATCACTCACCCACCAAGTACGGAGGACTCAGTTTGGGGGACGGGGGAGGGGATGCGGGGGAATGAATGAGTGGAAGAGGGGAAGTTGTGAGAAGAGACGGCAGGATGGTATGGGGTGGGTGGATTGAAGCTTTCCATCGCTATCAAGAAATTCTATAATCTTGATTCAATTTTCGTCAATATTTCATCCCAATAATAATAATAATAATAATAAAAAATTAATAATAATAACCAGAACACCGTAAAACTGTTCAAGGACAATTTTCATGAAGAAAAACTTCACATAGCCACAGGAGCCAAACTAGAAAGGAACCTTGAGGTCAAGGTCACTGACCTTGTGCATGTCACCTTACGGTCATCACAGTCTATAAGTCCACCAAATTTGGTGGTTCTAGCTTTAATCCTTCATGAGATTAACTGATATCCGGAATATCAGGAAAAGTCACAATATTTGACCCAACACGATCTCAGAGAATATTCAGCCGACTGGAACCTTACTCCCTTCCGGCTTGCGTCCGCCTTCCGGCTTGCCGACGGTTGATGGATCTGTTCTATCAGACAGACTGAGATTACACAACATCTACAACAGTATATGGCATCGTCGAAACATCACATCTGAATGTGTAAGATTATCCCGCGTCATTCATCCTTTGTGTTACATTCCCCTTGACTTGCTTTACTGAGAGTGTTTCAAGGACAGCTGCTTTGAACTCCCACATTATCCGATCCCCGTTCCATATGATTCTCTAATCGTGCAGCTTTACATGTGGGGCTGTGGAATGGTCTGCCTGTAGCAAGTTCTGTCTAACTTGACAAGGATCCCTAACCCGTTTCTCACCACTTGATCGCTGGGTGTACTCAGGCGGAAGAGCTGATTTTACTGACCATAGAAACTAAAAATAAATAAATAAATAAATATACAGATGAGGTGTCTGAGGAGTATGTGTGGAGTGACGCGTATAGATCGAGTGCGAAATGATGAAGTGCGAAGGAGAACTGGAGTTGTTCGGGAGATGGCTGGTAGAGTTGAGCAGAGGGTGTTGCGATGGTTTGGGCATATGGAGAGAATGGATAATGAGCGATTGGTGAAAAAGATAACTAGATCTGATGTGAGAGGTGTAAGGCTGAGAGGAAGACCACGAATAGGATGGATGGACAGTGTGAAAAGAGCACTGGATACGAGAGGGAAGTCTGTTGAGCAAGGAAGAGTGGCTGTGCGTGACAGAAATAAATGGAGAGAAATTGTGAATGAATAAGTGATGACGCAGCCCTGAGGGGATATTCTCCCGCATTTGATCTGATCAGCTAGTCAGGTCAGGTGCGGGTAAGGGGATGGGTCTGTTATGATGTGGTAGGGGTAAACCAGCTCTGCTGTCGGGCCCTGCTGCGGATGTCACTGATTGCATTGCGCAGTTGACCCTTGTGCGGTGTGGTGCGGTGAGGATCTGTCTGTTCTCCCCTTTGGGGCTAAGATGCGAATTAATATGTTTGAATGGATGAGTACCGTACATGGGGAGTGTGTCGTCCTGTCTCGGCTACCTCCCTTTCCTTGGGGGAAGCAGCCTAGGTATATATATATATATATATATATATATATATATATATATATATATATATATATATATATGCTTCTTTTCGCTAAATGCAAAATGCGCTTGATGTTTTAAACTCTGACCCGTCGATTTTCCCCTGTACTTACTACTTATGCCAGTAATCAGAGTACACGGAAAGTAGCTACCTGTACTAAGTTTCTGTGTAAGTCAGAAGCCTTTGGTGAAACAAACGCAAGCTGTGACCGATATATCATGCTGTTTAATTTGTCATTGCTGAACTTTGTGTACCCTCAAACGGACATGCCTAACTCAGGACTAAAAATTATTACATTAGATAATTATTCTTGAGGACACGCTTTGATCTACAACCTTGTTTACGTTCAAGAGAGCTCACTGCTACTATAATGATCGGAGGGGCACCTGCTGTATAGTGTTTATGGCTGAACCAGTTATGATGATGATGATGATAGTGGCTATAACGTTATGTGTCACAAAACAGAGAGAGAGAGAGAGAGAGAGAGAGAGAGATACACACACACACACACACACCTGTCGATAACGCCCCCTGCTCCTACCCTCCCAGCCGACAGGTAAGGGGGACGTATCGGCATTCAGTATTTATATGCAGACCGACATGCTTCATGCTAACTTAATTACACTCCCTCGGGCTCATGTCAAGCAGGTTAGGCTATACTATACTGCTGCTATTTCCAGACGATTTTATTCAGCTTGGGAGTTGGGACATTTTTTTTTTCTTTTGAACTGGAGGGGTTACATGTAGCCTTAGTTAACTTTTTCATAACTTGAATTATATGGTATCTATCCATCTATCTATAGCCAGACTCCTAAATCCCGTCAGGGGTGACCACAAACATACTGCCTCTATGTCGCCCTGTCCCCTACCATTTCGCTGCCCTTCCCCAACTTACACCCCCCCCCCCTTTCACATGCCTCTCTATTCTATTCAACCACCTCATTCTGTCTCCCCTTCCCTCCTCCCCCTTTCACCTCACTCACATGCACTCTCCTTGTTAGTTTCTCACTCTCCATCCTCTCCACATGGCCAAATCACCTCAAGGTATTTCTCCCTACGCTTTATAGTTTACACCATGCTTGCTACTTCGTGGCTATAGTGCCAGGAAATGAAAATGCGTTGTATCTTGTTTATTTTACGACCGAAAGTTCGGTTTAGTCAGTGTGGCCGGGGTATGGCTCTTTCCATGTGAACGTGATTAGGATGTGGATTAAGTTACCTAGATGCTTAAGTCGTTTTTTTAGCTGTAATCTATAAGTATTAAGTCTATAATATTAAAATCTCAAGTGCGTACGAATATGGGCCTTTGGTCACGTAATCCAGCATAATTTGCGCACGCGCAAAGGGGCATGAAGGCACGATGATTTTCAGTTCTTTTTCGAAGCAAATATGTTGACAGAGGTTGTTGGAGAGTAATCACTGCAACTAGGGAATGTCATTTTTTTTCCCGGGTAATAATTAATTGTAAGCGGAAAGACAACACTTGATACTAACCCGAGTCTGTTTCTCTATTTTCGTCACAATCACTTGTGGGATATCACTTATTCGCGCTTCAGCATATCAGTCGTCAATATTATCAAATGACTTACAGAAAACCCTGGATGTGGGGATGGGGGAGGAAGGGACAACACCATCACCACCCGATGCGCCTGACACTCGGTGAGTGAGTTACACCTTGTTCATGGTACGCCAACATTGCGTGGACGGTAAAGTGGGGGAGGATGACGGCTTACACAATTTAAAATTTTCATTACTACAGACTCGTGATAGACTCAGTGTGATGCCTTTCCCCTTACAATTGATTACCCGGAAAAAAATGACATTCCCTAGTTACAATAATTACTCTCCAACCTCTCTCAACACTCCTGCATCGAAAAAGAACTGAAAAGCATCGTGCCTCACACTTCTTTGCGCATGTGCAAATTATACTGGATTTCGTAACCAAAAGCCCATATTCCTACCCACTTGAGATTTTAATATTATAGAGACTTAATACTAATAAAGTACAGCTAAAAAAATTACTTAACTAGGTATGATAATTTAATCTACATCCCGATCACGTTCACATGGAAACAGCCATACTTCGACCACACTCTCACTAAACCGAACTTTTGGTCATAAAATAACCATGGTTACAGCAAAAAAAAAAAAAAAAAAAAAAAAAAAAGACAACTTGGTACGGTAACTTAATCTACATCCTGATTATGTTCACATGGAAACAGCCATACCCCGACCACCCTCTCACTAAACCGTACTTTTGGCCATAAAACAAACAAGATACAACTCATTATCACTTCCGGGCACTATATCCGCCATCGGTTAGGGAAGACCAAAAGTTCAGGCGACTGCACCTGAACCCCTCGGAAATACCCAGTGCCCATGCTTAACAACAAAACACTGTACATAAATTGACCTACTTGACCAGCCTCCATCAATACTGCTACTGTGGGGTGTTCCACACGCTCCTTGCTCGTGAGGGGAAACCAATCTACACGCCTCCAAAAACACCAGCAGACCGGTCCTATATATACTGCGACTGTGGGATATTACAGTGTCCGAAAAGTTACTGTGCTGTGAGAAATTCGTAATGACATTAAAGTTATATGTAAGGTATTGCATACAAGACATGTAAGCTGGGCAGCGTCATGTGCAGACATGTCTTCTGGCCTCTGGGGGACATTTCCTCATTTGCTGTAGGAGAAACTGCAATATCGTACGTAAAACTTCACTTTTAAATTTTACTTAAACCTTTTCCACTGCACAGTAACTCTTCGGACACCCTGTACATAAGTTCTGTGCTTGAAAACAGTCGGCGGCTATACTGTCCACAAAAGATCCTCTACCACAAATAAATTTTCTCATGCTACTCACAATATGAAACTGACAATGTATGCCAATCACCAGGTATATTACTCACATGGAGAATACCCTGCTACAAGGAGAAACTTTGTGCTAGCTGAGGATAACACGAGCCACTCTACTGCGTTCTGTCCAGAGAGGCACAGCGAAGCCTACCTACCTCTCCGAACATGTGAGAGTCCCACAGTTCAACTTCTCCAAGCCCTATAGAGAAACTGGAAACTTCTCCTCTCTTCCTGAGCAATCCTATAGTGCAATTTGGGTATTAGGCTACATACACTCGACGCTTGAGGTTCTCAAAGCAAGTAGGAATCTTCCAGGCAGAGACCTTCAGGTAGAACTGCCCCTCACATGTACCATTCCCTAAATCTGGAGGGGAAAAAAAAAAAAAAAATAACTGTGGGATCCCATTTTCCCCAACTAAGCCTAACAATCCAGCCTAAAGAAAAAAAAAATTGAGGCAAGGCAAGAACAATGGTCTATACACCATGGTGTAGGCTACTTGATTTGAGAACATACAGCTTCCACGCCTCATCTCTCCAAAGGCCGGAAATACCCTAACACAACTACTCAACCTTATTAATCAACCCAAAATTACAACACATAGATGCTGAAAAAACACACACACACACACACACACACACAGGTACCAGAGAAACCTGGAAAGGCATACCTGACTCCAGGTTCCCAGCCAATTAAGGCAAGGAACAAGACGTGCTCAGAGAGAGAAATATATATATATATATATATATATATATATATATATATATATATATATATTATATAAATCATACACCCATCAACTACATGTACTGCAACCTCTCATGCGATCTCCGGGATCTTACACTAGGCAGAATCTCCTCCTCATCCTCACCAGTCAAAAACTTGTGATCCACCACGCTCAATAATTAAGACATCTCTCTCAACATATCATTTGACCTTTTCAGCTGCCCTACTCAGGATAGTGCCATCACACACATTTTCTGACTCACAGGCTCTACCTTGATCGATATCTTTGACAATCTTGTAAGGACCCTGCCACTTTCTATTAAGCTTTGATGCCGTACCAGGCAAGCACTCTTCGACATAGATTCAAACTAATTCACCTGCTTCTAGAGAGTCATTCCTACGTGCCTCATTTGCCCCGTTAAGGTATCCTGCTGTCATCCAGCGTTGTGTCTCCTTGAGCATCTGTTTGACATATATTCTTTCTACACAGTCTTCATCAGTAGGCAGCTGCAAATCTCCTGTCTCACGATTTGGATGACGTCCATAAAAAGCAAAGAATGGTGATGTACCTGGGGACATGTGCACTGCTTCGTTCAACGCTTTCTCAGATGCATGGGCCACGTATTCGGATGTTCTTGCTCAAAAATCTCTAAACTCTGCACTTATGAATTCCCCTCCACTGTCCACGATAACTACCTATGGCTTGCCATACTTGCAGATGTCCTTCTTAAATTCTTCAGTTACGGCTCTGGAGGGTATTTCTCCCAAAGCTTTATACCATGCTTGCTGTTTCGTGACGATTAAATTTCGTTATGATATACTGTACTTTTCGATCGGAAGGGAGGGGGGGTAGATGTAGCCTTCCTTAGCCCTTTAACAACCAGATTTCTCCCATAAAATGAAAGTCCCATTAAAGTAGCAAGACTGAAGGAGAAAGATGCGTCATCGCGATGAAGGTGTTAAACTCTCTCTCTCTCTCTCTCTATTCTACCAGATTTCTCTCACAAAATGAGTCATATTAAAGACTGAAGTGGAAAGATATATACTGTACATCACGCTGAGTGTTAAAATTCTCTCTCTCTCTCTCTCTCTCTCTCTCCCTCTCTCTGATTACTGTGACATTTATCTTTTATTTTTATCTGACAATTCAATGCAGTTTATGGAAGATCTTTCGTAGTCAGTCAATTATATAATGAATGCTATATCTAATCCCTCAACCATGAAAACTCTCTCCGAGGCTAAGTAAAGTTGATTGATAGTAGTAAAAATTAAATTATTCCTTTAAATTAGGCGACACATTTTACCAATACATTTTTGCTGTTTTAAGAGGATTTCATTCACTAGGGAGTACTTAAAGCTGTATCTAACGTCTCCGGTTCAAAATGACTACATAGTAAGATAAAGTTGTCCGGAAGTAGAGAATAAAGCAAAAACGACCTCATCTGCGTGAAGGGGTTAAGTGGATTTTTTTTTTTTTTTTACATCTCTGTTTTAGCACTCACCCAGAGGACGTCATGTAAAAAGTTTTCTTGTTCCTGCCATACAACTTATTACAACTTTGGTTTTCTATTCCAGCCAGACGATTTTTATTCGACCTGCAATGAGTACCGGTAATAGAAACCTGATAGAGTTAACAATATCAAACGAGGACGCACGTTTTTCCTGTTCTTATTGCTTCCAGGCGTGTTTATACAGATTTCCAGAGAACCTCGTGGCTGGGAAATGGTTAATGAAGGCTACATATAACCCCTCCCTTGGAAAAAGACTAGTAGGCAGAAAACAATAACCTGGAGGCAGCAAACGTCGTCGGGTTGAAGTGGTTTATATGCAGCCGGATATGTGTTATGACAGACTTATATTTGCCCCGCTTTGGCCATAAAACCTGATACATTATTCTCTGAGGCCCAGTAGTGCTCTCATGTGCCACACACCTTCACATGTCACCACTACCTGCTTACGAGTTTGTGCACTTCAGCTGGTTTACGTACTGTGTATTTCTTGCTACTTCCAGACGCTTTTATTCAGCTTAGGAGAAACTTTTCGAATTACAGGATCAGATGTAGCCTTCGTTTACCCTTTACTACCACGATCTAACCAAAAGGCTGAATAGAATCGTCTGAACGTAGCAAGGACATATATATCAATTAAACAGGTCAGCAAACTGAAGAGGTTAAGGTCTTCAGCGCAAGTACGTCATATACCGATATATATTTTCTTCCTACTTCCAGACGACTGTATCCGATTTGAGAAGGATCGCCAGTAGTGTATGGATTGATTGCAAGTATATTCAGCCTCTACAGTCTGACAAATATCTCCTATTCAATATAAAATTACATGAAGATAACAATAATAAACATTAAACTGATACACCATCGGGCTGAAGGGGTTCAGACGCGACCCAGTACAGTTTAAGCTTTCGTGCTAATAGTACTCAGCCTAACAATGCATATTTTATATTTTATTCCTGTACACATTCAGACAGTTTTATTCTGTCTAATATATTCGAACTAGAGACCCCTGTTGCTAACTTCTAAAACAATGTGGTTCGAACTTAGGTACGCGTAACCCTTGGAGGAACACAACATTGCCCAACAAGGTAAACGATAAGCTAAAAATGTCTAAAATTAATGTAAAGTTCATCAAAAAAGTCATACATGAATCCTGAGTTAACTGTATGACGACCGAAGAGGGAAGGTACGAATGATGATGGTAGAAGGGAAGGAGGAAGACATGTTGCTCCATTGTTCATAGTAGCTCCAATATTTAAAGACTTCTCAGTCTTTCATAGAACCGAAGGGTTTCCCTCGTAAACTGAGCTGCATTGCCATAGGATTTAAAATGTTGCTTTTTTACTTGGTTTCTTTTGTTGTTGTCAGCACTTGTCAATCGCTATTCAATAAGTTATACAGTAGTTTCATAATGAGTCAAGTCGGTAAAGGCGGTATGTTGTTTAAAAATATCCTAACAAAAAACAAAACAAAACAAACAATCAAACATACGACACTGTTCTAAAGCACCTGTCTTGTAAGAAGAAATTTTTCATCAAAGAGATAGGTCATATCTTGTATTGTAGGAATTTTCTGTAACCGTATTTCTATGGACCAAATAAAAATTTTCATTATCATTTCATTATCATTATCATTATCTAATCTTGCCTAATCCAATCCACATCATTTACTTCTTCATTCACTGTATACTTCATTTCTTCCTACGAGTATTAGCACACTTTTGCCTCTTCCTATCTTGAGCCCCTTTTCTTTTTTCTTGTTATTCTTCTCCCTCTGCTCTAAACTATAAACAGTCTTATTGCCCCTTTCCCATCATCATCATCATCATCATTACCGCCTTCTCTTCCCTCCATTCCTGAGTTGCGCTTATTTTCTTATTTTTTCTCTTTCTAAAAAATTAAAAATCCCATCCAATCTACACTCACCCTCTCTATCTTCTTCGCATCCCTCCCATCTTCACATCGTTCTTTTCCTCTCGTTTCCTCACCTACCTGTACATTCTACACTGTATACTCTCCTCTTTTCACCTCTCTCCCTAAAACAGAACAACACATACTAACATCCACATTCTCTTAATTTATTCCTTACTTCATCTTCAAATCATCATATCTTTCTCTTCCTCTCTTTTCTTGAGCTACTTCTCCCATACACTTGCTAAATCCTAACATTCCATCTCCCATCCACTCCAGTATTCTCCTCCTTATCCGGTCTTTGTTTCATCTTCATATTACAACATCGTTCCTCTGTTTCTTCTTTATTTAGCTCCCCTGTTTTTCTCTTCTCTTCCCGTTAAATCTAAAACAACCTTCATTCCCATCCACAACGTTCATTCCCGTTTCACATCCTCCACTTCCCATCATCATCATCATCATCAAATATTTTTAGCCTAGGCTATTCACTTTCTTTCCTTCCCACTTTTTTTCCCTACATAATTTTCTCTTCACCTCGCTCCATGAACCCTAAATGCCTACCTGGGGTCCACTCCATTATTCCCCCCCCCCCCTCAACCGCTCCTTACTACGTATGATTTTTTCCCGAGCATCCCCCTTTTTTTCCATTCCCTAACCCTTAAAAAGCATAACTCCCAACTGTTTCTTTTTTATGTAAGGTAGAAGGAACCAAAGGCTGGACACCCGCAAGACTGTTCCCTCCAAGAAAAAATAATAAGACAGCCAAATTCAAGATCCGTTCACTACAAGATGCCTGGACACACTCCGTTTAAAGACTGGTGACCACGAGCAGCAGGAAATGCAGACTAGGGAAGACAGTTCCAGTTGCATACTTGAGTAACGATTACCCTTGTATTAGGGAACTGGATAATTAAAGGGGTTAGAGTTTGCCGCCAGACGGGTGCTACGCGCCCGCCGTAATGGACGAGGAATGCAAGCAGGCAGTTCAGAAGAGCAGTAACCACTGAAGTAGCGACAAAAACGAGACAAAGGTGCAACAGTGCGACGAAGAGACAAAGGTTGAAGAAAGTCAGGAAAAGAAAGAGAGCTGATGAGACGAAAAGCCTTTTTATATTAGTTAACTCCAGTATTTCCCCTCCTTACCCACTCCCTACTTCATTTAGTTCCCATCACTATCGTACTCTTCTCCCTCTTTTTAATTAGTTATTCCCCTTTTTCTGTTCTCAAAAAATACTCCAGTCCATTATTCCCTTTCTCATTCGTTTCTTACTTCATCTTCACATTATCATATGCTTTTTTTTTTTAATCCATTTTTTCTCTCTTTTTCTCTCCTCTCCGTGGACCCTAAGTACCCCCAGGTCCCAACCAGTCCATTATTCCCCTTCTTATCCGTTCCCTACTTCATCAGACGCCTTTCAGCGCTCCTCGCCGCGCCACTCTTCTATTTTCACCTTCTTACCGTCTTAAGAGTCCATTTCACCAGCTTCATATCTAACTTCCCAGACGCTATTTTTATCCAGAGTCCTTGCCATCCTGCCGTCGTTCTTCATCTTCTCATCCAGTACTCTCTTACACATTTTTTTAGTTATTCACTTCTTTACCGCTATCTTTGCTGCCTCCTTACCTTCACAGAACCCATTTCACCGACCTCATCTTAAGTATATAAATCTTCTGTCCCTGTCTTTTCAGGAATTCTTGGTGTTGTAGGCTTGCCTCGTTATTCTCTCCCAAACTCATTCTCGTCATCTTTGAACATTCTTATTATTTTATCATCACAATCACTCCCTTCCCTTTCCTTCCCATCAACTTTTTTTTTCTTTCATCCATCATCTATTTAGTACCGGTATGTTCTCATTATTTTCTGATATTCCACTCTCATGTATGTCATCCAACTTCAAGCCACACATCTTTTCCCCTTGTCTCTTCTCAGAACCCATTTCACTCTCTTCCTTTTGCCTAACTTGATGCAACTTTTCTGATCAAGTCTTTCCGAAGTCTTCTTTTTCTCTAATTAGTGTGCTGTTCGACTCTCAATTTCAGCTTTATTCTTTATTCCGAACATTGTTTTCTTTACCATTACAACTTTTAACTCATATCCTTTTCCAGTGTCTTAACCATTTTTTATTCCTAGTCTACTCAGTCCCCACTTTCGTTTTCTACCTTTATTCCGCTACCGGCACCCATGCTTTTCCACACCATTTTTCTCATCATCTCTGGCTTCCCGGAATCCATCTCATTTTTGTCTTCCAATCCAACTTTTGAGCTATGTCCATTTCCAGAATCCATACCACTTTTTCTTCATTATTCCTCCTCCCATCCATCATCTTTCTTTATCCTCGTATTTTGCTTTTACCTACCTTCCAACATTCTAACCCACATCTCTGCAAGACTTACTGTTTTTTTCCTCATTATCATTATTCTTCATGAGGCTACCATATCGGTAATATGCGCAATCTTCCTTTATTTATTATATTCTTTTCCTTACAATTCTTTTTACCTCATCTTTAACATGCCAGAACCTACGACAACTTCTTCCTTTTACAAAACTTCGCTGCCCCTACCTTTTCCGGAATATAATTTTCTACTCTTTTTTTCTGTCTTCTTTCCATCCTTTCATCACCTTTATTTGTTACTTCGTCATTCTTTTTCTTGTTATTCCAACTTATCACCCCTACATACCTTCCCGGAAACACATTTCACTTTCCTACATCAATATACCTTTCAATCCCTGTTTTCCCGGAATCTATACCTAGTTTCCTCTTATTATATCCTTCTATCCTCATTTTCGTATCTTCCTTTATTACTCTATTATTCTTTAATCATTCTCCACTTTACTTCCTCGTCACACTCACATTTCTGCCATTCTAGTCTTCATTTTTCTCCTCTTTTCCCTAATTCAGTCCTCTTCACTTCGTCCTCTGACCCTTCCTTTATCAAGCACAAATCACTGCTTTTAATGCACTGTTTCCTCTTACATACCGCACTGTATTTCTTTTCTTAACAGTGACCTAGACGAGTGGACATTTGGCTAGCTACGAAACTGTCGGACCTTTACTGCCACGATTCGTGTCTTTGTGGGGAAACCGAACGCCAATCGACTCAGATGTCCATCCACCCTTTGAGAGTTGGTAGCTAAAATGAGTACCTAAAGCAACACCTTGGGGAAATAACTGTGGTAACCTTGATGATGCAGTTTCCTTGTTTCCTAGGACAGAGGGTGAATAACGCGCCAGTCTCAAAGGCCACAGTTGCACCTAAGTAATGCATGGCTTCTACTTCCTTCATTATCTCATGGTATACTTTTATATTTCTTTCCTCTCTAGTATTTTCTTGATATTTCTCTTTCCACTCCATTCCCCATTTTTGAGTGTTTAATTTCTCTACTGTGTTCTTTTCACGCTTCAACACCAGTTTCATCTCAGCCGGTCAAAATCATCTTGCGGTGTGGTGAATCAGTCTCCCCGTACTCCTATTTGCTCCTATATTTCACTCTGCAGTATTCTCAAATATTTCTCTTTTCTAAGCTTCACCTCAATAATAATTCATACTTCCTTCTAACCCTTCCAGATATTAATTCTATTTTAGTGTTCTTTTTCGACTTTTTTTTTTTTTTTTTTTTGGTCTCTATACCACTCCTTCTCCTCCTCTGTACTCTTCTCAGACACTAATTCACTTCCCTGTACTTCTTTCCGTATTTTGTCTCCGCCTTTTTCCTTAATCTTTTTGCTCCCTCTCAGTCCCATCCTGCCTTTTTTTTTTTTTTCATACTTAATCTTGTGTTTATTATGGACTTTCCCTGTCTCTTCCTCCTCTTTTATTTTCTTCTCTTTCTTTTCCTGTCCTTGCTCTTCCTCTTCATCTGTTTTCTCTTATCTCCTTCCATCTTTTTTCGTGTTTACTGTGTTTATGCTCCTCTTCTGCTTTTCCATCACTGTTACATTCTTCTCGTTTCTTTCCAGTTCTTCTTATTACTCTCTGTCTCTTCCATTCTCCTCGTCTCCAGTCGTCGTCCTCTCCTCTTCCTCGTGCTTTTTCTTCTATCGTCCTGTTCTGCATTTCTGTTGATTTTATTTCTTTCATTTCCTCTCTGTCTTTTTCTTTCTTATCCTATTGTCCAATTGCAACTCGCTTCGGTGGCGAGATCGGCAGAGAGGCGGCCTTCATTCCCAGTGAGCTAGGGTCGAATCCCGGCTTGGGCAGGGAACAGTTTAAGGATTTGAACTTCAATAATGCAGACCCTACTGATCTACCGAAAGACCCCCCGACATGTCAAAGTACCTCCGCTAATACCAGTACACCAGTCCTGTATGAGACTGCCCTAGCAAGTATTCAGTATGGACGGTGGATATTAGCGCCGAAGTGGTGACATGTGGAGGTGTAGGACTAGCCTACTGGGCCATGGGATAGGCCCTCAACCCTCTGCCCAGAGTCGGACAGGCCATGGGATAAGCCCTGAAGCCTTTGCCTTGAGTTGGACAAAAAAAAAAAAAAAAAAAAAAAATCCTATACAGTATGTCTTCTCTTCCCTTCCTACCATTCTTTCTTTCATCCTCCTGCCTTCTTATGTCATAAGCAATTATGGCATTTCTCCGAGCCTCTTTCCATCAATGTTTTACGGTACTCTTCCTACCTCTTCTTTCTTTCACTCTTCCTACCTCTTCTTTCTTTCACTTTTCCTCTCTTTTCTTTCTTTCGCTCTTCCTACTTCTTTCTTTCACTCTTCGTACCTCTTCTTTCTTTCACTCTTCCCTATTTCTTCATTCTATCACTCTTCCTACCTCTTCTTTCTTTCGCTTTTCCTACCTCTTCTTTCTTTCATTCTTCCTACCTCTTCTATCGCTCTCCCTATCTCTTCTTTCTTTCATCTCCTCTCTAATTAACCCACACAAGATCGGGAAAGCTGTAGTATTCTAATCGCGCTAACGCCTGACTCCGTTCAGATGAATTATTATAGGCGCCTGAGAACATTAATACTGCTACCATAGAGGTAGGAATAGGGTAGAGTCGGTGTGAGAAGGCTCCGGTGAAGCCAGAGAACTGTCAAACGGCCATATTGGTCAAGTCAAGAGGTCACGGCAACACCTACCTGACTTGAAGAAGATTGCTGTGCACTCCTACCTCTATGGCTGTACCCATAGAGGTAACAGTCCTAATCCTACCTCCGTGGGTGTGGCCATGAGATTATTAAGCCTTTAATACCTCCAGTGTGTGTCCACCTGGTATTCCTCAGGGAGAATGCCAGAAACAAAGTAGACTTCATTCTACCTCTGGTTTTAGTTGTAGTTCAGCTGTGGGTGTGAGACGTTCTGTCCTAAGTTGTATCTCACCATCAAATAACCTAAGTCTCCAAAAATGCCCACCACCTGTGCCGCATTTGGGTGTAATGAAAGAGGAGATAAGAAATCTGACCCATCCATTACATTTCACTGGTGAGTATCTTTAGAGTGAATTATAGTTTGTAGGCTAGTATGCAAAAATAGATAAATAAATAAAGATAAAACATATTTTTTTCTGTTTGCAACTAAGAAAACACTCCTCCTGGTCAGCGGAACCAAGTCAAACAGCTGTCAAAGAGGTCGCCGCCATGTTGGTCGAGTCAGGTCTGTCGGCCTCACTCTGACCTACCCTTGGTTAATCCCATATGCCGCCTCTACCTACTCCTATCTCTATGACTGCTACCATTAATCCCTTCATGGTCGGGACAACTCCACCATTCTATTCCCACTAACTACAGCCGACATTACCTGGCTGAGTGAGTGAACGCAGAGTATTCCTTCTGTTCTCCTTCAGTGTTTCTCGTATGCAGTCCATTCTCTTCCTTTCTCATACTCGTATTTCTAACTTTCCCTGCCCTGTCTGCCCCTCCTTTCCTTTCTCTTCTCTTTAATCTCCTGTCCTAGTTTTCCAGCTTCTCTACCTCCTCTTTTTTCTTTCTTTTTTTTTTCGTTCTCACTGCATCTTTTTTTCTCTTTGTCTCCCTCTATTTCCGATCTCATTTTCCCTCTCTTTCCCCTCTCTTTTTTCTTATACTGTAGCTCCCACTTATTATGCTCCTCTCACTTCTTGCCCCCCTTTTCCTTGATCAGAATCTATGTAACTTTTGTCATGCAACTTTCCTTACTACTGCTGTTCTTTTATCACTCCACCATTTTTTCTCTCTCCCTCTCCTCCCCTTTCATTCCTTGCACTCTTTTTTCCATTAAATCTTCTTTTAAATCTCCATTAAATCTCCTTTTCTGCATCCTCATCTCATCTTTCAATTATTCGCTTTTATTCTTGTGATTTCCTAATTTTTTTCGTTCTTCCTCTGTCCTTTTATGTTTTCTCAACGGCTCTTCTCCTGTCCTCCTATTTCTTCTTTTCTGCTGTCCTCTCTCACCTCTCTATCCTTCCTTATACCATACTAGGCAATTCTGACTGGTTCCTTCCATTCCATTTTCTACCCATCCTCACCTCCCATTCCCTTTTACACCGTTATCATCTGCCTCTTCCACCATGCCTCTCTCCTCTCTCTCTCATGTGCCCCCTCCTCTCCAACTTGTCCTACCACCTTTTTATCTCCCATTTTTTCTTCCATCCTTTTCCCTTTCTTCTCTTCCTGATCAGCTCTTCCAATCCTTCTCTTAATGCCCTTCCCACCCATACTAGCCTCCCCCCTCCTCTCCAGAAGTCCCGCCCCAGCCACAAAGACAATGAGTAGTATTACTGCTTTTAAGGCGACTTCGTGAAGCTTCTCCCCTTCTGATTTCCACCGTGTATTTCTCCTTAATACTGTCCTGTAAGCTAGTTATGTGTTAAATATATCGACACAGTTTCCATCAGTAATAAAGGGGAGGATTACTTACGTGCTATGTTCAAAATAAATATCTAAATACGAGGTGTGAACAAGCCTCCTATACCAGGGAAAATACGAATCTAATGGCATACATCGTTCCGCTGTGGTTCCATCCGCCCCTTTCAGGAACATTCAATATCTAATAAAAACTTCCTCTCGACTTTTAGCCTCTTCATCCGTCCAAACTCTTAACTTCTATAACCCTTTAGTGGAGGTGGAATGTTTCCGGAATGATATCTTGCGTCCTGTCTTCCTCCTATTAGATCCCACCTGCAAAGCCCATTGGCCCAGACTTTGGGTTTCTCTCCATTAACCTTTCGAGTATGTCCAACACCGTCGTCTGCGGAGAACTGTTTATATCATAACCACGCGCCTTAATCCCAGACGAGGAGGTCACGAACAAATTGCCTTATTGCCCCATTGTTCATCAAACACTCTCGTTCATATATTTCTCCACCTTGTGGAGAAAGCTGGGCACAAAAGACTTAAATGCAATTTCCATGAACTTTTGACTGTTTAAAATTTCTATGAGCTGAATAAATTCGTGCATCATAAACTGGTATATAATGTGAAGTTACTTATTATTAGCAAAAAGTTAAAGCACAATAACCTTGAAAAATTTCTGAGCCGTAGGTCTATACTGAGCTTTGTAAATAGTCTGTGGTAGCCATGCAAAATACAAAGCATATATGTAATTTGCAATCAAAGGGCCGAACTTCTTGCTTATGCCAAACGAGGTTAACCCTCTCATATTCGGGGCAACTAGACTATTTCACTCTACTATCAAACGATTTTACTGAGTGGGTCTTCTATCTGGCTACACGTTGCCATTAACCAAGTTTAAAGAGGGCTAGGGGTCTTTGTCAGGTCAGAGTATATTCACTATAGTAACCATTTCGTCTTTGGAACAGCTTTGGTAATCTAATCCAGCTAACGGCAGACAATTTTATTTAACTGAGAGTCAGTCACAGGATTCTATGCGAGTTAACAGACACTTTTCTAATTTCTCTTGTCTAAAACCTTCCCCAAGCTGAATGTGAAAACTTTTCCTTCACTGAGAGGTGCTGCATGTAAGCAGTAATGTGTACCTTTTAGAGATAACTGTCATATGTTAGAAGCAGAGGTTTTAATACCCGCCGCATGCCGGCTATTTTTAGCCCTCTGGGACACCCCAGTGCCGGCCATTTTTTGACCTTTTTCTTTTTTTTTTTTTGGCTAAAATGATAGATTTTGATGTAGAAACAACGAATTTCATTAAAATACTCACCGAGGCTCGGAAATGAGTTTTATTGAGTCCTGCATACTCGTGTAAAGGTATATCCGTTCTCTCACGCTCACCACATTCGTGAGAAAGCCGTTTTCTATGTAAGGTATACTCTGGTATTTATGCTGGGAAGGTACAGCAATGTTCAATACACTTTTCTGATTACTTATTACTTCAGCATCTCTCACAATTTGTGTGTCTTTCTCACTGCGAATGCATTATCTTACACTTACTTGAAGGTAGTTACAACCTGACTTCATTACGTACAGTCCTGGCACTTACAAGAAGGTATTTACAACTTGACTTCACTATATAGTCCTCACACTTACAAGAAAATATTTACAATTTACATGAAAATATTTACAAAATGCCTTCACTACATACAGCACTGGGTGAGGCACACAGGCAGAGTGAGGCGGAGCAAGCCTGAGGGTGGGGAGCGAGTGAGTGTATGGCCTTGACAGCCTGGAGGATGGTAGGGGAACAGTTACCTTACATGCCTGTCAATTTTTACCCGCGAATCTTGAAAAATGCAGTCACAGTGAAGTTTTTTATTTTAGACCATTTTAAAATGGCACTGGCACTGGCCGCGGAATTATGTCAGACCATTTTAAAAAGACACTGGCATGCAGCGGGTTAGGAAAATGATGGCTCTAAGTTGTGCTGAAATCCAAATAACTAGCATCTTCGTTGGTTAATGGTTCCTTATATTATTAAATATAATGTTATATACTGCTTCTAACTCATGGATAATTGTGCTGTAAATGAAATGTATAAAATCTGTGTAAAACGGAATAGAATAATGATTATACTGTACGGTGGGAGGTAACAATCCATGCTTTGAAATTCATGAGTTAGCATCTATGGACGCCGAACTTAAGGAGCTATCACATGGCACTTCATACGAGGTTTGCTGAGGATACGATGGTAAATCGGAATGGTAACATAGTAAAATTGCCGACGATACCACGGGCATTTGGAATTCATGTGGATGGATTCCTGCCGAGGATACGACAGGCAAAACAGCGTGACCAAAACCCAGGCGACTCGACAGAGAATATATCGTACTACAGCATTGAACATTTAGTCTATCACTGAATACTTATTAATATTTTAGAATAAATATCAATCGTTTTGTAACCCTTATAAAGAGTTAATATTTCCTATACTGAGGAAACTGTGATGTCAATAAAATAAACACGTGCCTATAACTGAGGACTCCACTGCAGCTAGATGTACTGCTATCAGACGTACTGTTACCAGTCACCACCTGAAAACATCAAAACAACAACGTACTGGTTAATCAGTAGACTACAATGGCTTCATCGAAGTTGCTTCTCTTATTCTCTACTAGGTCTGCAACAGCAATCACTTTCCACAGTCGCGAGAAGCATGTCCTTTGCCGTGGATACGAGGAACGTGTGTAATAGCGTCCAAGTTTTGTTCCACTTAAATCTTCCTCGGCCATTCCTGACATTAGGTACCGTGTGATACCCCCTGCAAGAAAATGGGAAGAGGTCCAACAACATTACCACTGGTAATGGCAGTAGCTTTTACAAAACAATATCGTAAATTAAGTTTGTGATGCTATGTTTATGCTGTTAATTTTATGAACTAACACAGGGGTTCTTAACCTAGGGTCCATGGACCCCCTGGGGGTCCATGGATGGGCTTCAGGGGGTCTGTGAAGGTCACAGCAATTGAGAACAATTTAGTGATATTACATGATGCCATTTGGCAGCATTAGCTGTCCCCCCCAAAAGTTAAATCGAAGAGTCTTGAATTCTGGTGTTTGTTGACACAAGTCTACCCTCGTCTTCATGGCAGAGCGACCTATGGGTGCTCTGATTCCGTTTGCTACTACATACCTTTGTGAGTCAGGGTTTTCAGCGTTAGTTTCTATCAAAACGAAAAGTCGCAATTAATTGGATGTCAGAGATGACATGCGTGTTACTGTTACCTTGTCAAAGACCATTCTACAATTTCATCTTATTCATGCCAAACAACAACAACCCTCTCACTGAAATGAACTTTTGAGCAGAATTATAGTTTTGTTTTGTTTCATTTGCACAAGTTGGATGTATTTCACTTTTTCATTGAGTGGCCATTAGTTTTTGCTCAAAAAAGAGAAACATAATTCTTTGTAAAGACTGTTTTATACTTTGTCATACACTGCATAAGATAGTTTTCAATAATACAAGGTATATATATTAATTGTATGCAAAATGTTTTATGTGCTAATGTGCATTTTTCTAGGGAAGGGGTCCATAGCTTTCACCAGATTCTCAAAGGGGTCCATCACTCAATAAGGGTTAAGAACCACTGAACTAACAGATCTTACTTTTAGTTCAATAAACAATTAAAATAGTAGGCGGCAAGTCCGAATGAATCAGAACGGCCGCCATTTCTATTGCCTGAATTAACTGTGCGGGAAGCTGCGAAACAAAACTACCGGTACACTTCGATGCTGATCTGCTAAACACAACGTGTACCAAAGGCACACTCGAGTTCGAAATCATCGTTAGCTATCTATAGACTTCATTAAATACATTACGTTTTAATCAATCAATCAATCATTTCCTGTGGCACCCTCGGGGATGCATAGGGCCTCGATGAACTCACACCACCACATCCTATCTTGTGCTAACTCCTCAAGATCTCCCCAACACTCACCTCCAGCTTCCCGTCTCATTGTCCTCACCCACGTCTCTTTTGGCCTTCCTCTACCTCTCCTACCAAGTGCCACCCACCCTGGTGTACCTCGTACTATTCCCTGTCTCCTATACACATGTCCTAGCCACTTCCATCGTGAGAATCTAACATATTCATCGATCGGCTGCACTCCCGTTATTTCTCTAATTCTACTATTTGGTATCCTTTCCCACCACTTAACTCCTAATATTCTTCTAAGTGCTTTATTTTCAAACACCAAGAATTTATTTTCCATAGTCACTGTGCTGTACCAAGACTCGTGTCCATAAATTAAGATACTCCTAACCATTACCTTATAAAGTTTGATTTTTGTATGCACAGAGAAATTGTTATTATTCCAAATATTTTTAAGCATTCCCATTGCCTGATTAGCCTTCTTTAACCTTTCCTCGAATTCAAAGTTCAAAGAACCATCCTTGGCTAAATAAGTACCTAAATATTTAAACCTATCAATTTGCCTTACAACCATACCTCCAATTACACATTCCTGCGCATTTTCCATATTCATATTGATTATTTCAGTTTTTCCACAATTAATAACCAAACCCACCTTGCGACCTTCACTCACCAAACAGTCCAACACTCTCTGCATCTCTTCTGGCCCATCACAAATCAAAACTATATCATCTGCATAATCTAAATCCAAAAGTTTCCTGTTCTCTCCCCAAAGTATACCTGCACCGGTTTCTGTTCCAACGCGTTTCATAATGTAATCAATGACCAATATAAATAGTAAAGGCGATAGAACACCACCTTGAATTACTCCGGACTTGACTTCAAACGAATCACTAAGACAACCATCAACCATCACTTTACAAAATGTGTCCTCATGCATGTTCATAATGACCCTCACAAACTCCTCTGGTATTCCATAATGTCTCATGATCTTCCCCATAGTCTCTCTCGAAACACTATCAAAAGCCTTTTCAAAATCAACAAAACAAAGACTTAACGGTACTCTCATTTCATTAACTTGCTGCATCAAATGCCTAACTATAAAGATCTGATCATTGCAACCACGTCCCTTTCTAAAACCAGCCTGTTCATCCCTCAGAATACCCTCAACCACCGGCTCCAACCTATTTAACAACACTCTACTGAAAACTTTCAAAGCTATCGGTGACAAAGAGATTCCCCTCCAATTACCACATTCACTCAGGTCTCCCTTCTTCGGAACTTTAACAATTACACCATTCTTCCAAACTGATGGTAGTAACCCCGTCACCCATATCTTATTGAATAGCTTGGTCAAGATCATTATTAATCTATCCTCCACTTTAAACATTTCCGGAAATAAACCATCCTCCCCTGGTGCCTTATTATCCTTTAACTGTTTTACTGCTTTCTCCACTTCTGCAAGCCTCAACTCTCCTGTTTCTATATTTAAATCTTCCTGAGCAGACGGTATATCCTCTTCTGGTGGTACTGGTCTATTAAGAACTGTCTCAAAATGCTCTTTCCATCTATTTTTAATATCTCCATCTTTGGTCAATAAATTTCCTTCCCTGTCTCTAACTGGTATTTCCTTGCGTTTACCTGCATTACCACTCAGTTCTCTAATCGATTCATATGCTATTCTTTGACTCTGTCCATCATTTTTGTTTATTAAGATTTCAGTCTCTGCAACCTTTTCATCCACACATCTTCTTTTATCTCTCCTAGCTAACCTTCTTACTTCTGAATTCAAACTCCAGTACGCAGCTCTTGCTAATTCAATCTCTCGTTCATCAACGCATTGCATCTCACTCCTCAATTTAGCCTCACCTCTCTTTTTTATCATATCCCACGTTTCCTCCGATATCCATTTCTTTCTCCTGAAGCTATGTCTCCTTCCAATCGTACATTCAGCAGTCTCATGCAAAACTTTGTTCACATCCTCCCACATCTTTATATATATATATATATATATATATATATATATATATATATATATTATATAATTATATATATATATATATATATATTATATATATAATTATATAATTATATATATATATATATATATTATATATATAATTATATATATATATATATATATATATAATATATATATATATATATATATATATATACACAGTATAAGAAACTTTTACTCAGCTTCTGAGACCCTGTATTAGTGAAGGGATTAACCCTTCGACAGCGAAAACTTTATTTTTATCCACGTTTTTGTGCACCAAATATGGGGAAAATATGGTATTTTCACAAGCTGTTTTGACTCACTGGCATCTTCAATCATTCTACTAACCTTGGAAGCAATCGCAAGGTCCGTACTTGGTCTAGGGCCACAAGTAGAGCGAGTTGAAGGTGTATAGTCGGCGACCGCGTTCTAAGTGGTCACCATGCCACACGTAGGACGATGTTTGGGAGGTGACTTCCGTGCACACTGCACACCCACACACACAAGTTATTCACCAATTTTCTGTAAGTGTTGTTGCAATGTACTGTAATATGGATGTAAGCTACATGCAAAATCTCAAGCTCTACACCACGCTATATGAGCATAATAGTAACTGAAGTTACAACACACCATCTAGCAATCCAGAATACCTTAGCAAGCATCACTTTTGCTTGTGTGTTGAACACTGCAATGTCTCACATTAGTCTCCATATTCAGTGTTACACTAATTTTATATCTTGGTGCATACTAAACCAGGATATATATGCATATCTACAATCTCTTCTGACACAATGTTCAGAAGTATAGTAGGCATGGAAAAACTCTTCCATACAATGGCCGACCTTGTACTCAGCAGACATACACAAGCTCCAGTTTTAGCCATTTTCCTCCTCACTTCCATCTTCTCCTCTTTGAAGTTGCTGTTAGAAGTGTCAGTGTAGTAGGTGATGCCACTTGAGTGGCTGGGCACGATTCTTGCATATAGATGGGAGTGGGAACGTATGAACATCGGAGACACAGAGCCGCACCTTCACTTCGTGATGCCCGGTGACTGACTGGGAGAGTGGGAGTTGCTGGCTTGCTGCCCGCCCGGGCGCGAAATTTTTTTTCCTGCCCAGTTCCGTCACTTTGCACATATGGCAACGTTGCCCTGTGTTTAGTTTGGCAACGCCGCGCAGCAGTGAGCCATATCGGATGCCAGGTTTAGTATTCATCACAATTATTTACTTTTTTTATGCTTGACTATAAATATAATACCTGACTATCTATATTTTACATGGATTGAAAGAATAATAGAGACATAGAGGTCATATAGTTTTCGCTGCCTTAGCTTAAATAAATATAAAAAGGGGCCATACCACTGTCTTTACTTCGTCACTCGTCTGCTGAGAGAGAGAGAGAGAGAGAGAGAGAGAGAGAGAGAGAGAGAGAGAAGATACTCTCTACACTTTGCTAAAATTAGTTACATGTTGATTTAATGAAAATGCGGTACGTCTTAGTGGTGGTACATGACTGCTCGTTGAGAACACTTATCAGTAACATATGTTGTAGGCCTATACTACTTTCCCCGTCATTTCTTGTCATTGCTCCCAGACGTACGATTCAATCAGCTGTGTTTACAATCGGCAATGGCGCATCACTGGGTCAGTTGCACAGACTGTCTGAGATTATTCACGAACAACAAAGTAGACCCTTATTATGACAACAATAATTGCTTATTTTCCAATCATTATTCTACATTCAGTCCCTCACTGAAGATCAGCAAATGTGTTCCCAGCCCAATGCTATTTCCAAATAGAATATATTGAGTTTATTTTTTTAATTCCTTGTTTCTCTTGATTT
Source organism: Coenobita brevimanus (assembly GCF_032717465.1). NCBI lineage: Eukaryota > Metazoa > Arthropoda > Malacostraca > Decapoda > Coenobitidae > Coenobita > Coenobita brevimanus. The sequence goes on along the minus strand of NC_136976.1, from coordinate 12,193,107 downwards.
ACTTATTTTGCACACAATGGTCTATAATGTCTCATGTCTGACCCAATGCCTGTCATCAGCACATGGGAAATAGCATATGGTGCCTGGTGGTGTTTAATATTTAATAAAGATTATACCGTAACAAATAAAGCTTTGCATTTCATCAAATACAAAAACCCTTCAAGCATACTTAACATGAAATAAAGGACATGAGAACATGAAAATAATCTGAAATGTAACCTGACATATGATTTTACTAATATACCTAAGAAAAACAAGAAAATAATCTGAAATCTAACCTGACAAATGATTTTACTAATATACCTAAGAAAAACAAGAAAATAATATGAAATCTAACCTGACATATATACCTAAGAAAATGTCTAATGAAACATTGATATTCAGGCATCATTGATACCAATATTTCCCAGCTTGCAGCAGAAATTACCAAGGTTAACCCTTAAGAATGATCATGAAAAGCGTTTTAGGTGATAAAATATTATTGGTCATTAACCTCTCTCTCTCTCTCTCTCTCTCTCTCTCTCTCTCTCTCCTGTAAACACAGCTGATTGAATCGTACGTCTGGGAGCAATGACAAGAAATGACAGGTAAAGTAGTATAGGCCTACAACATATGTTACTGATACGTGTTCTCAACGAACAGTCATGTACCACCCCTAAGACGTACCGCATTTTCATTAAATCAACATATAACTAATTTTAGCAGTGTAGAGAGTATCTTCCTTGCATACTCACTTTTTATTGATGACCCTGCATGTTATTATTTTATACTGTTTCAATCTCTCTCTCTCTCTCTCTCTCTCTCTCTCTCAGCAGACGAGTGACGAAGTAAAGACAGTGGTATGGCTCCTTTTTATATTTATTTAAGCTAAGGCAGCGAAAACTATATGACCTATGGCTCACTGCTGCGCGGCGTTGCCGAACTAAACACAGGGCAACGTTGCCATATGTGCAAAGTGACGGAACTGGGCAGGAAAAAAAATTTCGCCGCCCGGGCAGCCCGGCACTTGAGTGGCGAGTGCCCATCTGATTCACAGTGTTGCCAACTCAAAAATTCATTTTTTGTCCAAATATCCCTGAAGAAATCATGAAAAGTCTTTACGTGTCGCTACGCCCGAAGTCCCAATGCCTATCTCCACATGAATTAAACTTAATTTTATGGTTCTTATGAAGTGACTAATAAGCTTCATGGAGAAAGGAGAACCAAATAATGAACGCAATGACATTTAATGTTTATTAGAAAAAAGTAAGTTATTTTGTTTCAATATGCACCCAATTTTTTAAATTCCTCTTATCAATTATGAACAGGAAAAAAATAAAAGTTTACATGGCTTGTTTTCAGTATAGGTAACTTGACAATATGTTTCATTGCCTAGGTAGTTCCTTTAGGACTTTAGGTATTCATGATGATCATGAAAGGGTGAAAAGACAAGGTACCCTATATGTTATATATGAAAGAGGAATAGTAAATAGAGGAATGTCATATTTCCTGCCACGATATTGGATGTGGATTTTTATCCTCAGCTCCGTTGAAACTAACACTTCCAGCATTTCATAATCAGATTTCATTCATAATCAGCACAACAGTATAACTAACTTAAGGCCAGAATGGAAAGAAAACAGGAAGCTTTACTCTTTGTGATCAAACATTTGTTGGTCATGAAGTACCATGTGCCTCCCTTCAATTTCCTTTGCAAAATCAAGACAGTTTTTATGCTTGGATTTCATATTAGAATTGATAAATAGTAAGGAGTCTAATAACTCACGTCGAATCATATTCCTCTTTTTTTTTTTTCATCTCCCATCAAAGAGATCTTCTCTGTTTCTGCACTGGCATGTGGCAAAGTTAGGATGAGCTTTGCTAGAGAGGCAAGGTTCCTAAAAACATATTGGTCCGAAAAATTCCTTAGTTTGGAAAGATACAACCAAAGTTCTTCACATCTTTTTCGAAGAAGCTGGTTACGTTCATCAGCACTGAAATATGCTGGCAAATATTCCCACTCTTTCTGAATGTCACTCTGGGATTCTACTAGATGTCCATATTTACCTCCGCCAAGGAGGCTATGTTTTCACCCTTGTCCATTTGTTTGTTGGTTAGTTAGTTGGTTTGTGAGCAAGATTACACAGAAACTACTGGACGGATTTTCACGAAAATTGGTAGATGAATGTGCCTTGGCCTAGAATAGACTCCATTAAATTTTGGTGAGGATCCGGATAAAGGTGCAGATCCAGGATTTTTTTTTTTTTCACTTTCTTTAATATTGCGAGATAGGGCGTTTTTCGACAATTTCGTCAATTTTTCAGTGAATATTGCATGGATGTTGATGGAGGAGGTATGGGCTCTAGTGAGTAACATTCTAGTTTATCATTAAATTCTCTAGCTTTGCCACGTTTCTGCATGTCCAAAATCCCTAGGTTTTTAAGAATTTGGCTGGGCGTCCCCACGTCCCTACACTTTTGATATAATTAGTCAAACGTCCCTAGGTTTAGGGACATGTCCCTACGGTTGGCAACACTGCATCCGAATCCCTGTAACCGGTCACGTTTTCTCGAATATAATTACCCCTTCTTTAAGGAAAATTATTCAGTTACGAGGCATAACTTAAATCAATTGAACACCGTCAATACTAAAATTTCCCCAGTGTTGTGAGTTTCATGTAGGTATTCAGAGGACTTAATTCATCCAACCATCATCCAATCGTACATTGCCCCATGAGGAGCGCAGGAGCCCGGGGCTAGGCAGTTGGTCCCGACATTTAAGATGAGAAACTATGACTAATGAAATAACACACAGTTGTGTAATGTGCCTTAGTTTATATATATATATATATATATATATATATATATATATATATATATATTTTGTTACGCTGACCGCCTAGCGAGTGTTACAAGTTCTTTTGTTTCTTTCGTTCCTGCCACTGAGGGCAATTTTATTTAATACCATGCTGGGAATGCATTTGATTATTTTGATTGTCTTATGTGAGCTACCAGTATATTTAATGATGTTTTGCTTGCATTAGAAGTACCAATTCATTGTAGAGAGAGAGAGGGGCACGAATTTAAGTTCCTTATTAATTAATCTGATTCATGCGTTCACGCTTGGCTGCACACGAGCCTAGCATTTCGACCAGACCAGAGTCTTACCAACCAGCTTTAGTATCGTGTGTGTGTGTACACCCGGCAACAGTTCCGCCTGGGCCCCCCAGTAGCGAAATATAGTAGATGTGGCAGCAGTGTGTGTGTTTGTTCGTCTGTACATGCTCGAAAAATGTTCGGATCGTCAACTCTCTCACTCCATTGCGAACGTGAATCGGCCTTTGAGTTCACTCCATAGATGGCGGTGTGTGGTTATGGGGGAGAGATGGGAGGTCAGGACGGTAGGTGGGTCGTAGTTGGGGGGACGAACAGCTAGGTTGTTTGTATTGGACATGATAATAGTTTTCCCAGTCATTATTGTGGATCGTTTCAGGTTACTGACACTTTGTATTCCTAACAACAATAAAAAAAAAAATATATATATTGTTGCATTGCTACCCGTTACAATATATTCCACGATGATTGGATATCCTTCATAACTTATTCCCCCCCCCTCTCTCTCTCTCTCTCAGGTCATTAAGTAATCAGTATATAGCATTATCAGCACAGATTAAAGAAGATTTGTCTTTTAATCAAAACTGCTGACAAAGGCCGATTCACGTTCACAATGGAGTGGGAGAGTTGACGATCCGAACATTTTTCGAGCATATACAAACGAACAAACACACACACTTCTGCCACATCTACTATATCTCGCTACTGGGGGGCCCAGGCGGAACTGTTGCCGGGTGTACACTCTCTCCCCAGTCATTTTTTGTATAGAGAGAACACGTCGGTGTCTCTAAGCCGAGCTGGCGTTTTCATTTAAGTTCATTTTATTCTTTTGTTTGCTGACTGAGGGAAGTAGCTATTTTATTTGATTTTGTGACCATGTTGTCTTTGGAGGGCCAGGTTGGCTCACCGTGGTCCTCTCGTTGCCTTTATTAACGTTCCCCAACACACGTACATACACACACACCCCTAACCCTTACACAGTTCAATCCCATCTCCTTGCACAAGGCTAGTGAGAACTATCGTGAGCTATCAACTGCGTTCCCCCTTGGACACGGGTTAAGTAGAAATTCGTCACCACCGGAAATAAGTGGGAGGTGTTCCTGTAGAGTGAGAGTCTCGGGCGGTATTATTTCCGGTAGTGACGATAGTAGGCTAGATCCATAGGTAGGCTGTTCCGTTTGTTACTATCAAAGTACAGAGTGTTGCGTACTTAAGTGATAATTCTTCCGTTGCGCAGTTTTTCTCTAGTTTACGGAGTGTGAGTGCCGGGGTCTGCGTTATTTTCACAACGCAGTGGAGGCCGATCATCTAAAACTACCTTGTTGTCTTTTTGTAATAGCCCCGGGCTGGCGCTACCGTAACAGTGGCGACCTCGCATCAGGATATCCTAACAGTGCCTTCTTCTTGCTAGGATATCGTTACCTTGGCGTTCTCTGTGCTTTGAGGTGAAGTTGGTGAGTGTGAAGTTTCTCAGTCAGCATTAGTTATTTCATTATTTAGTACTGCCATTGAATTGTCGCCATGGAGTCACGCGTGTCTACACCAGAAGGCGTACGTGCTGAGTCACCTGTGGATAAGGAAAATATGGAGCAACGAGAGGCACATAGCAAAGGTACTCCCCGTGTGAGCCCTGTGTTTAACTGTGTGGTGCTGAGCTGCCTCGTTTCGCTACCCCACCATTACCATCTATGATGCCGCCGAGCCAGTTTACAGCAGTTCCCCCGGGTATGTCTAGTGCTTTCCCTGGAGTTGTTCATTCCACTCTCATATACCCTGGAGTCTTGTCACCGGAGGCTCAGTTGCAGTTGGAGTTGAAAAAGATGGAGATGGAAATGCAGCGTGCAAGAGAAAGAAGAGATGGAGATGCAGCGTGCAAGAGAGTAAGAAGGGATGGAGATGCAGCGTTCAAGAGAAGAGATGGAGGTGCAGCGTGAAAAAATGCGATTTGAGCAGAAGACTCGCTTGGAGGTGATTGCTAATAGGTCTGCTTCAGATACCCACACCTCAGGCCGTGCAGAGGATAGGGAGAGTTGGCTCTCAAGGAGTCTGAAATTAGTGCCAGCATTTGATGAGTTGAAGGTGACAGAATGGTTTGTCAGGTTTGAAAAGAAGGCTAGGGAGTTTGAGTGGCCCAGGCAACGCTGGGTGGGCTTGGTATCTAATGTGCTGAAGGGAAAAGCTTTGGAAGCGTATAATAGGATGAGCCCTGAGGATGTAGATGATAATGAATTTAAAGCAGCCATTCTGAAGGGATATGAACTTAGACCAGAGGATTATCGGTTGTTGTTCCGTGGTGCTCGGAAAAGACCTGCTGACACCTATATGGCCTACGCCAGGTATCTGGAGGAGACGTTAGACTGTCATAAAGACTTTGTAGTTACTTGTAGAGAAGTATATTTTAGACTTGTGGTCGAGCGGCTTTTATATCTTGTAGTAGTTTCCCCACCAGATGTCATGTAGTGACGGGAGAGGTAAAGAATAGCATGGGACTATTTTTATTTGTCTTGGAAATATTAAACAGGTATAATAGTATAAGTCCTGGGTAGCTACCTCCCTGTCTCGCTATCTCTCTCTCTCTCTCTGTTCTAAAGCTAATCTCCGTCTCGACCTCTCTATAGGGTCGCTTGTCTCCTTCTAAACTCTCTTTCCTAAAATCTCGTGTAGTAGGGTGTGTGTGTCACGTATCTTCCTCATGGCAACAGAACTTTCTCACGAGAGGACTGCTGACAGCTAACTGAATCATCTCCTTACTGGCCGCTGTCGTCAGCTTTCCCCGTGTAAGCGTTTAGCGCTGCTCGCTTCTCGCAAACACAACACCTTCTCATCATTTGACTTCCTGCTTCTATCTGTCTCTCTATCTATCTATTTATCTATCTATCTATTATGTAGTCCTATATTTGCTCGGCCGCGCGAAAATGACGTACCATCGACATTTAATAGTTATAATATATTAATACATACTACATACACATTATAATGAACTTATAAGCTAATTAAGTGAAATACATAATATTGTAAAGTAACATAATTGTATGAATATTGTATACATATATTATTCATAGTAAATAGTGATTATTCAGTAATATTACATTTTAAATAAGTTGAATACATATTGGAATAAATGCATTAAAGTAAATTATTTAACTGTAATACAGTATGTACTTGGGTTATTATAGTGAAATGCATACATGCAAGAATAAAAATAGTTTAAAATTAAGATTATTGTAAGAGTTATTAATATTTCATTCAAAGATAATGGTACTGGTTTGTCATATATGGGTCATTCTTCTTTGTGTTATTATTATTATTATTATTATTATTATTATTTTTTTTTTTTTTATATATAATTAATACTATATACAAAATATATACACTTCATTCAGGGTGGTTAACTGTGATGTTAACTCTCCCCCCACTAAACAATGACTCCAAATTAGCAATTCTTGCATGCATTCTGTGCATGGCCAACAGCAATACTGCAACCACAATGCAGATAATTATGAAGACAGAAGGTGCTTGGCTATACACATAATATGGGTTGAACATACTCAAACTCAAATCTTCCCAGGGCTTCATTGTTTCATTGATCAGCTGCATAGTTTCAAACTTAGGTGAAGTCAGCTTAATACTTGTGCTCATGTTTAAGTCCATATCAGGCAGTGGGTGGAAATGTTTGTGTGTATGGTTGAGAATGGCGTAGTGATTGATGGTGGAAAAAGTAGACATGGATGGTGTAAATACCGCACAGTAGTCTGGTGCTATGTATAATCCTGAGGCTGATGTATGAGATGGTGGTATATCTGGACAGACTATGTAAACTGATGTGTTATGAGGGAAATAAAAAAACTGCGAGTGTCCAATGCGTTGATGGTGTACAAGTTTATCTGGAGCAAAAGTGAAGTTGCAATGATGATGAATATTGTTATTGCTGATGATAGCCATTTCACAAGGGACCGTATCAGTAGGCTGAAACGTGAAAATGTACGCAGGACAAAGATGAACAGCGTGTAAGGATGTGCGGCACTTTCGCTCAATCGTTGACTCACTTGCGAAAGTGACAGTGTCTCGTCTCTTGGAGACCATGATGAGTTCGGTGTCTGTGTTGATGTTGATGATGACTAAAGTGTTGTTGTTTCTATAGGGGAAGGGGTGTATTTGGTATACTGTGAACAGGTCTTCCGTGATGAATGGTACATGAACTATCACTGATGTTGGTGTTAGTGTTGCTTCCAAGTACGGGTAATATTGCATAAATTCCCTACTGCGGAACAATGGCTTCAATTTATGTTTATGTATGCCTTGACTAACTATCTGACGTAGCTCATGAACTGGGAGTAAGTCATTTGTGATCTTGCCATCACCAGCATTCGAAATTCCTTGCATAAGTGCCCTGAAATGATCTCTAGTGTTCTCTAATTGTAGTAGAATCGTGTCAATATGTTCTGTGATGATGGAGAAGTGCTGGAAAAGGGTAACGTTACCCTCCAAGTTATTTATTTTATCTATACTCTCGAGAGCTACGTTTTCTGCTTGTTTCAGATTTTTCACAATTGTTTTCATTGCTGAGTTCTGTCCTGTGATGAATTTATCTTGGTATGTTAGTACCTGAGCTATCTTATTAAATTTTTGTTTATTTCTTTAAGGTCATCCTCTGTAGCCAATCCAAAGATGTTCCCAAGAATTGCGCCGCCCAGATCGAACAAACCGCGCTTTTTGGCGAGTACGTGTGATGTTGTTCCTGTCGCTCAGCACCTCTGTTCCATAAGATGGGAGATCTTGGATCATGACGAGCATAGTTGACTTCGCCTGTTCTAGTTTCCATTTCGCTAACTTCACCATTTCATCCACTTCCTTGGTGATATGTGATTGTGAAACATAATTCCCTATCTTGAAGTCCAGAGTTCGCATCGGCGTCGCAAGTCTTTCTATATAAGTAGGTAAGTCATACAAGTAATCTAGACTTATTTCAGTACTCATGACGTCCTTGACGATTGTAGTCGTGGCTGTTGGAGCTATGAGGCATCCTTGTCGTACTATATGCTTGGGGTCTAGGTGCGCATATACCCTTACTATGTATAGGAGAATCCATAGCATAAGTCCCTTCATCGTAACCTACCGAAAAAAAAAATCTATTAATTTCCTATAAAGCTGTGGTTGATGATAGTGATGATGTGCGTTACGGTTGGCTGTTATTTCAATTATAGAAGGAGTTTAAATCGATATTTAATTCCCGTAAATGATGTACTGTAGATTTCAGTGGAATAGTTGCACCTATGTTCGATTGTTTGGTATATGACCTTAATTTCTTTTTGTAATCATTGTTGTGTTCTTGCTTGGTTTCTTGAGGTACGTTCACCTGTTCGGTTGTATCCGAGGCTGAATAACTATGTGATAATTCCCTTGAAACTCGTTTTAAATGGTCAATATGAACTTGTTTTTCCTCGCCACTTGAAAGTGACTTAATTAAAACTTTGTTTGCCTTTATGTTAATTACTCTGTATGGGCCCTCAAATTTAGGGGATAATTTATTGTCTCTCGTATGAATGACTCCGTAAACAATGTCTCCTAAGCTGATAGGTGAATCTTTTGCCTTTTTGTTAAATGCCTCCGTCATTTCTTCCTTGGACATCGTTAATTGTTTTTGCACTCTTTTGTGTATGTCCTTGAATTCACGTAAACGGAGTTTAGAGTAATCATCGTAATTGTATATAGGCATGCTGTCACCTTCTAGGAGCTCATATGGTAATTTTTTATCCGTGCCATATATAATGAAATGTGGTGTGTCACCAATGGATTTATTTATAGACCCATTAATGGAGGCCTCTACTCTGGGAATCCAATCATCCCAGCTTGCATAATTTTCACTGAGAATGTGTCGTAGCACATCTAATACCTTTTTATTTTGTCTCTCTACCAACCCATTCGATGCTGGGTGATAGGCCAAAACGTTAACCTTTTTAATGTTGTATTGTTTACATATTTCTTGTAAGATCTCAGAATTAAATTCTCCTCCATTATCACTTATTAATACCCTTGGGGTAGTAAAGCGACATATTACATTATCTGTTATTGCCTTTGCTACTGTCTCTGCTGTCTTATCTTTAATTGGAGCTAAAATGACATAACGGGAAAAATGATCCGTTGCTACGAATAAGTATAGGTTATTATTGTATGATAATGGCATCTTGAGTAAATCAACAGCGACAACGTCCCATGGCTGATGTGGTACTGGGTAATTACCCATCGGTGCAGGTGTGATTGGGTATCCTTTGTGTTTCGCACATGATTCGCATCTGTCTATATGATTGTGTATATCTCTTCGTAATGAAGGCCAGTAATATAATAGCTGGGCTTGGTTGAATGTCTTATCCTTTCCAGGGTGTCCTGCATGTGGGCTGTCGTGTATCATTCGTAATACTTGGGGTATCATGTCATTAGGTACTACCAACTGGTTAGTATTTCTTTGGCGTTTTGGTTGTTTAGAGTTAATTTTGTATAATGTATTATTGACCATTGTGAATTGTTCAAGTGGGACATGCAGTTTGGGTAATTGTATGTCATCTCCACTTTCTAACTTGTATATTACTTTTGACCATACTGGGTCAAGTCTTTGTGCCTTTGCGATATCCTCGTGGTTTGGGATATTTCCTTTGAGATCTAACGCCGCAACCTGAATTGTGTTCGGGTTCCTAGATAATGCGTCAGCTACTATATTAATTTTACCTTGTATATAATGTATTTGTACATTGTAGTTTTCAACTGTACATTTCCATCTTGCTCTCCTCCCAGAAAGGAGTTTTTCTTTAAACATACCCACCAGTGGTTTATGGTCGGTGAATAAGTGGATTTCGTAACCATATACCAAATCTCGAAACTTTTGTAATGCAAAAATCACTGCAAGTGCCTCTAAGTCTGTAGTGCTATAATTTTTCTCCGCACCTCATGTTAGTCTGCTGGCAAATGCAATTGGTTGATTCTTTCCTCTTTTATCTTCCTGCATCAGTACAGCCCCTAATCCTTTAACTGATGCGTCTGTACAAATAAGAAATGATTTCGTGTAATCTGGATATGCTAAACAAGGTGCATTCGTTAGTTTAATTTTTAGATTGTTAAATGCCCTTTTTTGTTCTTCTTCCCATTGGAATACAGCATCTTTTTTGAGTAGTTGGAATAGAGGGAAGGCTATATGAGAGAACTGTGGTACGAAGGACCTATAGTATAGGACTACATAATAGATAGATAGATAAATAGATAGATAGAGAGACAGATAGAAGCAGGAAGTCAAATGATGAGAAGGTGTTGTGTTTGCGAGAAGCGAGCAGCGCTAAACGCTTACACGGGGGAAAGCTGACGACAGCGGCCAGTAAGGAGATGATTCAGTTAGCTGTCAGCAGTCCTCTCGTGAGAAAGATCTAGTCCACCCACGAGGAACACATGTGACACACCCCTGCTATACCAGAATTTAGGAAAGAGAGCTCAGACCTAGATTAGCCACCGAACAGGCTAGACAGAAGGAGACAAGCGACCCTAGAGAGAGGTCGAGACGGAGATTAGCTTGAGAACAGAGAGAGAGAGAGAGATAGCGAGACAGGGAGGTAGCTACCCAGGACTTATACTATTATACCTGTTTAATATTTCCAAGACAAATAAAAATAGTCCCATACTATTCTTTACCTCTCCCGTCACTACATGACATCTGGTGGGGAAACTACTACAAGATATAAAAGCCGCTCGACCACAAGTCTAAAATATACTTCTCTACAATTAACTACAAAGTCTTTATGACATTTGGTAGCAGCGAACGTATACGAACCTCGTCTACGAATCAACATTAAATTCCTACAAAATATCAAGATTGACAACAACCAACAATATCAGCTCCTGCCCCCTCCGTCTCCCAGATCATTACGCTGATGCAGAGGTCAAGAGATCACTCGACGCCTTGCAAGTAGCTTAACGACAAATCAGCAAATCTGCGGACATCGTCTCCGAATTAAAAGCAAATTTCTACAAAAGCAACCGAGACTACAAGGTTAGCTCCAGTTCTACAAAGTCTACAGCCATCTACAATCAACTACAATTAACAACTCTACGTCGTCTGTATAATCTTCTACACGCACCTACAAGTAGCGGCGGTCTTCATCCCACACCGAATAAATCACTAGAGAAAAGGACAGAGAAAACTTCCACATAGAATAAAGGGAACAAACAAACGAAGAGTGAGACACGATTTACAACTCATCTTACTCACTCGTCTTCACTCAAGTTACTCATCGCTACTCATTCACTCACCACAGCTACCAGTGTGGGAAGCCGACGTCACCATGTGCTGAGATGACATCACAACGCGAGTCTGCCATGCCAAGCAACGTGTGACGGACACCAGGCACTTCTCACCCACTACTCATTACTCATTATTCACATAGCTCCTACTCATATTCACTTATTTTCACAGTTAAGTTGGAAATTCGACGTTCTATGTTGAGGTTTGTCTGGGACAGCCGTTAACCACTACAAATACCAGGCCATGGAGTTTCCTGAGTAATATCGTCCATCAACACACCACTAGAATTATCAAGAGATCTTCAATCAAACCTGTATTTTCTTCCGAGATCGACTTTTGTAACGACACACCTCTACGATCTGTATCAAGTGGGTAAAATTATACTTGCTCATTTCTTCTCAGTGCTAAAATTAGCTATATTCAACTTATTTAATCATCTAGTTTGCTAGGACATAAATAAACAAGAGGCGTATTTCATAACATCATATCTTAATGACAGGAATATTTTCGCAACCACCCACGTTAATACCAGATGACACACAAATTGCCACAACATCAGACTCACAATTAAGAGACAGCCCACCCATTGTACAACCCACACCACACGTTATAGATAAGGAAACAAATACGGGAGTTTCGGATGATGAGTGGGAAACCCCTTCAGATGTTGAGAGTATCGACTTCGCAGCTGCCTTAAATACGTATGCCAATATACTTAACAGGGTTCACCGGTCCGGTCATACATATTCTACCATTCCCTCACATAACGATAAACTCGTACAAGTTGAATTAACAGGGCAATCATTAAAGATGAATCAAGAAACAAATACTGCTGATCTAAAAACCACACCTCACGTTTTTGTGTATCACGAGGATAAGACTGCCCCAAAATTCTCTGGCACAGACAAGGATCGCATTGATGTCATTTCATTAATCAGTCAGTGCGAACAAATGTTCATCAAGCGCCACATACTAGATGAACAAGAGAAAATTGCTATTTTTTCATCTTGCATAAGCCAGGAAAGATGTCCAGCAAGCAATTTATTGCGCTCCGATAAGCTACATCGTGCTAGGACATATGATGAATTTAAAACTGAATTTCTGAAGAAATTTTCTGGAGGTATGAACTTCTTGCCAGGTATAATTCCAGAATTACATAAAATTGTAGATCTTGTAAGGGAGCACACTACAAACCATGTGCTCAGTGAAATAACTGCTGATGTCTCCACAATCAAGAGAACCCTATTAGCTACTCTGGAGAATTCTAAGTGGATAACAGATGATGGAAAGATGTCCCCAGACCTCGTCGTGGACATCATTGGTTATGTAGCTGCCTTGTGTAAATTACCTGATAGAACCCTTAAGATCGCCAAAACAATCGCGTACATCCCTGGAATGTGCTTACTAGACTTAATGAACGAGGTAGAGATGCAGTGCAGTAAAGCAGGTGTGGTCGACACACATGCACATTCTGGTAGAATCAGGGTACCTGAGACAGTATCAGCTGTGAAAACATCAACACCGACCCCAAACAGAGAACAAAATCGATCGCGACCTGAAATGAGGCAGTCCAAACAGACAAAGACGCCTAGACCTCGTTCCCACACGCCTTCCTACAGGCAGTTTCATAAGTTTTCGCGCAGCCCGAGCAGGTCTCGCGCTATAAACAACACTTTATGGGAAATCACCTCGTAGGTCACAGTCAAGGGATAGGTCCATTCTGTGTCATTACTGTGCAAAACCAGGACACACAAGGTATGAATGCTTTATCAAGGCAAAAGAGGATAATCAAAAGACACAAGGGTTTGGTCCTTACTGTAGGCATCATAGATACCAAGGGCACTGGACTAGTGATTGCAAAACAGTAGAAAAAATTGTGTCTATGTTCAAATCGGGGAAGACCAAGTCATGACAAAAAACGAACAAACATAAAAAAGAACAAGGTTAAACTTCACATAGGAGGCATGTTGGGAAATGAGTGTATCTTGATACCAGCTGTATGTGAGGATCAAAACGTTTCCTTATTTTTAGATACAGGCTCTCCAGTGAACTTAATAACACATGAAGAACTAAATAGAATTCTTAAAAATAAAAAGAAAGTAACTTTTCTGGATGAAGCTGATTTAGAATTAAACACAGTAGATGGTCAAGAGATTACAGTAAAAGGTATGATAAGATTAAATCTCAGTTTCACAGAAACTACAAGACCATTCTCTGCATTGTTCTATATCGTTGAAAACTTAGCAATTAAAGCTCATATGTTACTGGGCTTAAGATCCATGAGAACTGAGAACATAACTATACTCCCACAAATGAATGGAATAGACTTTGATAATGAATTTATAGAGGAAATAACTTCAGAGCCCTCACCGATTGGTAGAAGAGAGCCAAAAAGAATTGGTAATATTAAAGGCTTAAACAAACATACACAAATAGATGAGTGTATAGATCCACTTACACCAGCAACCCCATCCTCCAGAATTAGTGACCCAGCTAACAGTACTGATTTATCAATTTTTCCAGCCCATCTCACTAATGATTTGGTTATACCACCTAATTCATACATGAAGGTTACCATAAAGAGCAAATTACGGAATAGTACTGTTCTTGTCTTAGAAGAATTATGTAAAGTAAAGGGATTGTCAGTAGAAAACGCATTATGTCATACGAACGACGAAGGGCTAACTCAGATATTCATTATTAATCACATGAATGGGGAAGTTCAGTTGAAGAAGGGAACTTGCATAGTTAATATTGAAAAATGTTTCGCCCCTGTAAAGGAAATAAATATTGGTGGAGTAACAAGTGAGATAAAATCTACGGATAGAGAAAGAATAAAAGAGAATTTAATTCACTCAGGTGAATTTGACGAAGAAAATGATTTGTTAACCCTGCTGGAAACACACAGGGACACCGTAGCCTTGCCCGGAGAACGATTAGGTGTACTAACTTGATTAATCACATGATTAATGTGCACCCAGAAACACCACCAATTTTCGTACCAGCTTATCGCATACCACACTCCCAACGTACACTTGCTAATCAGTATGTCGATGAAATGTTAAAGCTTGGAATTATTGAGCCTTCAGTTTCTCCGTGGAACGCTCCCCTTTTCTTTGTGCCCAAGAGAAATGGAGAAATGCGTGCGGTAGTAGATTACCGTAAACTAAATAATCACACCATCCCAGACAGATTTCCCATGCCATTGCTAAGTGATGTTCTACAGAATATTGGTCCTGAGAATAATATATTCTCGACCATCGATCTCCTAAACGGATACTATCAGATTCCGGTATCTCAGGAGTCACGTAAATACACTGCCTTTTCAACAAACAGAGGCCATTATCAATATACAAGAATGCCAATGGGACTGAGGACAGCCCCTGGTACGTTCCAGCGTCTTATGAATTACGTATTGTCCGGAATTTTAGGACAAGGAATATTTGTTTATCTTGACGATATTATTATCGCAACGAAGAATATTAAGGATCATCTCAGGAAATTAGACTTACTCTTACAAAAGCTTAGTGATGCTGGATTAAAAATTAAACTTTCTAAATGCAAATTTTGCTTTAAGGAAATAAATTTCTTAGGCCACAAATTAAGCTCTGATGGTATTCACACCACTGATGACAAAATACAGGCAGTGAGAGATTTTCCTGAACCCACTACGACTGACGAAGTTAGACAATTTTTAGGTCTGGCTGGGTACTATAGGTCCTTCGTACCACAGTTCTCTCATATAGCCTTCCCTCTATTCCAACTACTCAAAAAAGATGCTGTATTCCAATGGGAAGAAGAACAAAAAAGGGCATTTAACAATCTAAAAATTAAACTAACGAATGCACCTTGTTTAGCATATCCAGATTACACGAAATCATTTCTTATTTGTACAGACGCATCAGTTAAAGGATTAGGGGCTGTACTGATGCAGGAAGATAAAAGAGGAAAGAATCAACCAATTGCATTTGCCAGCAGACAAACAAGAGGTGCAGAAAAAATTATAGCACTACAGACTTAGAGGCACTTGCAGTGATTTTTGCATTACAAAAGTTTCGAGATTTGGTATATGGTTACGAAATCCACTTATTCACCGACCATAAACCACTGGTGGGTATGTTTAAAGAAAAACTCCTTTCTGGGAGGAGAGCAAGATGGAAATGTACAGTTGAAAACTACAGTGTACAAATACATTATATACAAGGTAAAATGAATATAGTAGCTGACGCATTATCTAGGAACCCGAACACAATTCAGGTTGCGGCGTTAGATCTCAAAGGAAATATCCCAAACCACGAGGATATCGCAAAGGCACAAAGACTTGACCCAGTATGGTCAAAAGTAATATACAAGTTAGAAAGTGGAGATGACATACAATTACCCAAACTGCATGTCCCACTTGAACAATTCACAATGGTCAATAATACATTATACAAAATTAACTCTAAACAACCAAAACGCCAAAGAAATACTAACCAGTTGGTAGTACCTAATGACATGATACCCCAAGTATTACGAATGATACACGACAGCCCACATGCAGGACACCCTGGAAAGGATAAGACATTCAACCAAGCCCAGCTATTATATTACTGGCCTTCATTACGAAGAGATATACACAATCATATAGACAGATGCGAATCATGTGCGAAACACAAAGGATACCCAATCACACCTGCACCGATGGGTAATTACCCAGTACCACATCAACCATGGGACGTTGTCGCTGTTGATTTACTCAAGTTGCCATTATCATACAATAATAACCTATACTTATTCGTAGCAACGGATCATTTTTCCCGTTATGTCATTTTAGCTCCAATTAAAGATAAGACAGCAGAGACAGTAGCAAAGGCAATAACAGATAATGTAATATGTCGCTTTACTACCCCAAAGGTATTAATAAGTGATAATGGAGGAGAATTTAATTCTGAGATCTTACAAGAAATATGTAAACAATACAACATTAAAAAGGTTAACGTTTTGGCCTATCACCCAGCATCGAATGGGTTGGTAGAGAGACAAAATAAAAAGGTATTAGATGTGCTACGACACATTCTCAGTGAAAATTATGCGAGCTGGGATGATTGGATTCCCAGAGTAGAGGCCTCCATTAATGGGTCTATAAATAAATCCATTGGTGACACACCACATTTCATTATATATGGCACGGATAAAAAATTACCATATGAGCTCCTAGAAGGTGACAGCATGCCTATATACAATTACGATGATTACTCTAAACTCCGTTTACGTGAATTCCAGGACATACACAAAAGAGTACAAAAACAATTAACGATGTCCAAGGAAGAAATGACGGAGGCATTTAACAAAAAGGCAAAAGATTCACCTATCAGCTTAGGAGACATTGTTTACGGAGTCATTCATACGAGAGACAATAAATTATCCCCTAAATTTGAGGGCCCATACAGAGTAATTAACATAAAGGCAAACAAAGTTTTAATTAAGTCACTTTCAAGTGGCGAGGAAAAACAAGTTCATATTGACCATTTAAAACGAGTTTCAAGGGAATTATCACATAATTATTCAGCCTCGGATACAACCGAACAGGTGAACGTACCTCAAGAAACCAAGCAAGAACACAACAATGATTACAAAAAGAAATTAAGGTCATATACCAAACAATCGAACATAGGTGCAACTATTCCAATGAAATCTACAGTACATCATTTACGAGAATTAAATATCGATTTAAACTCCTTCTATAAATGAAATAACAGCCAACCGTAACGCACATCATCACTATCATCAACCACAGCTTTATAGGAAATTAATAGATTTTTTTTTTTTCGGTAGGTTACGATGAAGGGACTTATGCTATGGATTCTCCTATACATAGTAAGAGTATATGTGCACCTAGACCCCAAGCATATAGTACGACAAGGATGCCTCATAGCTCCAACGGCCACGACTACAATCGTCAAGGATGTCATGAGTACTGAAATAAGTCTAGATTACTTGTATGACTTACCTACTTATATAGAAAGACTTGCGACGCCGATGCGAACTCTGGACTTCAAGATAGGGAATTATGTTTCACAATCACATATCACCAAGGAAGTGGATGAAATGGTGAAGTTAGCGAAATGGAAACTAGAACAGGCGAAGTCAACTATGCTCGTCATGATCCAAGATCTCCCATCTTCTGGAACAGAGGTGCTGAGCGACAGGAACAACATCACACGTACTCGCCAAAAGCGCGGTTTGTTCGATCTGGGCGGCGCAATTCTTGGGAACATCTTTGGATTGGCTACAGAGGATGACCTTAAAGAAATAAACAAAAAATTTAATAAGATAGCTCAGGTACTAACATACCAAGATAAATTCATCACAGGACAGAACTTGGCAATGAAAACAATTGTGAAAAATCTGAAACAAGCAGAAAACGTAGCTCTCGAGAGTATAGATAAAATAAATAACTTGGAGGGTAACGTTACCCTTTTCCAGCACTTCTCCATCATCACAGAACATATTGACACGATTCTACTACAATTAGAGAACACTAGAGATCATTTCAGGGCACTTATGCAAGGAATTTCGAATGCTGGTGATGGCAAGATCACAAATGACTTACTCCCAGTTCATGAGCTACGTCAGATAGTTAGTCAAGGCATACATAAACATAAATTGAAGCCATTGTTCCGCAGTAGGGAATTTATGCAATATTACCCGTACTTGGAAGCAACACTAACACCCACATCAGTGATAGTTCATGTACCATTCATCACGGAAGACCTGTTCACAGTATACCAAATACACCCCTTCCCCTATAGAAACAACAACACTTTAGTCATCATCAACATCAACACAGACACCGAACTCATCATGGTCTCCAAGAGACGAGACACTGTCACTTTCGCAAGTGAGTCAACGATTGAGCGAAAGTGCCGCACATCCTTACATGCTGTTCATCTTTGTCCTGCGTACATTTTCACGTTTCAGCCTACTGATACGGTCCCTTGTGAAATGGCTATCATCAGCAATAACAATATTCATCATCATTGCAACTTCACTTTTGCTCCAGATAAACTTGTACACCATCAACGCATTGGACACTCGCAGTTTTTTTATTTCCCTCATAACACATCAGTTTACATAGTCTGTCCAGATATACCACCATCTCATACATCAGCCTCAGGATTATACATAGCACCAGACTACTGTGCGGTATTTACACCATCCATGTCTACTTTTTCCACCATCAATCACTACGCCATCCTCAATCATACACACAAACATTTCCACCCACTGCCTGATATGGACTTAAACATGAGCACAAGTATTAAGCTGACTTCACCTAAGTTTGAAACTATGCAGCTGATCAATGAAACAATGAAGCCCTGGGAAGATTTGAGTTTGAGTATGTTCAACCCATATTATGTGTATAGCCAAGCACCTTCTGTCTTCATAATTATCTGCATTGTGGTTGCAGTAATGCTGTTGGCCATGCACAGAATGCATGCAAGAATTGCTAATTTGGAGTCATTGTTTAGTGGGGAGAGTTAACATCACAGTTAACCACCCTGAATGAAGTGTATATATTTTGTATATAGTATTAATTATATATATAAAAAAAAAAAAAAAAATAATAATAATAATAATAATAACACAAAGAAGAATGACCCATATATGGCAGACCAGTACCATTATCTTTAAATGAAATATTAGTAACTCTTACAATAATCTTAATTTTAAACTATTTTTATTCTTGCATGTATGCATTTCACTATAATAACCCAAGTACATACTGTATTACAGTTAAATAATTTACTTTAATGCATTTATTCCAATATGTATTCAACTTATTTAAAATGTAATATTACTGAATAATCACTATTTACTATGAATAATATATGTATACAATATTCATACAATTATGTTACTCTACAATATTATGTATTTCACTTAATTAGCTTATAAGTTCATTATAATGTGTATGTAGTATGTATTAATATATATTAACTATTAAATGTCGATGGTACGTCATTTTCGCGCGGCCGAGCAAATATAGGACTACATAATAGATAGATAGATAAATAGATAGATAGAGAGACAGATAGAAGCAGGAAGTCAAATGATGAGAAGGTGTTGTGTTTGCGAGAAGCGAGCAGCGCTAAACGCTTACACGGGGGAAAGCTGACGACAGCGGCCAGTAAGGAGATGATTCAGTTAGCTGTCAGCAGTCCTCTCGTGAGAAAGATCTAGTCCACCCACGAGGAACACATGTGACACACCCCTGCTATACCAGAATTTAGGAAAGAGAGCTCAGACCTAGATTAGCCACCGAACAGGCTAGACAGAAGGAGACAAGCGACCCTAGAGAGAGGTCGAGACGGAGATTAGCTTGAGAACAGAGAGAGAGAGAGAGATAGCGAGACAGGGAGGTAGCTACCCAGGACTTATACTATTATACCTGTTTAATATTTCCAAGACAAATAAAAATAGTCCCATACTATTCTTTACCTCTCCCGTCACTACATGACATCTGGTGGGGAAACTACTACAAGATATAAAAGCCGCTCGACCACAAGTCTAAAATATACTTCTCTACAATTAACTACAAAGTCTTTATGACAATAGTACCCAGCCAGACCTAAAAATTGTCTAACTTCGTCAGTCGTAGTGGGTTCAGGAAAATCTCTCACTGCCTGTATTTTGTCATCAGTGGTGTGAATACCATCAGAGCTTAATTTGTGGCCTAAGAAATTTATTTCCTTAAAGCAAAATTTGCATTTAGAAAGTTTAATTTTTAATCCAGCATCACTAAGCTTTTGTAAGAGTAAGTCTAATTTCCTGAGATGATCCTTAATATTCTTCGTTGCGATAATAATATCGTCAAGATAAACAAATATTCCTTGTCCTAAAATTCCGGACAATACGTAATTCATAAGACGCTGGAACGTACCGGGGGCTGTCCTCAGTCCCATTGGCATTCTTGTATATTGATAATGGCCTCTGTTTGTTGAAAAGGCAGTGTATTTACGTGACTCCTGAGATACCGGAATCTGATAGTATCCGTTTAGGAGATCTGATGGTCGAGAATATATTATTCTCAGGACCAATATTCTGTAGAACATCACTTAGCAATGGCATGGGAAATCTGTCTGGGATGGTGTGATTATTTAGTTTACGGTAATCTACTACCGCACGCATTTCTCCATTTCTCTTGGGCACAAAGAAAAGGGGAGCGTTCCACGGAGAAACTGAAGGCTCAATAATTCCAAGCTTTAACATTTCATCGACATACTGATTAGCAAGTGTACGTTGGGAGTGTGGTATGCGATAAGCTGGTACGAAAATTGGTGGTGTTTCTGGGTGCACATTAATCATGTGATTAATCAAGTTAGTACACCCTAATTGTTCTCCGGGCAAGGCTACGGTGTCCCTGTGTGTTTCCAACAGGGTTAACAAATCATTTTCTTCGTCAAATTCACCTGAGTGAATTAAATTCTCTTTTATTCTTTCTCTATCCGTAGATTTTATCTCACTTGTTACTCCACCAATATTTATTTCCATCACAGGGGCGAAACATTTTTCAATATTAACTATGCAAGTTCCCTTCTTCAACTGAACTTCCCCATTCATGTGATTAATAATGAATATCTGAGTTAGCCCTTCGTCGTTCGTATGACATAATGCGTTTTCTACTGACAATCCTTTTACTTTACATAATTCTTCTAAGACAAGAACAGTACTATTCCGTAATTTGCTCTTTATGGTAACCTTCATGTATGAATTAGGTGGTATAACCAAATCATTAGTGAGATGGGCTGGAAAAATTGATAAATCAGTACTGTTATCTGAGTCACTAATTCTGGAGGATGGGGTTGCTGGTGTAAGTGGATCTATACACTCATCTGTTTGTGTATGTTTGTTAAAGCCTTTAATATTACCAATTCTTTTTGGCTCTCTTCTACCAATCGGTGAGGGCTCTGAAAGTATTTCCTCTATAAATTCATTATCAAAGTCTATTCCATTCATTTGTGGGAGTATAGTTATGTTCTCAGTTCTCATGGATCTTAAGCCCAGTAACATATGAGCTTTAATTGCTAAGTTTTCAACGATATAGAACAATGCAGAGAATGGTCTTGTAGTTTCTGTGAAACTGAGATTTAATCTTATCATACCTTTTACTGTAATCTCTTGACCATCTACTGTGTTTAATTCTAAATCAGCTTCATCCAGAAAAGTTACTTTCTTTTTATTTTTAAGAATTCTATTTAGTTCTTCATGTGTTATTAAGTTCACTGGAGAGCCTGTATCTAAAAATAAGGAAACGTTTTGATCCTCACATACAGCTGGTATCAAGATACACTCATTTCCCAACATGCCTCCTATGTGAAGTTTAACCTTGTTCTTTTTATGTTTGTTCGTTTTTTTGTCATGACTTGGTCTTCCCCCGATTTGAACATAGACACAATTTTTTCTACTGTTTTGCAATCACTAGTCCAGTGCCCTTGGTATCTATGATGCCTACAGTAAGGACCAAACCCTTGTGTCTTTTGATTATCCTCTTTTGCCTTGATAAAGCATTCATACCTTGTGTGTCCTGGTTTTGCACAGTAATGACACAGAATGGACCTATCCCTTGACTGTGACCTACGAGGTGATTTCCCATAAAAAGTGTTGTTTATAGCGCGAGACCTGCTCGGGCTGCGCGAAAACTTATGAAACTGCCTGTAGGAAGGCGTGTGGGAACGAGGTCTAGGCGTCTTTGTCTGTTTGGACTGCCTCATTTCAGGTCGCGATCGATTTTGTTCTCTGTTTGGGGTCGGTGTTGATGTTTTCACAGCTGATACTGTCTCAGGTACCCTGATTCTACCAGAATGTGCATGTGTGTCGACCACACCTGCTTTACTGCACTGCATCTCTACCTCGTTCATTAAGTCTAGTAAGCACATTCCAGGGATGTACGCGATTGTTTTGGCGATCTTAAGGGTTCTATCAGGTAATTTACACAAGGCAGCTACATAACCAATGATGTCCACGACGAGGTCTGGGGACATCTTTCCATCATCTGTTATCCACTTAGAATTCTCCAGAGTAGCTAATAGGGTTCTCTTGATTGTGGAGACATCAGCAGTTATTTCACTGAGCACATGGTTTGTAGTGTGCTCCCTTACAAGATCTACAATTTTATGTAATTCTGGAATTATACCTGGCAAGAAGTTCATACCTCCAGAAAATTTCTTCAGAAATTCAGTTTTAAATTCATCATATGTCCTAGCACGATGTAGCTTATCGGAGCGCAATAAATTGCTTGCTGGACATCTTTCCTGGCTTATGCAAGATGAAAAAATAGCAATTTTCTCTTGTTCATCTAGTATGTGGCGCTTGATGAACATTTGTTCGCACTGACTGATTAATGAAATGACATCAATGCGATCCTTGTCTGTGCCAGAGAATTTTGGGGCAGTCTTATCCTCGTGATACACAAAAACGTGAGGTGTGGTTTTTAGATCAGCAGTATTTGTTTCTTGATTCATCTTTAATGATTGCCCTGTTAATTCAACTTGTACGAGTTTATCGTTATGTGAGGGAATGGTAGAATATGTATGACCGACCGGTGAACCCTGTTAAGTATATTGGCATACGTATTTAAGGCAGCTGCGAAGTCGATACTCTCAACATCTGAAGGGGTTTCCCACTCATCATCCGAAACTCCCGTATTTGTTTCCTTATCTATAACGTGTGGTGTGGGTTGTACAATGGGTGGGCTGTCTCTTAATTGTGAGTCTGATGTTGTGGCAATTTGTGTGTCATCTGGTATTAACGTGGGTGGTTGCGAAAATATTCCTGTCATTAAGATATGATGTTATGAAATACGCCTCTTGTTTATTTATGTCCTAGCAAACTAGATGATTAAATAAGTTGAATATAGCTAATTTTAGCACTGAGAAGAAATGAGCAAGTATAATTTTACCCACTTGATACAGATCGTAGAGGTGTGTCGATACAAAAGTCGATCTCGGAAGAAAATACAGGTTTGATTGAAGATCTCTTGATAATTCTAGTGGTGTGTTGATGGACGATATTACTCAGGAAACTCCATGGCCTGGTATTTGTAGTGGTTAACGGCTGTCCCAGACAAACCTCAACATAGAACGTCGAATTTCCAACTTAACTGTGAAAATAAGTGAATATGAGTAGGAGCTATGTGAATAATGAGTAATGAGTAGTGGGTGAGAAGTGCCTGGTGTCCGTCACACGTTGCTTGGCATGGCAGACTCGCGTTGTGATGTCATCTCAGCACATGGTGACGTCGGCTTCCCACCGCTGCCACCAAATGTCATAAAGACTTTGTAGTTACTTGTAGAGAAGTATATTTTAGACTTGTGGTCGAGCGGCTTTTATATCTTGTAGTAGTTTCCCCACCAGATGTCATGTAGTGACGGGAGAGGTAAAGAATAGCATGGGACTATTTTTATTTGTCTTGGAAATATTAAACAGGTATAATAGTATAAGTCCTGGGTAGCTACCTCCCTGTCTCGCTATCTCTCTCTCTCTCTCTGTTCTAAAGCTAATCTCCGTCTCGACCTCTCTATAGGGTCGCTTGTCTCCTTCTAAACTCTCTTTCCTAAAATCTCGTGTAGTAGGGTGTGTGTGTCACGTATCTTCCTCATGGCAACAGAACTTTCTCACGAGAGGACTGCTGACAGCTAACTGAATCATCTCCTTACTGGCCGCTGTCGTCAGCTTTCCCCCGTGTAAGCGTTTAGCGCTGCTCGCTTCTCGCAAACACAACACCTTCTCATCATTTGACTTCCTGCTTCTATCTGTCTCTCTATCTATCTATTTATCTATCTATCTATTATGTAGTCCTATAAGACGAGTGGTTGCTGAGTGAGAGCGCCACTTCGTATAAGGATGTGCGTGAACTGCTTTTGATGGAACATTTTACCAACATGGCTGACAAAAAAAATTGGTGTTAAAATTAGGGAGAAGAGATTTAAGACCTTGAAGGAAGCATTGACGTGGGCTGATGACCAGGTGTTGGCCTTGCGGAGTATGGGGGTCAAGTATGCTAAGTTTCAGTATTCCAGGGAGAGGACTGTGAGTGGTCCGGCCTGGGATAAATCTCCCGTGAATCAGTCCAAGGGAAGTCCAGAGGAGAAAAGGAATTCAGAGAGAAAGAGCCCCGTATCCAGTTCGAAGCTAGTTTGTTACTTTTGCAGAGTGGGCACATCAAGCCTAACTGCCCTAAGTGGAAGGCCTCCCAAAATGCCAAACCAGTGGCTCTAGTTGTAGGTTCGAGTCAGGTGAACGAGAGGAGTTGGGAGAGTGGTAACGGTGAGGGAGAAGTCTGTGGAAAGCTGGAGTGCAGCCGGCTGTGCTCGCTGCCAGCTCAGGCTTAAAAAGTTACCCAACATGCTACGCCACCTCCGGATGAACTGCTTCAGAAATCGTCCCTAGACTGGTGTAAACCTTTTATGTGTCACGGCACAGTGAAAATTCATGGGATCAATTATCCAGTTACTGTGGTTCATGATACCGGTGCACAACAGTCTGTGTGCAGAAACGTGACTGGAGGGCCTGTAAACTCGGAAGTATGTGCTGTGTAGAGGCATGAACTCAGATGAATACTGTGATTATGTTCATGTGGAACTCGATTGCCTCATTGTTCAGGCTGCAGCTCAAGTCGCTGTTGCTGATGTAATGCCAGTAGAGGGGGTTGATTTTCTGCTGGGGAACGCCCTGGCTGGGGAGAAAGTATTTCCATCTCTTCCCCCACCAGTTGTTGTGGCAGATAAGTGTTTTGACGCCCCAGAAATTGGTATTGAAGTTGATGCAGAAGTGGAAGCCATGTTCCCGGTCTGTGCAGTTACAAGATCTGTGGCACAGGTTGCAGCCTGGGAGGAAGAACTGGCGAAGTCACAGGTTCTTGGGGTCGACTGTGATGAGGCAGGGCCACCAATGGAGGAACCTAGTGAGCAGGGTGTTACTGTGGTGGGTGAGGAGAGTGGGAATGCATGCATGGGCGCCGCCCCACTTCCCACTCAGGACACTAGAGGTGGTGCTGAGTGTGTCTGTGTGGAGACTGAACCCAGCCCACCGACTGAATTAGAAGAATTTCAGGACGCTGGGGTCGACTGCGGGGATGCAGGACCACCGTCAAATGCGCCTGAGGAACAGAGTGTCACTGTTGAGGGTAGAGGTGATGATGATGTCAGTGTGGAGTCTGACATTCCTACCCCTGTCAAGTGTACTAGAGGTGGCGCTGAGATTGATCGCCCTTCGCAATCCAGTGTCCCGACCAGTTCCTTATCTCAGTCCTCAGTAGAGCTGGCGGGTGTTGGGCCAGCAGAATTGAGGGTGAAGCAACAGGAGGATGCAACACTAAAGCCCTTGTTTGCTCGAGTAGGGGAAGAAAGAAGTATGGAGTGTGGTAAGGAGGAGTTCCTGATTAAAGACAATGTTTTACATCGCCGATGGACGCCCACTGGCGCCACGGTGGATGGAGGAGTAGGTGAGATGGTGCAGGTGGTGGTGCCTGTGCAGTATAGGGTGCCGTTAATACAGTTAGCACATGAGGGACCTTTAGCAGGTCACCTGGGAAATAGAAAGACAGTGCAGCACTTAAGATATAACTTTTGGTGGCCAAGTATGCCGGGACAAGTTGCTGCGTACATCAAGAGCTGTCACATGCGTCAGATAGTGGGCAAGCCTAATCAGTTTCTTCCTGTGGCCCCTTTGACTCCCATTCCTGCAATTGAACCTTCGTTTACCCGGGTAATCATTGATATCGTGGGCCCTTTACCTCCTACTTCTGCTGGAAACAAGTATTTGTTAACCATAACGGATGTTACAACGCGATACCCAGAGGCTATACCAATCAGAAGCATGCAGGCGAAGTCAGTAATCAAGCAACTTATCCTGTTCTTTACTCATTTTGGCCTGCTCAAGGAGTTGCAGTCAGACCATGGAGTGAATTTTACATCTAATTTGTTTAAGCAGACAATGACAGAGTTGGGCATCAAGCACATTTTGTCCAGTGCCTACCATCCGCGGTCACAAGGTGCCCTGGAAAGGCATCATCAGACCTTAAAGACAATGCTGCGCACCTTCTCCTATGATAGTGGAAAGGATTGGGACCTAGCGGTACCCTTTGTTATGTTTGCAGTGAGAGAGGTACCAACTGAGTCATTAGGGTTTTCACCCAATGAGTTAGTGTTTGGGCACAGAGTTCGTGGTCCCTTGGATGTGGTGCGAGAGGCCTGGAGTAACAACAAATCTGGCAACCAGGAATCCATGCTTGAGTATGTCTGCCGCACTCGGGAGAGACTGCATTGCGCTTTAGAGCTAGCCCATGACCATCTAATCGGGGCTCAAGCGAGAATGAAGGCTCATTACGATAAGAAGGTCAGAAGTCGTGAGTTTAAGCAAGGAGATGAAGTTTTGGCACTGCTGCCCATGCAAGGAAAACTTCTGGCGGCTAGATTCAGTGGTCCTTATATTGTGAAGAAGAGAGTTGGGGAACTTGACTATCTAATTGTTAACCCAGATAGGCGGAAGAGTACTCAGTTGTACCACATTAATATGTTGAAGCCATACTACCGCCCAGTTGATTCTCATTGTGGGATGACTGCTGATGTCTCTCACCTGGGATGTGAAGGACGGGGAAGGGAGGACGTGGCATCAAAGGAACGTGCTGTGGAGGGAGCTGTTGGTGCCGGTAATGTGAGTAGTGGACCAGGGTTACAGCCACAGTCCCTAGAAGGTGACTTTGGAGTGGACGTTGAGGGAACCAGGGATAAGATCACTCCTGTAGTTTTGGCGGTTGGTAGTGAGTTGGAGGAGCAGGAGGAAGTGCTTAGTCGTGGTGAGATGTTACCAGCTGACCTATGGGAGGGCAATGGTTATGCAGCTCTGGTGGAGAAATTGCGACACCTTGATCCAGTAAAGCGAGAAGAGCTGTGCAACAGATTATGGAAACATCCGAAAGTTTTTGGAGATTCACCGGGATTGACAACTTGGGCTACTCATGACACTGACGTTGGGGATAGTAAGCCTGTAAAATTAGCTCCCTACTGCATCAGCCTTATCAGACAGAAAGCTCTCGATAATGAGATCAGGTATATGTTGGACCATGGATTGATCAAGAGGAGTTTCAGCGAGTGGAGTTCACCAGTTACCTTGCAGCCGAAGCCAGATGGGAAGGTTAGGTTGTGTGTGGACTTCTGGAAGGTTAACTCATTGTCTAAGACCGATGCTTATCCCTTGCCTCGGGTCGATGACTCCGTGGACAAGGTGGGAAATGCCACATATCACCAAACTTGACTTAGTAAAAGGATACTGGCAGGTCCCGCTGACGGAACGGGCTAAACAAGTGGCTAGCTTTGTTGTCAGTGGTGCAGTATATCAGTGCCAGGAGATGCCTTATGGATTGAAGAATGCTCCAGCCACTTTCCAGAGGCTTATGGATTAAGTGGTGGATGGCATACCTAATTGTGTCGTTTACATCGATGATGTCATTGTGTATGACACCAAGTGGGAGGAGCACCTTGATCATGTGGAAATGCTCATTAACCGGTTGGAGGAAGCTGGCTTAGTAGTCAACTTGGACAAGTGCGAGTTCGTATGTGCTAAGGTCCAGTACCTTGGATTTGTTGTAGGACATGGGCAAGTGGCTCCACCTCGGGCTAAGGTGGATGCCATTTCCAACTTTGCAGCACCCCAGTGTCGCCGTGCCCTCCAGCGATTTTTGGGCATGATCGGCTATTACAGACGATTTATTGGAAATTACTTAACAGTGCTTGCCCCTCTTACTGACATTGCGCAAGGGTAAGAAGTGGCAGTGGACAGCCGAGTGTGAGCAAGCTTTTACTACTGTTAAGTCTCTGCTGTGCTACCACCCTATATTGCGTGCACCAGATTTTGACAAATCTTTTGTGCTGGCAGTTGATGCTAGCTGAGTAGGGGTAGGAGCAGTGTTGATGCAGCCGGATGAGGGCCAGGTTGAACATCCCATATCATACTTCTCAAAGAAGTTTAATAGAGCCCAGAAGAACTATTCCGTCATAGAGCAGGAGTTATTAGCGATTATCCTGGCCCTGCAACACTTTGCTGTCTACCTGCCCCTTTTTGGCCCTGTGATCAAGATTTATTCAGACAATCATCCCCTGCAGTTTTTGAGCAAGTTTAAATTTAAGAACCAGCGTTTGACCCGCTGGAGTTTGCTTTTGCAAGAGTACAATTTAGAAGTTAGGCATATTAAAGGGATTGATAACGTAATTGCTGATTGTTTATCCAGGGAGGGGTCAGGGTCTTGATTCGAAAATTTTGATCCAGGGCTCAAAATTTTCCGTTGGGGAAGGGTGTGTTACGCTGTCCGCCTGTCCGTTCCCACGGGTGCAGCCGTTACAGCTGGGCTAGGGGATTATGCAGTATCCGTGTCATTCGCGGAGTTTAAATTAGCGAGTGTTACAAGTTCTTTTGTTTCTTTCGTTCCCGCCACTGAGGGCAATATACCATGCTGAGAATGCATTTGATTATTCTGATTGTCTTATGTGAGCTACCAGTATATTTAATGATGTTTTGCTTGCTTTAGAAGTACCAATTCATTGTAGAGAGAGAGGGGCACGAATTTAAGTTCCTTATTAATTAATCTGATTCATGCGTTCACGCTTGGCTGCACACGAGCCTAGCATTCGACCAGTGTCTTCCCAACCAGCTTCAGTATCGCGTGTGTGTGTGTACACTCTCTCTCCAATCATATTTTTGTATAGAGAGAACACGTCGGTGTCTCTAAGCCGAGCTGGCGTTTTCATTTAAGTTCATTTTATTCTTTTGTTTGCTGACTGAGGGAAGTAGCTATTTTATTTGATTTTGTGACCATGTTGTCTTTGGAGGGCCAGGCTGGCTCACCGTGGTCCTTTCGCTGCCTTTATTAACGTTCCCCAACACACGTACATACACACACACCCCTAACCCCTACACAGTTCAATCCCATCTCCTTGCACAAGGCTAGTGAGAACTATCGTGAGCTATCTTCCCCCTTGGACACGGGTTAAGTAGAAATTCGTCACCACCGGAAATAAGTGGGAGGTGTTCCTGTAGACTGTCTCGGGCGGTATTATTTCCGGTAGTGACGATAGTAGGCTAGATCCATAGGTAGGCTGTTCCGTTTGTTACTATCAAAGTACAGAGTGTTGCGTACTTAAGTGATAATTCTTCCGTTGCGCAGTTTTTCTCTAGTTTACGGAGTGTGAGTGCCGGGGTCTGCGTTATTTTCACAACGCAGTGGAGGCCGATCATCTAAAACTACCTTGTTGTCTTTTTGTAATAGCCCCGGGCTGGCGCTACCGTAACAATATATATATATATAGATATAGATATATATATATATATATATATATAGATATATATAAACAATAACCTTGCAGCAACTGCCACAGCGACACCCCAAAGATGGGCACCATCGTCACAGCCAGACCAGTAGTATGTGTACTCATCGCTGCTGATCTCACAATGCCCGGGTCGCCTAACTTAGAGTGTAGTTATGCCGACCCCCAGTCGCCCCAACCCTCGTGACAACAAAGGCAGTCGATCATCCTTAGAAAGGCTTAGAACATTCCAAGCCCCCACCCACAGTCCCTTCCGAAGGTTATTCGCACTGAAAGCCTCGGGCTCTCGCGTCCTCTGCACCACCACGACGCTAATCAACAGCAGAGTGTGGGTTAAAGAGTCCCCCCTGTCATCCGATTGCTGGGGTCCTGTATTCTTTACCCGACAACCATAATGGTGGGCGCCTGCATGATAGCGCCCACAAAACCCTGCCACGTAGGCACCCGAGGGAGAACAACCCGGCAAAACTGGGTCAGGGCCGGGCAACACAGACTGACCCCTATCCCTCTTCTCTTATTTCGCGCGATTTTTTTTTTTTTTTTTTTTTAACGGGAAATAGAACATACTAAATATCTTGACCATTACAGTAATAATATTGTGTGTGTGTGTGTGTATGTGTGTGTGTGAGGTTGCCATAGAAATAATCCCAATCCCACTGCTTCTGCTGCAGCAAAACTTTATCGACAAAATTATTTGGCCTGAAAAATCCCACTATATAATTCCTATTGACGTTGGGAAGTTGAGACGTAAATCTACTTTTTTTCGGGCGTGCTGAGAGAGAGGGAGAGAGTGCACAGCCGTGGTAAATTTAAATAATTGCTTTGTCAGCACAACTTTACATTGCTGGACACACATACACCCTAAACATTCTAAAACACCCTGAAAGGACTGCGGTGTAACCAGGGTGTGTGTAGCCAGTTCAGAGTCACTCCTAACCTGAAAACAATCGTCTTAGGATGACAACAGTAAAACCATAAGCCATCGTAGTGATTGAGTTAAAATCCCTCTGCAAGTACAATAATGCAAAGTCCTCCCACACAGAAAAAGGAAACTAAAAATAATAAAATTCCATTCTAATTAACGCCGCCAACAATGACACAGCCGCTAACAAACAGCCATTTGTCTTCATCCGCTGTAATTACAGGAACGCGAGATCAAAGCAACACGAGAAACAGAGCCATAATGGGAGTGCTATTGTTTAATCGTTTTCTGATAATGGCAGTTTTTTTCATCTTGGAATTTATGTACAATTGGTCACTTATTCTCATCCTTTTATTTACATGAAGTATCCTGTTCTCGTCCGTAAGATCATTAAGGAAATAGAATAACTGCATTAGGCTGGTTGAGGCTAAGCCATACTTTACACTTCCTGTCCAAGGGTATGACTACGAGAATAAAATAAGAGAAAGGAGAAATGCTCCCTCCTTCCCTCTCGCCTACCAGTCCTTCCAGCCTAAGTTGACAAGGGAAAAATGGAAAGGAAAACCATGCAGCACAGGAAACCTGATGTGGAAATTTGATAAGAAAGGACAGAAGGAAAGCATACTACCATACGACTTAAACATTCACTTTCTGGAGGCGAAATGCGCCCGCTCACTTACGACATCAACCAATCACAGACTATGCATACTTCAACAGAAGGTTTTTGGATGTGCAGCGTTTTACACGGGTTTGGTTGCAAGTGTTGATAAGCTTTCCCATCATCTAGTGCTATTATACAATACTTTTACAGTTAACTGTGACTACTATGGTAAAAAAAAAAAAAAAAAGTTTGGAAGTGCATGCTTACAGTCGAAGAGAAAAGCATTACGTACTTTATCCCATAGGTCTCATGTCACCAGGTAGAAGGTATGTGACAGGATGCCTAGACAATTATTAGGCAAAATCTGACTTCAAGCAGTGTATAAATATCAGCCCATTTTTCAACCATCAGGAAACAATAACTACTGATGACCTTAAGAGTGAATAATGAAGGACATCATTCTCGCCCTTGGGGTAAGCAGTTATTGTACTCGTGGCTCGGGAACCGCTGAAAATAAACCATTTGTTAACATGGCATTCATTGCACAAAATTATCCTGACAAAAACCTCCTGAACCTGGACTTAATCTTCCCGGGAACTCCAGGCACACACACACAAACACAGTTGCACACACACACACGGAAACTCACACATACAAATACACAAACACACAAAGATATGCATGCACACAGAAACACACAAATGCATATGAACAACCAAACACAGAGCAGCATACAAATACACAATACACAAACGCACAAAGCTACATTCATACATACCTAAACACAGGAATAAGAATACATAAATGCACAAGGAACCGCACACACACAGATGTACATGTATACATAATAACCATCAATGCAGAAATACGAATAAACACACACACACACACACACACACACACACACACACACACACACACACACACACACACACACACACACACACACACACACACGAAATATCTAGCATTTTGCTCTTGTTTCAAAACAGCGATCCATTTTTCAGGACATTTTCAGAAGCTAATGGGAAGCGTTGGTGCGCCCGGCTGGTACCATGGTCTGGCCTAACTAAAGGAGATGAAGGAGGAGGAAACGAAGGAGAGAGGGAAGGAGGAGAGGTGTGGAGGGCAGGAGTGGAAGGAGGAAGTGGGACAAGGTAGGGGAAGAAGGTAAGGGAGAAGGAAACGAGGGAGCAAGGGAAGGAGGAGAGGTGCGAGGAGGGCCATGAATGGAAGGAACGAAGAGAGGAAGGAGGGTAGGAGGGAGTGGGAAAAGGTAAGAGAAAGAGGGGAGTGAGGATAAAACGAAGGAGAGAGGGAAGGAGGAGAGGTACCATGAGGGCAGGAGTGGAAGGAAGGAGTGGAGGAAGAAAGGAAGGAGGGAGTGGGAGAAGATAAGGGAAGGAGGTGAGGAGGGAAGGAAAGAGAGAGGGATGGAAGGAGAGGAGGAGGAAGGAAGAGAGGGATGGAAGGAGAGAAGGAGGAAGGAAGAGAGGGATGGAAGGAGAGAAGGAGGAAGGAAGAGACGGTGGGAGGGATGGAAGGAGGGAAACTTAGAGAAGGAAGGCGGGGAGGAGAGGGAAGGAAAAGAAGGGAGGATGGAAATAAGGAGGGAAAGAAGGTGTAGGATGGTAGAAAGGGAGAAATGGAATGAGTGATGAAGGGAGGTAAGGAGGGATGGAAGGAAGAAGTAGAGAAGGAGGGGAGGTGGGTGAAGAAAGGAGAGAGGGAAGAAACGTAAGGAAAAGGGCCAAGATGAGGAAAAAAGAAGGAAGTAGGAAACGATGGAAAGAAGAAAGGGGTTGAGGGACGGAAGAAAGCAGGGAAGAAATAAAGATAGGTATATGATGCAAGGAAAGGGGATGGAAGAAAGAAAAAAAGCAAGGTAAGATGGGAGGTGAGGAAAAGACGAGAGGGTAAAAGAGAGAAATGTGTGGAAAGGATGGAAGGGGAAGAGAGATAGTGAGGGATAAAAGTTAGGAGGACAGGTACGAGGAAAGGATAAGAGATGGAGGAGGGAGGGAGAGATTCTGTGAAGGAGTGGAAGGAAGGTGAGGAGAGGAAGGGTAGAAAAAAGGCGGGAGGGGAGGAAAAGTCAGGATAGAGTTATCCAATGAAGGGTGAGAAAAGGAGGATAAAATGGGAGAAAACAGAGGAAAGAAATGAAGGAAGTATGAGGGAAGGAGAGAAGATGAGTGGGGAGGAGAGGACGGTAGGAAGGAGGGGAAAAAGGAGTGGGAAGGAAGAACGAGAGAAGAGGAAAGTGAGGGAGGAAGGAAGGATGATAGAGATAAGACGTTATTGTGGTCGGGAAGTGAGAAGGAATGAAATGATTAAAGAAAGGAAGGAAGAAGTGAGGACAAGAAAGAAGGAAGAAGTGATGGTGCAAGAAGAAGAAGAGCTGGAAGAGAAGAGGGAGAGGAAGGAGTAAAAAGGAAGGCAAACCACAAACCTAACGTTCTTTTCGATGATGTTTGTCAAAGATAAGATTAAGACAATGACATGTTTTATGTGAATAGAAGGAGAAGAAGATGAAGAAAAAAAAAAAAGAAGACAGATGGTCCTGTTCCTGCTTATTATTTTTTTGTCGTCTATAATTATGGTCTCCAGAAAACTGAATAACACTGATATGAACCTAACTGAATGGTACATCTCTGGATGTGATAGATAAATAGATAGACATTAGTCAGTACACAGTGAAAAATATCTCCCTGACCGGATGGTATTTTCCTAGTCTTTCTGGCACCGTATATTTTTGCTTTAGCTTACTCTTAGTAACACAAGACGATTTCCTTCAACTTAAGAACGATCCTTTGTACTTAAGAGGTTAATTTAGGCTATATTTAACCCCTATAGTTTGAAAGTCTTTGCTGAAGTGGATCAACATCGTCTACGGGTCAAAATAACAGAGGGAAATTAAATGTTGAAGAAGGAGCGGTAAATGAGGTAAATGAAGGATCTCTTGTTTATATCAATTCTTGCTACCTCTAGAAAAATACCTCTCTTAGCGTAGGAATCAATAAACGTTATATCAGACCCCTCCAATTCGAAACGTCTCTCTTCGGCTGAAAAAAATCGCTCGGAGAAAGCAAGAAAAAACTATATCTGACATCCTTTGGTTAGAGGCATTAACGAAAGAAGATTAAGGAGGAGGGATGGAAGAACGGGGGATAGGGGGTGAGGAAGGACGAAAGGGAGGAGATGAAGGGATGTAAAGGGGAGGAAAAAAGAATAAAAGGACATAAGAGTTGGAGCGTAAGTGGAGGAAGTGAGGAAAGAAGGGGAGAAGAGGGGAGGGGAGAAGAGGAAGAGGGAAAAAAGAAGATATTAAAAGTGATGGAATAGTTGGGAACAAAAAGGGAGAAGGGAATGAGAGAAAGTGGACTGTGATGACCGAAAGGGAAGAAAGAAAAGGAAAGTAAGAAAATAAAGGAGAAAAATGAAATTGGGGGGAGTGAGTTAAGAAAGGAAAGGAGAAAGATAAGGAGAGATTAGGGGAAGGTGAATTAAGGGAAAAGGGAGAGAGGAGAGAAGATGAGAAAGAGGGAATGAAAAGTAAGGAAGGAGACAGAAATGGGAATGTGGAAGAGAGAGAGAGAGAGAGAGAGAGAGAGAGAGAGAGAGAGAGAGAGAGAATGAGTGGATGAGTTAGTAAGTTACTGAGTATGCGAGTAAGTATATAAGTGAGTATGTGAGTGTGTGAGTATGTGAGTGAGTGAGTGAGTATGCGAGTTAGTATGTCCGTGAGTAAGTGATTACGTGAGTGAGTATGTATGTGAGTTAGTATGGGAGAGACAGACATACAGACAAGAGAACCATGAAGGGAGAGGAGGAGTGGAGAGTCGACTGATGGATTGAATGGAATGCCAAGTGTGAGGAAGGAAGGTCGGATGGAGATGAAGGGAGGGAGATGAAATTAAGGGAGACTGTGACTGGTACTGATTAAAGACGGAAGGGGAGGCGGGAAGAGGAAAGGGAAGGAGACAAGAGACGGGAAGGGAGTAGACCCACAGAGAAAGACAGACGGGTTGACAGAAGACAGGAGGGTGACGTGACAGAGAGGGAGAGAGAAAGGTGGAAAGACAAAGACAGATGATGTCCTGGATGATGGAGAGAGAGAGAGAGAGAGAGAGAGAGAGAGAGAGAGAGAGATTCTCCACTGTCAGCTTGACTAGGCAAACTGCACGTCAATTTTTTCAAGCAAGGAAGGGAAGATGTGTGTGTGTGTGTGTGTGTGTGTGTGTGTGTGTGTGTGTGTGTGTGTGTAGGAGGATGCGGCTTGTAAAGAGAAGAGTGTATGAGGTGGAAAGCAGGGGTAAGGAATGAATGCAGGGGGGAGAGAGGGAGAGGCGCGGGCTAATGTGTGTGGAAGGGAGGTAAACATCGGGTGTGCAGAGAGAGAGAGAGAGAGAGAGAGAGAGAGAGAGGCGGAAGGGAAGGGTGGGGATTGGGAGGAGGGAAAGGGTGGAAGACGAGGGAGTGGGAGAGAAGGCCAAGGAGAGGACACCTGCGTTACCCCCTGGAAGCAAGAAACTGGAGATGTGGCACGACCGCCTTTGTGTGTACGTGTGTGCATGTGTGTGTATCCCACTGACGACCGAAGCTCAGGTTATGAATTTAGTCTCGGATCAGTGATTATATTTTTAGCTTTAGGTTGTGTATGTTTGCGTTAGAGATAGAAAGCTTCCATCAACTTTAATAATTTATATATAAAGTTAGGTATAAAGGTGTAGTCCTTAATGAACGGATGAGCAACATGGTAGGTATAACGTGTGTGGCTCATATAATAGTCTATTTCTTGTGAGTGCTCAGTATGAAGAGAAATACGTCATTCACTGAACATCATAAGAAACTATATTCTTGACACAAACAGCAGGTGATAGTTACTCGAGGAATATATTGCAAAGAGTCAATTTGTAGGCTATTCCTAAACTAGAGATGAACAGTCTTGAAGGAAAACATGAGGAATTGTTGAGTCACCATATGGAAAGAGAGAGAGAGAGAGAGAGAGAGTGTGTGTGTGTGTGTTCAACCGTATGGTATGGTGTGGTTTGGTATAAATTCATGTTGTATAAGTAAATTACGATGTATGTACTAAGATGGAGTGTGTGTTGTTTAAACCTTCTTTGTTGTCCTTGCCTGATACCTTTATTCTATTTTTATTCTTAAGAAGCTGCCAAGTTCAAGCAAACTGGTCCACTGTTGTCGAATTCTTTTCCTGTAGTCTACATTAACAACATCGCTACAATACACAGTAACAAATTGAAATGCATGTAGGTTGAAATTAACCTGAAGCAAATTTAATCATCTTTTCTTATGTCCAAATGTTCAGTGGTAGAACAAGCCAGCATTACGGCTCTAGTCTACATCTTTCTGGAACACTTTTTTCGTGACTATAGCACCTTATTCTAGTGCGATTTTTTTTTGCTATAGTCCATCATTAAAGACAAACAGATGGCAATTTTAGGACAAGTTAAAGTGAGCAGAGTATACTGTAGTAGCCTTTTGCACTGATATATCTGCAGTGGCCGAGGAGTGTTGTCAGGTAGTCGTCCTTTGCCTTTGTCCACGCAGTTCTCCTCGTCCTCCTCCTCTTCCTCAGCTTTAAAACTTACCCTCTCACCTTCGCCTTTCCACCCTCTCGTCAGAATAACATTTTGAGAAATTTCTTATCTAGCCTTGTCCTTCACACACCTCTGTTTTGTGTTAGGTTTGTCAGTCAGGTTACTGATGTAGTTTTCTTTTAAGGAATGATGTGTAAGAAAGATTAGAAATTTTTGTGTCTGCTAGACGTCCTGGAAACTGGAATAATTAAAGGTGCTCCCTAACAGAGAGAGAAAAGACAGAATGGAAAGAGATGTAGCGAGGAGACGGAGGAGCAGAGAGGAGGGAATATAATGGGGGGAGAAGGTAAAAGTGGGGATGACGAGAGATGGTGACAGTAAAGAAGGTGGGAAAAGAATACTCAGGCATCCATGACTCACTCTCAGTGCATAAGTTGTAATATGATGCTAGGGTTGTGCTGAATATGAAACAGTTATTAGTGTCCGTAATAACACTAAGGATTCTATGGATCACGCAGCTAAATGAAATAAATTGACATTGGTTTAAATAAAATACCTGAGATGACGGCACCACAACAGGGTTAAACAAGTGAAATAGGAAAACAGTGTCAGTAGGATAGGGAAAGGAAGCAAGTGAAAATGGTCAGTGATTATGCCCATATAACTGAGAAGAAATATGTAAGGAACAATATACAACGCAAAAACTGAGAGCACGGAAGAAGAAAAACTACAAAGAATAATGAGTAAATAAAAAAAATCGTAAGTATGAGACAAAAAATTATAACTGAATTTGAGTGAGGGATATATAGTGCAAATCAACAATAACTGGGAAGATGTAAACTAACAAATGTATTATTAAAACTTAGTGTTCATAAGTGTATACACCTTTCAGCTTAATTAAGTTCATTGAGGAATACTGGTAATGAGCGAAGTCGAAGGTATAGCTATTGTAATTGATTCTGTTTCTGGTTTTATGGCTGTGCATGCATTTGTGTCTGCATAATATCTGATATGTGTTTATCCCATTTGGATTAAAAATGGGTCATACAGCGTGCGTGTGCATGTGTGGGGGGGAGGGGGGTGGGCCTAGGCATTAGAGAAAAATAAGTAGTTCGGTAATGAAAGACAGTTAATTTATTATATATATATTTTTTCTATTTTTCCAAGGAATATAAACAACAAGAAAGGTGATGAAGATAAATTCAAGTTTTCAATTACATTTCTTGACGTCAGGAGAGTGGTGAGTCATCTCAAAATGTAAGCTAAAGCTTTTGTGAAGCATTTACACGTATTTACTTGTATTACCTCTTGTTGCGAAGAGGGTTACGGCCATTGTTGGGTGGATGGGTATTGCCATGAATTGGGGCGTTTCGAATGTGGATGGAGTATTGTGAATTTGGGATGGGGGGTTGACTGTTGAGTGGGGTGTAGCTGCCTCGGAGTAGTGGGTTATTAGCAAGGGGGTTATAGGAGTTACCACTGCGGAATAACTGGCCCTCCTTGACACCATGGGCTTTTTCTAGGTGGTTAATTAGATGGCCGGTGCGACTTTAAGCAACAGTACATAAATGACACTTATAACGGCGGCCTGAACCATGCGCCTCTAAGTGGCGTTTCAAATGCCCTGTGGAGGTAAATGTTGCATGGCACTCGGGACACGCTGGCCGACGATCAGGCGTGATGTGTCTCTTACGTTTTGACCCAATGGAGGCTGAAGCAGCAGCAGTTGCTGCACTGGAATTATACTGATTCAGCGGCAGGATTAACTCTTTGTATGCACCATTTTCTTTTTGGTCCTGAGGATGTCCGGAAGCATATCCAGGAAAGGGAGGCAGGTGA
The DNA here is from genome assembly GCF_032717465.1 of Coenobita brevimanus. Classification (NCBI taxonomy): domain Eukaryota; kingdom Metazoa; phylum Arthropoda; class Malacostraca; order Decapoda; family Coenobitidae; genus Coenobita; species Coenobita brevimanus. The sequence continues at coordinate 12,154,440 of NC_136976.1, read as the reverse complement.
ATATCTGTGGTCGAAGTAAGTCCCTGATGCTGAATAGAGGGAAAATAGTTAAGGTCATCCTGTGAGAATCCTGCCCAGCTGCTCTGCATATCGAGGCCATATGGTCCTGTCATCGTAGGTGGGTTTGTAAACGTAGGCAGGCTTTGATAATTGTGAGGTGATGTTGGCAAAGATTGGGATCGACTGGACGGCTTTGCTGAAGACAGGTGTACCTCTGATCCTCTAGTTCCTGTGAAGCCTTGTAATGGGTTACTATACCTTGACCAGTTATGGGCCGCGGAAAGCATATTATTTTGGTTCTGGGAAAATCCCCCCAGAAACTTCGAGGTGGAGGGCAGCATCTGTACGTCTGTGAATATCGCCGAGTCAGAGGGTGAACTCTGTGGCTGGCTCCCTCGTGAAAGTCGTGTTACATAGTGAATCTGGTTCCTGGAGCCGTGTTGATCCTCAGGGGACGAAAGTTGAGCGTATGTCATATGCTGATCTTCCTCATGATCACAAAAAGGATATTCTTGGACATCTTTGGACGTAAAATCAGGGCTGATGATTCTGTGGCAATGTAATTGGTTCCCGTCAGATCTGGCGTGCACTGAAGTGTCTGCACCCTCATGTGATGGTCCCACATACATACTGTTGTGTGTGTGCAGGTTATTATCACCTCCAAAGGGCTGATGGAATGTGCTACCTTGGCCTGAAGTCGAGTGAAGACCTGCGTCTCTGTCATGGCCTGGAAAGTGAACTGTTTCAAGCATGTAAGACTTGTCTCTGTGGCGTCGACTGAAGCTGAATGAAGCTCGTTGGTTTTATTCTCTGCATTTAGGACAGCTGCTGCATCTGGTCCACAGTGGGTTTCGGCCACTGCAACAGATGAGGCAGCTGATGAGCATAAAAAATATCAAAGTATGCACAGACAAAGGAACAATAAAATAAACACAATATAGACATGGACATGTAGGCTTAAACGTAGAGTTGTGAGAATAAGTGGGTGGAAATGTAAATGTGAAAGTATCTTATGTATGCAAAAAGTAAATGTCACAGATGTAGTGAGCTATGAGTTAAATCTAATGATTATGCGAGGACAAGCGATAATGCATGCATGCATGTGTGTGTGTGTGTGTGTGTGTGTGTGTGTGTGTGTGAGAGAGAGAGAGAGAGAGAGGCGGGGGAAGAAAGGAGAACCAGAGAAAGGGGGAAAAATTTGGAACAGTTGGGGTGATGGGAGAAAATGGAATAAATAAATTCCTGGATAAATGGGAGATGGATGAAGGGGCGACTATGTTATATAAGTGTAAGAAGCACTACTGTAGCTGGATCAGGTAAGGGACAGAGATGAAGACGGATGTAATGAGAGAGAGATGGAGAGGATATGAGAGACTGATGAAGTGGGAGGGAAAGGGATGTGGAAGGATGGGTAGGAGAGTCTTGTTGATGAAGAGGTAAACGAGAAAGATGTAGATGGAGGAGGAAAAGGACAGCGCTATAAACTGAGGGATAGGATGGAGGGGGATGTGAATGGAGGGTGGCGAGGAGGAGTGTAAATGGAAAGGTTAGGAGAAGGAAATGGAGGGGTTGGAGTGAGGGATATATGTGGAGTGGAAGAGAGGTGGTTGTAGATGGAATCGTACGAAGTGATGGTGTAGAAAACTAATTTGCACGAGAATGAGTAAGGAAAAGGATAGAGTTGGAGAGATTAACCCTTTCGCTGTGACTGGTGCATTAGGTAGCCTACTTGATTCAGGATAACAGCAGAAAAATATGCTGTGCTAAGAATAATCCTAGCAATCATAAGAAATTAGCAAATCGGAATGCGAGAGAGATCTAGGAGTTATGATTAGTAACGACCTTAAACCTAGGCAACAGTGCATTAATGCGAGAAATAAAGCAAATAGGGTCCTAGGATTTATTTCGAGAAGCGTGAGCAATAGATCACCTAAAGTAATACTGAAATTTTATCTAGCATTAGTAAGGCCACATTTAGACTACGCAGTACAATTTTGGTGTCCTTACTATAGAATGGATATTAATTCGTTAGAAAATGTACAGAGAAGAATGACTAAAATGATACATGACGTCCGGAACCTGTCATATGAAGACAGACTGAAAAGACTAAGTCTGCATTCGCTAGAGAGGCGTAGAGTAAGGGGAGACTTAATCGAGGTGTTTAAGTGGATGAATGGTATAAATAAGGGAGATATTAGCAAGGTACTTAAAGTAAGCATACAGGATAGAACTAGAAATAATGGTTTCAAACTAGAAAAATTCCGTTTCAGAAAGGAAATCGGTAGAAATTGGTTTGGTGATAGAGTAGTAGACGAATGGAATAAGCTACCTAGTAAAGTAGTTGCTGCCTCTTCCATTGAGAGTTTCAAGCATAGGCTAGATAAGCATATGACAAATAAGGGATGGATATAGAATAAAGAAAATATTATAACCAATACTAATTCAAAAAAAATTTCTTTTCAGGTTACACTATGATAGTCTCTATTCTCCTTTCACACTTTCCTGTAAAATGTCCACGCCAGTTTTTCTATACGGCGTGGTGTTCTTTCTGACTTTTTCCTGCCGGCTTCGGCTGGAGGGTTTGGAGGGCGGGGGAGAGACTTCTTCTTTGCTATCCTTATCTCATTCTAGTAGTTCAGTTACCCTTCTAGGAGCTGCCTAGCATGGGCCAACCGGCCTACTGCAGTTATCCTCTCTTCTTATGTTCTTATCTCACATAGTCCTTCTCTGTTTTTGTCTGGCACCAGATGACGGCATTCAGATGAGAGAAATCCTAGCATTCAAAGTGTTAATGTTGGGATGTATGAGGGAAAAGATGGGCGATAGACAGGGATAAACATGGAACGGATAGCTGGAGGGATATCCAGGGAGACGACGGCTAGGGTTAGAAAGATGGAGTGAACGAAGGGATGAAGCTGTAGAAGTTCACTGAAGATCTGCAGTATATCGTCTTTATAAGTTGTCTTGTCAACATAATATATCTCTATTATCTCATACGTAAGTTGCAGTAAATTTATTAAAGTTCCATTGCTGTCATTACATACGTCTGGCCAGTTTTTCTCAGCTTACAGCAACACATGGAAAAGTTATCTTTTTTTTTTTTTAATAAACATCCCTGACTTATAATGAGAAATAGTAGCTCTATTGTTTACTTAGATCAGTGTAGGGAAGTATGGAGGAGGAGAAGAGATGCTGGGAAGACGATAAAGATGGGGTGGGGTGAAAAATTCTGAAGGGGTGAAGGAGGCCAAGCTGTAATTTTATAGTAGGCTAACTTTATCTTAGCTTAGTATTGCCTTTCTTCATTTCCAGCGCCGAACTGTAGCAAGATATTAACTTTAGAATATGGTGCTAGTAAGGAAGAAGTGGTGTGTAAAGTATGTAGACACCAAGTTCTGTACTTTCTTCTTCTGACACTGAGGCACGGGAAATAAGCTCCATATGGGGGATAGTCTCCGCCAAGTTAGGGTCTGTCTTTTTATCTATAGTCAGTTAAGGTGAAGAGGATAATATGAAGAGGAAAAGATGTAGGTGGATGAATGAGCACGGATGAAATGCGGAAAAAAAAAAATGCTGGAGAAGTGAAGGAAGGGTTACAGCTGTAAGAGCTGGGAAATATAGAGTGGGAATAGACTTGTAGGTGGATGAGTAGAGATGGATGAAGATGTGGTTGAGTGAAAGGATGAGGAGTGAGAAGCAGTAGGCGTTAATGTAGGAAAATATGGAATAAGATATGTAGGTTAGGCGTGGTAGAAAAGAATGAAGATGAAGAAGTTGAATGGAAAGCTTAGGCATGGATGATGTCGAAGTTAAGTGAAAGGCTTAAACTGAAGGAGTGAAAGAAGGAACGCAGCTTGATTGATGCGGAAAATAGTATGAAGAAAGTGGAGGAGGAAGATGGATCTAGTTGGGCATAATATGAAAGAAGGATGAAGGAGCTGAGTGAACAACTTAAAAGTGAGGAATGCAGGAAGAAACATCTACTGTAGACCGAAGGGATAAATGAAGCTTTGAGGTAGGGAAAGGATAGGTATAGATGAGGGTACAGGTATGGTGAGTGAGGGAAAGTTGAGTGGAAGGCTTAGAGAAATAAGACAGTAAAAGGTATGAAGAGGGGAAAATCTAAATTGAAAGGGTAAAGTAAGGAGTTAGGGTACGGATGTGTGGAAGGTGATGAGAGAGAGAGAGAGAGAAAGAGAGAGAGAGAGCAGGGGGTGGGAAGTAACGTGTGGTAGCAGGATGCGGTGGGGAAGGCATGGATCATTTTCACATTCACTAATATTAGTCTTGTCCTCTCGGGAGTTGCCTACGCGTTCTTTATCCATGGGAATTTCTCTCGGCCAAGCGTCTACAGGGTGGTTATAGTATGGCAAGATGGATGGTTGTGAGGGTCCTGAGTGAGAGCATTTGGCTTATACGTGATTGTTTATGCAAGGTATACAAACTATTCAATCCGTGGACGTCTTTTCATTTAACTCTCACAATCTGTACAACTTTGGTTTTGGATAGATTTTTCGAAATGGACTGATTACATTCTCGGTGAACACCTTTGCATACAAGAAACTTTGCGTACAACACAGGACGTCACCAGGATTCAAAAGGACAAACCATCCTTAGTATTTGTGTCTGGTTTTCATTTCATTTGTTTTGTCCTTTATTTCTTTTTAGAGGTGCTTTCTCTGCCTTTATTGCAATGCCTCTCCCTTTAGATTTCTTTTACCTCCTCTTCCGTGTCGTGAGGGACTTTTAATAAATTTGGGTCTTAATATAAAAGAAAGTACTGCATCAACTTACCATGGTATATGAAAATGAATTGTGACTACTCTTTTCTAGTGTATAAGATTATACAGAAATACACTGGTATGTATAAATAATGAATATAACGTGTTTTCAGTATACTGAGTGGTGCGAAATCTGTCGTGTTCTGTGACCTTCATGGCATCTTGCCTTACCGACCTTGATCTGAGACCGTGTTTATTGACTTGTAAGCTTAGGTTGGGCAGTGGACTGCTTGTATAGGCGATTGTTTTTATTCATACAACTATCAACAATTTCACAATAAAATTAGCGTTGCTAATGAAGTGACGCCTGTTTGTAATAATAGTTAATCGTTACGGAGACTTGTAGTAAAAACTGGTTGGGGTCCTTTACAAATACAAGCCTGGGATATGCCAGACACCACCAGATTATTCACCTCCCATACGAGACGCTCACCTCAAGCGACCACGAATTAGTGCTGAGTGGCCAGAAAAGTCATCCAGAATTACAGGAATTTGTGTCCCCGGACTGTCTACGGTGGATGGGTAAGAGAGAGAGAGAGAGAGAGAGAGAGAGAGGTGGAGGGATGGATTGAGAGGTACTTGAAAAAGAGGGGAGGGGTGAAATGGATGGAGGGCATCTCTCCATCCATCCCTCCACCTCATTCTCCGCTTCTCTCTCTCTGTTTGTGGCCACCGTCCTCGGGATTAAGGCGTCTGGCCATAGTTAGGTAGACAGATAAATTCCATGCATGACCGTAACAGGGTACCTTATAATCCCGGTGCGATAAACAGGTGAATCCAGGTAAGGTCAGGTCAGGGCACGTTACCTTTCAGTTACGGGGAGTAAAGGAGTGTGTATTTAGAGGTGGGAGTGAGATGCAGGTACGGGTACGGATAGGGTAGGTACATCGAATTATATGCAGTCACTACCTAGCACTCAGGTGGTGGGAGTGGCCCAGTTAGAATAGGTAAAAACAAGTCAGCTATATCAACATCTTTTGGCTGAGCTGATCTACTCATTGTTTGATCTCTCTCCTCACCTCTCCTACAGCCATGCCTACACCATACTCCCACCTCTGAATCCAGACTCCTTTACTCCCCGTAACTGAAAGGTAACCTGACCTCACCTCACCCGGATTCACCTGTTTAACGCACCGGGATTAAAAGTTAACCCGTTATGATCATACATGGAATTTATTTACCTATCTAACTATGGCCAGACGCTTTAATCCTGAAAAAGGGTGGCCACAAACAAACTGTTTCCTTGTCAGCCTGTCCTCCGCCATCAGGATCCTCTTCATCCATCTCATCCCTCCCTCCTTCAGATACCTCTCCATCCATCCATCCACCTCATTTTCCGCCTGTGTGTGTGTGTGTGTGTGTGTGTGTGTGTGTGTGTGTGTGTGTGTGTGTGTGTGTGTGTGTGTCTACCCCACCACTTCACTCACACACACTCTCCTAGCAAACCTTTCCTTCATTCTCTCCTCATGACCGCACAATTTCATGGTACTTTAGCACTTTCCATCACTTCCACTTCAACATTACATATTCAACACACGTGATTACATGCTGCAGAAAATAATAAGTTACTGGAGTGTCTAAAAGTGGAGTATCTAGAAGCGCAGTTAGTGGAGTCTAAGATGGAAATGCAACTATTACAGAATCTACCTAGCATGAGTCAACTGGCTTACTGCAGTTAACTTCTTTCATATTCAGAAATCACGTCAAGGGTGGTTTGAGTTTATTTATTGCATTATGCACCTGTCTGATAGGTTGTGATTGAAGCATCGAACGTTTTACTCCTGTGACACTGACGAATTCATAATGCTGAAATTCCCCGTGAAATTGGATATTTAGAAACAGGATTACTTCTCGTCAGCTAGACATATTAGTTTACGCGGATTTCACAGTGAATCATAAAAACCCGCCTTACATTATACTCGCCCCCGTACACACCTACCTCATACAAACTCACCCCCGTACACACTTGCCTCATACAAATTCACCCCCGTACACACCTGCCTCATACAAACTCACCCCAGTACACACCTGCCTCATACACTCTCGCCCCCGTACACACCTGCCTCATACAAACTCGCCCCAGTACACACCTGCCTCAAACAAACTCGTCCCTGTACACACCTGCCTCAAACAAACTCGCCCCCGTACACACCTGCCTCAAACAAACTCGCCCCCGTAACACCTGCCTCAAACAAACTCGCCCCAGTACATACCTGCCTCATATATATATATTTAAAATCAAGTTATCGTAGTGACAAGCCTTAAAATTAACGAACTATTCAAACTCAAAATAAGTTAAAAGGAGCAGAGTGAATAAATGGCTTACCAAGGGGAATGGATCCGTCCAGAGCATGGTCCAGAGATTGTAGGGGCTGGTGCTGCTGCCGCCCTTGTTGTTGTCCGTTGGTCTCATGCTGATGAGCGACGTTTGCAGGTAACAAAGGGCAACTACCATTACGGTTGCCATCAAGGTCCGGGGAGGTGGACATGGTGACGGAAGGCGGCGGGTTTTCTGTCGGCACGTCCGGGGAGGTCAGCATGGTGACTGAAGGCGATGGGTTTTCCTTTTTATTGTGGCATTTGTATGTGAAGTTCTTGTGCTCGCCTGGCCGGCACACCATTACTGTCAAGCGCTAATTTGAAGTCGTCTTTCACCACTCTGTATTAATTTGTGTTCTAGACTAATTATCAGCAGGCCACAGCGCAACACATCAAAAATATCACAAGGTCCATGTCATGCCAAAACTCCCCAGCTCTACTTTTCCACATGACAGTACACGACCATGTAGGTTCGTCTCATCCCACTCGGACAATACTCACACAGCGGCCTATCCTGCCCATTTATTAAGGTGGCCACACTACTCCGCTGTCCTGACGGCGATTTGTTCCTCCCACTATGACCTATGATTGGCTGTTGTCACCTTCCTCTTGACATGACCCCTCCCACTACCCTACCTTCAGGCGCTAAGTGGCAGGATATCACACACACACACACACACACACACACACTGGCTGGGGACGAGACCCCAACAATGTCTGTAGTTTTAGCTCTCTGAAGCAAATCGTGAGTTCTTTTATCGCTTTAATGCGAACGAGTAAAACATTTTTGAAATTTGTTAAAGTTTGGGTAAATTTATTTACATGTTTATATACAAGCTGATTTACAACTGACTAGTGACGGTCGGTTAAAAATTATCTCATTTGCATCAGTCTTCACAATTATTGCAACAGAAACAGCGTGTGGTCGGGATGTGTTACTCTAGTGCGTGTGTGTGTGTGTGTGTGTGTGTGGTCCAGTAGTGTGCTAAAGCATCAGTAGATGGCGAGACATACCCCCATTGTAGCCTATAATAGTGTCCAGAGACTGTGGCTCGGTCGGTTTTGTACTGGCTTCATGCTCTGAGGACACTGTGTCGTGAGTTCGAATTCTTTGACTTCTGAAACTGTGAGAAGAACACTAACAAACTAATTAAAGTCTGTCCGCTGAGTTCGAATTCTTTGACTTCTGAAACTGTGAGGAGGACACTAACAAACTAACTGATCTGTGCGCAAACAATTAAGTACGCTGCCTACACCATACCTCTGTCTAATACTATTATCTTCTGTTTCTCCGTCTGTATTATGTATCTGTCCTTCCCTGCTACATTATGCCATTGTCTAATACCGCTACATTAATTATATATGAAAAATGATGAGAGAATAGGCGACAAAAAGAGTATATTTTACAATCCAAGATACTTAAAATCTTTTCAGTACGAAGATATCCTCTAAAGTGAATGAACCTCCAGGCCTTGAAACTTAATGTGTCCAGTAATCTCTAGGCGAATGGGTCTTGATTTGGCAGCACCTTTCCATATGCTACCCTCCTGACGTACTGCTCTCGGGTGCCTGTCCTTTTTCACCATCTGTTTGAGTTTTTCCTTGTTGTACCCCGAATATGGTACACCTTTTTCTTTGAGAAACTCCCATAACACGTGTTTTGCTGTTTGCTAGTATAATGTCATATACATAATATTCACTTCTTACGGGAATGCCACTTGGGAAATCTTTACATAGTTTTACTTATCCCACCTTGTGCGAGGCAACCTATTGCTACACATGAAACCATATCAAATATGGTCACCCATAATTAATAGGTAACATATTTGTTGTACTGTGGTTAGGCTGCGGGAAGGGGGACAAAGGGATGGAGGCAATTTGGCGCCCTGTGGTCGCTTGATCTGACCAGACCAATCACTTTATGCCTGCTGAGAGCTGGTGGCCTTGGGATGGCCAAACTCTCATATCCACTGCTCTGGGGGGATTTTTTTTTTTTCTTCTTTGTTTATGTCAGACTTTGGGCATAAGCTCCACAGCCTGTTCCCAAGGACCAGTAGTACTACATGCCATACACCTCCGCTTGTCACTAGAGACCCTATAGACAGACTGAACAGCCGCCATTATGTGTTAACATGTATACGTCTGGGTCGCTCTCTCGCGTTCATATAGAGACCAGTGCGCGTTGCTAGATACCACCAGTCAGTTAACTATTGTTCACGTGTTATTGACCGTTTTTGAATATTTTTAATTCTATGTTTGCACTAGGTGTTGTCTTTTTAATGTATAAAGATGCAGCAATATGATATATTCCTCTGTACATTACGTAGGATAATATCCAAGCATATAAAGATGAGTGAGTTTGCAGACGACGTTAGATACATGAATACCGAGTGTTTACATAATTATTTTGCCTAGCTAACAGCTTAACACTAATAGTGCTCCAGTACCTGGCCCTGAAGCGATAGCAGGAAATCCCATAGTAGATAATCACTCTATATAGGTTACTGTTTGTTGAAAATCCTTAACTTAGACTTCTAAATGGAATATGAGGCCATCAATCTTTGTGTCTTACCTCGCGGCAAAACACGAGGTCCAGTTTCTCATCCAATGTACTTTACTTCCATTTTATTTGTGAAATTATCCAGTTTCCTTAACACTGTCTCCTTCAGTGTATATTACAGTATGGCAGATCTTTTTATTAATGGGAAAACTACACATAAAATGAATATACCTTACCTGTGAAAAGCGAGAAGGAAAAAGTGGATGTCAGATGAAACATGGAATGCAATTCAGAAAAGGAAAGAGGCTAAGTTAAGAAGTGAAGAAAAACATGTTGATGGCCAGGTAGTTTAAGTACTTAGAGCAAAGTACTGGAGTTTACATTCTGAAGTAAAAAGACTCGTTAGACGTGATAAGAGGAGACTATATGATGAAAAGGCGACAGAGACAGAAATTAAATTAAGTAAAAATGACGGTCAGAGCACAAGAGTAGCGTATCAGGCCATAAAGGAGTTAACTGGGACTGAAAGGAGAAGGAAGGAAATACCTGTACGAGATAGAAATGGTAATTTGATGACTAAAGATTTGGATATAAAAGGAAGATGGAAAGAGCACTTTGAATCTGTTCTAAATAGACCAATCCCAGCTGAAAAGGACATTTTGCCAGCCGAGAGAGATTTGCAGATAGAAACAGGGGATATAACTTTGGAAGAGGTAGCAAAATCTATAAAGGAGTTAAAGAATTTTAAGGCTTCAGGTGAGGATGCAATATTCCCTGAAATGCTTAAGGTGGAAAATGACGAGCTGATGAATGCGCTTTTGAAACTTTTTAATGTGGCTTGGGATAATGGTGGAATTCCAGAAGAGTGGAAAAATGGAGTGATTATAAAAATACCAAAGAAAGGAGATTTAAGTGTGTGTGGCAATTGGAGGGGGATAACTTTGACACCTGTAGTTGCAAAAGTCTTTTCCAAAATCTTGTTGAACAGAATAGAGCCAGTAATTGATAAAATTTTAAGAGAAGAACAAGCGGGATTTAGAAAGGGTCGAGGTTGTAATGATCAGATTTTTATTGTAAGGCATCTAATGCAACAAGCTAATGAGATGAAAATGCCACTTAACATGTGTTTTGTGGATTTTGAAAAGGCGTTTGATAGTGTTTCACGTGGAGCTATGTTGAAAATTATGAGATTCTATGGTATACCAGAAAAGTTTGTAAATATTATTAGAAGCCTGCATGAAGGTACTTTTTGTAAGGTAATGGTGGGTGGTTCTTTGAGTGATCCATTTCAAGTTAGGTCAGGAGTGATTCAAGGAGGAGTTCTTTCGCCATTGTTGTTTGTTTTGGTTATGGATTATGTTATGAAAAAGGTTGTAAGGAGAACAGGTGCAGGAATTAACTGGACAGAAAATAAGAAGCTGATGGATTTGGACTATGCTGATGATATTGTACTGATTTGCGGAAGTATTTACGAGATGCAGAGGGTGCTCGATTGTCTGGTGGAGGAAGGAGAAAAAGTGGGAATGGTAATAAATTGTGGAAAGACTGAAATTATTAATATGAACGTGAAGAACCAAATCGATTGTGTAATTGAGAATAATGTGGTGAAGAATGTAGAAAACTTTAAATATCTGGGAACGATTGTATCATCTAATGGATCATTAAACAATGAAATTGAGGAGAGGATTAGACAGGCTTGGCGAGCTGTTGGAATGTTGAAATCTGTTTGGAATAATAATATGCTTTCGGTACATACTAAAGTGAAAATTTACAAGTCCATGGTTAGACCAATTTTAATTTACGGGCATGAGTCATGGTACAGTACAATTGCAACAGATCAGAAAGTATTAGGATTTGAGAATAAAATACTGAGAAGGATTCTTGGGGTAAAGTGGCAAGACAGAGTTACAAATGAAAGAGTAAGGGATATTACGAGAGTGGAACCAGTTAATGAATATGTGAGACTGTCTCGCTGGAAGTGGCTGGGGCACATATACAGAAAAGAAGGTTGTTTAATACAGGATGTGCCAGAGTGGATTGCTAGAGGAAGAAGAGGTAGAGGTAGGCCGAGGGAAACCTGGTTGAGGACAATGAAAAAAGAAGCAGGAGAGGAGTGTTGGTGGGACCTGAAGGAGATGGCAAGAGACAAATATTGGTGGAGAGAGTTCATTGAGGCCCTATGCATCCCGTGGGGTGCCACAGGAAATGATTGATTGATTGATTGATTGACCTTACCTGGCAAAGTCGTTGATTGTCGCTGGCACACCAGTTCGCTCTTTCAATCTTATTATCCCGTATTTTCCTTCTCGGATCTCTAGGGAATCGGAAAAGACGCATACGTGGTCCAGTTCTGTTTGTACGTCCATATGCAGCACAACCAACTATATTTACAGGCAAAAAAGTACCAGCAACACAGCACATCACGTTTTATTTAGCACCAACCAACAGTCTGATTTGTCAACATTACCATTCGGCACTTATGACGGTTTTTACGGAAGCAATCAAATACAATAGACGTGTAGGGACTTATATTTAACATAAATCTTCATTTGTTCAAATAAGGACTATACCTTATAATTAAAACGACATCTTTTTAGGCAATTAGTCACATTCCTCAGTAGGTGGTGAGATATACCCTATGGCAAATCTGCAGACAGGCTTCTTGACGTTGGACCCATCATGGCGCCCATGAAATCCAACCAATCAGCGAGCAGCAGAAAATATTGGCTGTTCAGTCTCTCTTTCTATAGGGTCTCTACTTGTCATCTCCTCGGCGTTAGCACTCACCGTCCGTACTGAATATATGTTAGGGCTGTCTCATACAGGACTGATGTATTGGTATTACCGGGGGTATTTTTACATGCCGGCGGGACTTCTGGTAGATCAGTAAAGTCTACTTTATGAAATTAAAACCCTTAAGCTGTTCCTTGCCCCAGCCAGGAATAAAACCTATTTAGGACTAAAGGCCACCTCTGCCGATTCAGCCACCGCCTCCCCCCTATCTTCTTGATGATAATAATAATAATAATAATAATAATAATAATAATAATAAAAGGATTCTTAAACTTTACGGCTTGCTCTCAGCTGAATAAATTTTGGCTTTAGCTGAAATAGAATAACTGATTTATCCCGATCATGAGAGGGATAATGAGGTATGCCGAACAATGTGTGAGTAGTGGTCAGAGTAATGCAAGTGTTTGTAGGGGTGACTCATAGGTGAATGGAGTGAGGGCGAAGAGACGTGTGGAGGGAATGAGGAGAGTATTCTGGAGGGGTGGAAGAGGAGGAGACGGGATGGAAGAGGGGGGGGGGACAGGTGCAGGAAATACGAAAAAGAGAGGGAGAGAGAGAGAGAGAGAGAGAGAGGGGGGGGGGAGGTGCGGAGATGAAGGGAGAGATGGAAGGATTAGAGTATTGTCAGGTGAAGATGAGAATGTTCGCGAGCTCCAAAAAGTTGCCAATCTTCACCTGATCACTTGATATGAAAAATAAAAACGTAATCAACTAAACTACTGTTTTGTAAGCGTTTCCTATATCACGTTGTTCAGAAGCATAATTTTATTAACATACTTAATCAATGACATGAGGAAAAGTAGCGTCAGTATGACACAGTTGAAGGGAATCACTAAACTGAAACTAACATACAGTCCAAACCTCAGGACAAATACATTATTGTTGGTAAATTAAAAGTGATTATTCACATTCTCAGCCAAGTCTTTTAATATGATTTTAATCAAATAAAGTTTTCAGACATATACATCTATATATAATACAACCATGAAGTCGTTTGGCTGCAAAATATTCACAGGAATCAGATATACTGTACAGGCACACGCCCTCGTCAAGTTTTGTTGTCATCCTGGAAACATCACTACATCAGTACTTGCGATTTCGGTCGGCGGCTTCGTCTTTGCATGTTTTCGGTTTCTCAGATTAGTTTTTTTTTTCTTTAACTAATAGTTTGTAGCCTACATTCTCTTCAGCAATTGCCAGATGAAACATTAATCCCTTTAATTACTAAACGATAGATGCTTCGAATTAAACATGCAGCGAGACTTCTGATATCATGTGATGAATGCTAACGGACCAATTGTCGTTTCATGCATTCTGATAACTTTTCTGCAGTATTATACTTAGTCAATCGTAGATAGAAAACTGGTACAATAACCACTGATTACAGTGTTGAATAATTTATGTACTCTTCATCACTATATATCATGGAAGGGTTTTTAGAAATACGACAGTGCGAACCCCAAGTAGTTCCTAAGTAAATTACACAGCGGTCACTGGCAACTCCTGGGTTTGTGAACTCTTCCGTTGAAGGTGTGTGTGTGCGTGTGTGTGTTTCACCGGGTCGGTCAGGATCACTTGAGATGGTCGTGATCGTCAGCTTTTACCCTCCCGGAAGGGAGCTGAGAGCTCATATAGTCCGATCTAAGGGCAAGGTTGTGACCTTCACACACGCACACACCCGTCCCCTTGCTCCAGGGGGACAGTAACCACCCACTTCGTCAGTGAAACTTTTCGCAACCTGAGAGAGACGCGAACTTTCGTTCACCAGTTGGCAAGCGGGAACGTTACCACTGCACCAGCGAGCGGTGTGTGTGTGTGTTAAAAAATGGAGGCATGCTTAGAGTAGGTAAATACTGATCAGTAAAAGTTATGCAGTAAGGATACTGACAATCGAAGAGAATACCTTATCTCAATTTCCCTCTTCCCTCTCCCCCGACTCTCTCTCTCTCTTTCCATTTAGTTCTGACTTGGAGTTATAAACTAAAAAACGTATCTGTATCAGTAGATAAAATGGCACTAATCTGTATCAATAGACAAAATGACACTACTTCCTGCATTCATGCCGTTCTTAGTGTTCAGTGTTATCATTATCATCGTTCTTACGGTCACAGCATACTTTAAGCAGTATCTCCATCGTTGTCATCACACGTAACATTATTATGGTTACTAATATGCCCAACATCGCCACTGTGGTTATCTTCCTCCCCATCATGCATTATCACTGGGGGAGGCGGTGGCGAATCGGTAAGCAGGCGGCCTGCAGTCCTAATGGACCTAGGATCTAATCCCTGCTGGGGCAGGGAACAGTTTGAGGACTTGAATTTCATAAAAGCAGACCTTACTGATCTACCAGAAGAGCCGCTGACATGTAAGATAAACCCCACTAATACCACAGCACCAGTCCTGTATAAGACAGCCCTTGGATGTGTTTAGTATGGACGGTGGGTGTTATCGCCGAAGTGGTGACATGTGGAGGTGTGTAGGAGGATTACTGGGTCTTGGAATAGGCCCTGAAGCCTTTGCCCAGAGTTGGACGTTTAAAAAAAAAAAAAAAATCACTACCATCAACATGACAACTGCCCCGCCGACCATGACCCTTTCTGTTCCCTGGGGTCACTTGGCATTAGCTTTCCCCACTTCGCTTTTGTCATCTCACCCCCACCCCACCTTCTGCTCCCTAGGCAATATGGATGCTGAGAAGAGAAGCTGAGAAGTTAGCCACAGGACCAAGCTTGCTAAGTCAAATATCCAGGGAGGAGTGAACAGCATGAAGTATAATGTAGTAGGTAGACGGAAAAGATTTCATGTTATAGAGTTCCCAGATTAGTAGCGTTGGCCACGTTTTGCTCCATTGCATTACGCCTGACTACCGCAAGATGCATCACTTAACTGGTTGCATCACCATGATCATCACCAGCATCAGCTGCATGAGGGGTCACCGATGCTCAAAGGCTTCTCTATTTTTTTTTTCCCCTGTGGCAAACACATTTCGTGAACGGTGACGATCTTTTTTATAAAGAAACTTTAACTAAATACTGGAGCACTTTTAGCAGCTTCTCAAAAACTCATAAATACCTCCTCCTCCTCCATATACTTTTTTCCGCACCGTGCAATGTGCATATTCTGTCGGCTTCGTGTGCAAATGATCCGAGTGTCATCATCCTCATTAGTTTTTCAGTATGTTCAACAGCCAATCCACATCGCATTAAGTTCTCACCCAGCAATGGATTAATAATGAACCTTAATGAACCCTTTATCCTCTTAATAAATATAGTCCATCCTAAAGCAGCCGCAGAATCCTCCTACTTATCCCCGTCCTAATGTCAGCTATTACCGTATTAACTTCTTGGCGGATGGAGGGGGTCTCTGTTCGCTGGTCAAATAAATATCCTTATTTATTACTCCCGAGAGACAGTGGCGCAGCTGTGTGGGTCTCTCTCTCTCTCTCTCGTGTGTGTGTGTGTGTGTGTGTGTGTGTGTGTGTGTGTGTATTTGTGTGTGTGTGTGTATTTGTGTGTGTGTGTGTTTGTGTGTGTGTGTGTGTGTGTGTGTGTGTGTGTGTGTGTGAGAGAGAGAGAGAGAGAGAGAGAGAGAGAGAGGGGGAGTGGGGAGTTAGCAGTGATTCGTGGAGGGCGTAGGTGTTTATGGAGGACTGGCCAACAAATTATGAGCTTATCCTTTTTAATACGGTGGCCTACTTTTACTCCTGTTTTAGGTACTGCAGTGAGGAGATCAATTCGCGAACGAAGTGTAGAAGAAACTTGTGTAAAAAGTCTGGAAGATGCTTTACAGACATCATCATCTATTAACGCCATAACTACATCCAGAAAACACCCAAAAGGAAAGGTGTTGGATAAGGAGACACTATTTCTCCCAAGTTATTAAGTGAATGCACAGAGAGCGTTTTAATAATTTTAGCTTGGGATGAGAAATTAACTAACACTACAGTGAGCGATTAAACAGTCTTGGATTTGGAAAGAACACAATCCTTTTCATTGCAACAGGGGGAAGAACTAAAAGAATTCATAGTTATCTGAACAATGAGCGCTGAAGGTAGGCTTGAAAACAAATATAATAAGACATAAATGATTTTCAAAAGATATGTTCATTCCCTTCCAGTAAAAAGAGATGGGGAACTAGAACGTGTTGAAGGGCTGACAGTTCAGACAGACGCAATTCACGTCAACAAAATCAAGCGGAGAACCGGCATGGGATGAAGGATATGCGATTGTCGTTATACCAGTCGATACGGTTATATAATCAATATGTTCTTCCTATTAAATTTTCTGGATCGGAAATGTATAACCCTTGGAACATTTAGCTTTGGTGTGCTCAGAAAGGAATGGGAGGATTATGTTAGGCGTCATATATATATATATATATATATATATATATATATATATATATATATATAAATATAAATATAAATATATATATATATAAATATAAATATAAATATAAATATATATATATATATATATATACTGTATATCTATCTATCTATCTATCTATCTATCTATCTATCTATCTATCTATATATATATATATATATATATATATTGTATATCTATCTATCTATCTATATATATATATATATATATACCTGTACATACATACATACAAACATAGAGAGAGAGAGAGAGAGAGAGAGGGGGGGGGGAGAGAACTATTCCCGGACAAGGAAGTAGACAAAAGTAAAGGATATGAACACTAGAGTTAAAAAGCGGAAATCGGCGTGGGCAGGTTATCTCCTTCGTAGAATGGATGACGGATAATGAGTGTACCTGTGTGGCAACCCAAACATGAGAGGAAAAGACAGAGCAAGATGGAAAACTGAGATTGGGAGATTTGTTGAGACTAGGGAACAGGCTAACAGTCAATCGGTCAGAGTGGAGAAAAAGATGGAACAGATCTTTTCTTGCACTGAACTGACACAGACTGACGATGCTGATGATGTTGGTGATAACTACTTCCAGACGCTCTCACTCCATATAAGGAAGCAGTCTTGAAGTGAAGAGGTTACTGTAGGGGATAGCTTACCCTTCAATTCGAAAGCATACATTTGAGGTGGAAAAAATAACTTTACTGAAGAAATTAAATGTGACAAGGGACTCTAAAGCTAATAACATCTCTTAAGTCTGGAATGAGCCAGCTTCAGCATCTATTAAATATGTACGGTACGTGACACGAGAGAGAGCCCCCTCCCTATTTTTTTTATTTTCAACAGAGCTACAAGACAAACAGGGATAATATCCGTTTTTCTTTTTTTACTGCTAAAAATAAACTACAAATGGTCTTTAACAACTTTTGGAGGTTGTCGATATCTCTCACCGTTTTTGCTTGATTCTTCTCACAAAGTTCACATTAACAAATAGGTTGATGGGTGAACGAAGAAATACTAAGGCATGGACATAGAGCCGTAGTACTGTATTATTCTGCCAATGGGCTGCTTGAAATAAATTATGCAAGGAAACTCTTCGTCAGGTTAAGGTGAGAGTATTATATTCACCCGTAAATTCATTACTTGTTACCTACCCGCATCCTAAGAGACCATCTACCTACAGCCTCAGTACTTACCTCTTACTCCTAGTACTTACCTGCCTCTTACGTCAATATCGACCTACGGACCACTTTAGTATGTATTTACTTACCGAACTCTCATCCTAATACTGACCTGCCTATCTCATGTCTTAATTGTCTTCCACCACGGCACTTAATTACTTATAATTGTTCCTTACGCAAAAATAAAAACACTTGCTGTAGTCCAACTGTTCCATAATAGGCAACATCTTTCTCAGGGTAAGATTAGACTACGAGGAAGGAAGTTTAGCAGGAAAGAGGGAAGGAAAAAATCTCACTACCTGGATATCTACCTCACCAGCAACCCACTTACCTTCCCATCTAGCAAACGACTTACCGACCAACTGAATATCAAGCAACTTATCTGTGTTGAATACTGACCTACCTGCCGCTGTATTTACTCGTTAGCCTATTAACAGTATTAAACTCAGTACCTTCCACCTCAGCCTTTGAATGTGAGCAACTCCAGTCTACCAACAATACCTCGGTTTACCTAGTACCTGTTACCTATTGTTTTTGTACCGACCTACCTGCCCAACCCAAATACCTATCTACTCACAATACCTACCCACCTACTTGCCTTTTCCATACCTACCTACCTACTTACTTCTGGTATCTCCATACCTACCTACTTTCAATACCTGCCTACATACTTCCAGCACCTACTATACTTATCTACCTACTCTTAGTGCTTGCCTAGCTTCCTGGTTAGCTGTCTACCTATTTTCAGCTTCTAACTACCTGCACATTTCAAGTAACTATACACCTACTTACTGCTTACCTACTACCTTCCTATACCATTGACGATCTACCTAATACTCCCACCACTGACCTACCTACCTACCCCAATGATCGACCTACTTACCCACCCCATTACCGACCTACTTACTGTATTTACTCCCATTACTGACCTACCTACTTACCCCTAATATGGACCTACCTACCTACCCCCATTACCGACTTACCTACCTACCTCTATTACTGACCTACCTACCTACCCCCATTACCGACCTACTATCCCATTATTGACCTAGCTAGCACGGTACATATCGACCAGCCTACTTATCCACTTACCTACTTACCCACTTACCGACCTACCTACTTACTACCTACCCACTTACCTGTCTCCTGTACTGGTCTACCTTCTTATCTACCAACAGCACCCACCTACCCACTTACCCGTCTGTTTACTTCCTGTACCTACTTTCCGTCAGTACCTTCCTTCTGAAAACATGTACAATATTTAATTATCTACCTTGCCACATCACCAAAGCACTTACTTAAATACGCACTTCAGTTACCTACTTAATTCCCTCCATTACCTACCTGCCTATCTACCTACCTACGTCCCTCCAATACCTACTTACCTACTTACCTATATTCCCAGGTAGAGAGAAACTTTTATCTGCTTATCTGGCAAGCCTCTCTCGTCTCGTGAAGGGGCAAGGGCCGCTCTCTCCTCCTCTACTTATCGCAATTGTTGCTGTGTGTGTGTGTGTGTGTGTGTGTGTGTGTGTGTGTGTGTGTGTGTGTGTGTGTGTGTGTGTGTGTGTGTGTGTGTGTGTGTGTGTACTCAGTTAATGCCGTGCCTGCCTGTGTCTCCTTACTGTGGCTGTGTGAGGTTTTGAGAGTGGTGAGTTTATGGTTCGCTGCAAATGTTTGTGTGCGTGAGTTTGCAAGTAAATGTGTGTGTTGTGGGCTTGTTTGTAATTATACCCTCTATGTGTGTGTGTGTGTGTGTGTGTGTGTGTGTGTGTGTGTGTGTGTGTGTGTGTGTGTGTGTGTGTGTTTTGGGAGAGTCTTTCTATAATTTTCTGGCAGGTGTGTGGTAAAGGGGAAGACAACACAGAGGAGGACTGGAGAGGAATGGAGAGGTTAAAAAGAAGGGAAGGAAAAGTGGACAACATGAGTAAGAAGAGGATGTGGGATAGAGTGGAGACTGAAGGGAAGGTGATGGGATAAGGTGATATATGGTCGAGAGAGAGAGAGAGAGAGAGAGAGAGAGAGAGAGAGAGAGAGAGAACATAAGAACATAAGAAGAGAGGATAACTGCAGTAGGCCGGTTGGCCCATGCTAGGCAGCTCCTAGAAGAGTAACTGAACTACTAGAATGAGATAAGGACAGCAAAGAAGGCGGCTCTCCCCCGCCCTCCAAACCCTCCAGCCGAAGCTGGCAGGAAAAAGTCAGAAAGAACACCACGCCGTATAGAAAAACTGGCGTGGACATTTTACAGGAAAGTGTGAAAGGAGAATAGAGACTATCATAGTGTAACCTGAAAAGAAAAATTTTTTGAATTAGTATTGGTTATAAGATTTTCTTTATTCTATATCCACCCCTTATTTGTCATATTCTTATCTAGCCTATGCTTGAAACTCTCAATGGAAGAGGCAGCAACTACTTTACTAGGTAGCTTATTCCATTCGTCTACTACTCTATTACCAAACCAATATCTACCGATTTCCTTACTGAAACGGAATTTTTCTAGTTTGAAACCATTATTTCTAGTTCTATCCTGTATGCTCACTTTAAGTACCTTGCTAATATCTCCCTTATTTATACCATTCATCCACTTAAACACCTCAATTAAGTCTCCCCTTACTCTACTCCTCTCTAGCGAATGCAGACTTAGTCTTTTCAGTCTGTCTTCATATGACAGGTTCCGGACGTCATGTATCATTTTTGTCATTCTTCTCTGTACATTTTCTAACGAATTAATATCCATTCTATAGTAAGGACACCAAAATTGTACTGCGTAGTCTAAATGTGGCCTTACTAATGCTAGATAAAGTTTTAGTATTACTTTAGATGATCTATTGCTCACGCTTCTCGAAATAAATCCTAGGACCCTATTTGCTTTATTTCTCGCATTAATACACTGTTGCCTAGGTTTAAGGTCGTTACTAATCATAACTCCTAGATCTCTCTCGCATTCCGATTTGCTAATTTCTTTGTTATCTAAGCTGTATTTAGTATCTCCAATGGTCTTGCCTACGTTAAGTACTTTACATTTTTCAACGTTAAATTCCATTTGCCAAGTTTTAGACCATTTGGACAATGTATCGAGGTCTTTCTGTAAGTTATGGCAATCGTCAGTCGAGTTAATGATACGCCCTATTTTTGTATCGTCGGCAAATTTGCTGATGCTGCTATTGACTCCTAAGTCTAGATCATTTATATATATGATAAATAATAAGGGACCGAGTACTGAACCCTGTGGTACACCGCTAGTTACTAATCCCCAGTCCGACTTAGTTCCATTTATTAATACTCTCTGCTTTCGTCCTTTCAGCCAGGATTCTATCCATTTTAAGATATCGCCGTCTATACCGTGTGCTCGAACCTTTCTAACTAACCTTTCGTGTGGGACCCTATCAAAAGCTTTACTAAAGTCCAGATAAATAACATCGTAAGCTTTATCGCTATCTACTGCCTCATAGACCTCCGAGTAGAATGACAACAAATTTGTGAGGCAGGATCGTCCTTGCCTGAATCCGTGCTGACTTTCGTTTATAAGATTAAATCTTTCTAAGTGTTCTCTAATCTTATTTGCCAAAATTGACTCTAACATTTTTCCTACTATTGACGTTAGACTTATCGGACGATAATTCGACGCAGCTGATTTATCACCCTTTTTAAAGATGGGCACTACGTTTGCGGTTTTCCACGCCTCTGGAACTTCTCCTGAACTTAAAGAGTCATTAAATAACGTTAAAAGTGGCTGACATAATTCTTCTTTGGTTTCTTTTATAATTTTTGCATATATATCGTCCGGACCTGGCGATTTTTGAGGTTTTAACTTATTAATTTCTTTCAATACGTCCTCCTTACTAATGGTTATTTTACTAAGAATATTTTCCGTATTCTCATGGTAAATATTTGCTGCTTGAGGGACCAGGCTTAGATTTTCCTTGGTGAATACTGATATGAAATAATTATTTAGGATGGAGCACATTTCTTTATCTTCACTGGTAATGTCACCTGATTCTGTTCTGAGTGGTCCTATCCTGTCTTTATTTTTCGTTCGGTACATTTGATAAAAACCCTTGGGGTTTTCTTTTGATTCACTGGCAACCTTAATTTCGTAACTTCTCTTTGCTTTTCTTATCTCCCTCTTTACTTCTCTATTTAAAATTGTGTACCGGTTACGTAAGTGTTCCTCTCCACGTTTTATATTTCTATATATTCCTTTCCTTTGGCCTATGAGAGATTTTAATCTGTTGTTTAACCATCTTGGTTCCGAATTATTAGTTCTAAACGGCTTTGAAGGAATATATCTATCTTGGCCTCCGTGTATTATATTTATTAACTCGTTATACTTCTCACTGGTTGAACGTCTGCTTGGTACTGTAGCTGAGTTAATTTCCGTTACCTGGACTACATTCCTATCTACCACCTCCTCCCTCACAGACACCTGACGGACATCCCCAGGTGTTTCCTGCGCCTGACCTATGACCTGGGATTCAACACTGACCTGGCATTCCCTCCAATAGCTAATCTCCCTGTGGAATACCGTTCGAAAATAAGCTCTTAAGCCATCGAAATCTCCTAGACGAAAATTAGGAACGGTGGAGGTATTTTCAGTGGAACAGACATCCCAAATAAATTTGAACTTAATTTCTTCATGATCGCTATTACCAAGTCGTCCACCAACCTCTATATCGCTAATGATATTTTCTTTATTAGCTAAAACCAAATCTAGTATATTATTACCTCTGGTGGGCTCCCTTATATACTCATAAAGGAAATTATCCTGTACTACCTCTAGAAATTCCTCTGACTCTGCATCTCCATTCTGAATTCTCCAATCTATCCTTGGCAGATTAAGGTCCCCTACAATTATTACTAAGCTGGACTGTGATGCTTTCCTCATTTCCTCCCAAAGGTATTTACTATCAGCTCTACTTAATTTAGGAGATCTGTAAATTGCTCCTAAGACTAATTTCTCCCTATTGTTACTAATTTCAACCCAGACACTTTCTGTGTCCCTATTTACTTTAATGTCTTCTTTATTATAACAGATTAATGAATCCTTTACATAAATAGCTACCCCTCCCCCCTTTCTTCCCTGACGGTTTGACAAAAATATTATAGCCTTTTATCTGATATTCTGCTAAAAATTCTCGAGTGTCTGTATTCATCCAAGTTTCACTAATAACGGCAATGTCTATTTTCTCTGTACAAATTAAAGCCCTCAGTTCATCCATTTTATTACGTAAACTCCGGCTGTTTGTGTAGTACACTTTCAGATTATTACTAGTAGTTATGCCTCTACCTTGGCATTTGCTGTTATTTATTTTATTACTAACTGGGAAACTCTTTACTTTACTAATATAGCAATTTTTTGTACTATCGCTTATCGCCCTTCTATCATCTATCATCGCCTGCTCAATTTGAGGTGCCTGAGTGGATGTATCTACACTATTGGTTGAACTTTTGTTCTTAATTTTGCAAGTATCGATGCATCTATCCAAACATGGTAATAATGATTTCTGACTGTAGTTGCTGCATCTTCCTGTACATCTACTTCTCAATCTCGAAAAAATCCCTCCAATTCCCTATCTATCATTCCAGCTAAAACAGTAACTCCCTGCCTGCTAAGATGAGTCCCATCCCAACTATACAAGGCACTCCGTCCATAAAACCGGTCCCAGCTGTCTATGAAAGGTATTGCATTATCTTTGCAATACCTTTCAAGGCGGCAATTAAACCCTATTGCCCTGCTCAACTATTCCCTTCCAACCCGCCACCTTGGTAAAACACCAAGCACTACAGGGGTTCCTCCCCTCTCCCTAACCTTTTCTAACATCAACTTGTACCTTTTCCACAGTACCTCACTCTTACGGCTACTAATATCATTGCCTCCTACACTGAGGCACACAGTGGGTTTGTCACCACTTTCCTTTACGATATTTGAAATTTTTCTACCACATTAGCCACCCTGGCCCCTGGAAGACACACATGTTTAGCGAGTGGAGTATACATGGCCCTGTTCAGATATCTCACCTGGGAGTCTCCAACAACAACAACATTTTTCTTACCTTTCTTGTTCTGTTTATACTTACCTGTACTGGAAGTTCTCTCACCGTCCTTCTCCTCTACTTCCCTCTCTGCCTTCCCTTCACATTCGTCCCGTAGTGCGTCGAATGTATTAGTTGTCTTAACTTCCGTTTGCTTTTTAAGGGTGAACTTCGTTGCACCCTTGTTAACTAGTGTCCAACCTTCAGCCTTTTTCTCTTTCTCCTCCAACATCTCCTCCAACAATTCCCTCATCTGTGCCTTCTCCTGCCTGAGAATTTGTACCTCCCGCTTCAGTTCGAGAAGTTCCTCCTTTAATTCAAGGTAGTCCTTTTCAGTACCTGCAGTGGGGACACAGCTCTCTGCCGAGGAAGCCATTACGCACTAGTTCACACAAGGTAGCACACACTATCACGGGTCACTACGGGTCACCACAACACACACTCTCACGGATCACTAGCACAGCACTATCGCTGATCACTACAACACACTAACACAACCACTATCACAGATCACTAAAGCACACTAGCACAACACTACCACAGGTCTCAGGCACGTCTGAGCTGACTGGCCACACGAGAGCTGCAACAATTACACAGCTAGGATGATAACTGGAGTCACAGACATTAGACAAAGCAGAGAATCACACCAAGAAAAAGTCTGATAAAAGAAGAAGACAAAGAGAGAGAGAGAGAGAGAGAGAGAGAGAGAGAGAGAGGAGAGGGGGGGGAATGGGAAGAGGCAAGGTGTGTGTAAAGGAAGGAAAAGTGAAGGGATGAGAGAAAAGAAGAAATGGTTGGACAGTGGACGAAATGCGTAGAGAAGACAGGAAGGAGCAATGATTTAAGGGACGGCGACGAGGAAATGTGAATATATATGTAATGACCAGGTGAGGGAAGCGATGAGATGGGAAGGAGACAGGGATGAGAAATGAACCAGATATGAATGAGAGGGAAACTGGAAAGAGCTGAGCTTAAGGGATGAAACATGTAGTGCGGAGGGAAGGGAAGGGGACAGTGAGACGGAGGGATGGGGAATAGACGAGTTGGTAAGTAAAAAGTAGATGGAAGGCGTGAAACTGAAAAGAGAGTAATGGGAAGAGGCGAAAAATGTGGAGGAGCGGTAAGAGAAGGGGTGGGAGGGAGAGACGTGAAAAAACGTGGTATGAAGAAGAGAGGGTGGTAAGGTATGAAAGAGGAGAGTGAATCATGATATGTGAAAGGAAGGATGCAGGGAAAGGTTGAAAAAAAAACGGATAGAGATGGGTAGGGGAGGGAAAATGTGCAGAGGGAGGGAAAGGGATGAGAGGGAGGGAGGAAGTCGATTATTTGTGTAGGGGAGGATACGGGAAAGAGTAAAGTCTGATGGGATGGGGATGACAAGAGGCGAGATAATTAAGGGAAGGGCAGGGAAGGGAAAAGAACGAAATATGAAGTAACAGGGAATGAAAAAGAGTGAGCTTAAAGGAGTAAGGACGGAAGCGAGATAGAAAAGGAAGGGAAAGGCTGAAAGTGAGGGAAGGATGGGAAATGGACGAGATATAGAGGAAAAAGAGATGCAAAGGAGTGACAATGAAGGAAAATAAAAGCAAAGGATGGAGAGGTGAGTGGGAATTTCAGGAAGGTTGTTGGAAGAGACGATGAGATAAGGTTGAAGGAGAGGGTCATCTAAAGAAAGAAGGAAGAATAATCCGCAGGGGAAGAAAAGATAAGATGTTGATATTGGTGCTGCAACAATTACACAGCTAGGATGATAACTGGAGTCACAGACATTAGACAAAGCAGAGAATCACACCAAGAAAAAGTCTGATAAAAGAAGAAGACAAAGAGAAGCAGCCTAAGGAGAAAATCAATTCGAAGTATAAAAAGAAACCAGGTGAGAAATAAAAGGAAAATCAGGGGAAGAAATAGAATAAGAGGAGCAGAATTAGCATTAGGGATGCTTAAAGCCCGCGTGTGGATACTAGTGGTGTCCCAGGTAAACATTACGGTAGTGTAATAACTGGTTGTCACAGAGAATCAGCCGAAAATATAGAACAAGCTGAGGATTAAGAAGAGAATCAGATCAACCAATGAGAAAATCTGACCATTGAGGGAAAACTAGAGAGGGAGAGAGTCAAACAATGAAAAGAGAACAAGCACGAGGAAAAAAAAAAGTGTCAGACCTAAGCCACAGAATCAACTAAAAGAAACAGAGAATAAAGAGTCAAGCCAAGGAAACATAAGAGCAAGGGAAGCAGCAGCACTATGGATAATTGGAGCTTGTGTGTGTGGGGAGGGGGTTGCTTATGGTGCCAAAATTACACGCTGAGGTGAGGAATGGTGGCCACAGAAAGTCAGCAGAAGAGAGATAATCTGGAAAAAAAAATTATATCCAAAAACACAAAATTATACCAAGGAAGGAAAAATCAGAGAACAGAATCAGAAAAGGGATGACACTCAAACAAGAGGAAGGAGAGCAAACTGGACAAAGAGATTCAAAACAATGAAGATAGAATTTGACCAAGAAAGCCAAGGAAGCAGATTTAGCAGCATGGATAATTTTAGATCCAGGATGAGGGTGGGTGAGGACTAATGCCACACGGGGGTCTAATATTAAACTTCACAATCTTACGTGATATTGTAGACCTCTGGCAACGTCTTTCCGGGGCTTGAGCGCTCATCCGACCTGTGAAATCTGAGGACTTTTTTTTTTTTCTTCCTCGTCCTTACAGGCGACGCGGGCAAGATTACAGGGACGATATCGTGAGGATTTTTTTTTTTTTTTAAGATTTTGCTATCCCTGGCCAACATTATGTAACTGAAGAATATTATTTGGCGAGTGAAAAATAATTTCGTCTTTAATGCAGATGCAGAAGAGGTTGTAGAATCGAAGGCGCAAAAATCTGGTTTTAACCCTTTAACCTCAAAGCTTTTATACACTTTAGTTCTGTTTTGTTACTCATGAACGATTTTACTAAGCCAATAAAGGAGTTGTCTGACAAGAATCCATTATAATCTTTCAGCTCCTTCAATGTTATGGCGATTTTCTTTTTGCTACTACTGATGCCTTCAACATATTATAAAAAAAAATGTAATGGCATTCAAGGGGTTAAGTAGTGGAAAGGAAATAAAGTTTTTTTTGTTTCATTTCATTTTTGACATAAAAAGCCAATACAGGTAAACACTCAAGCTCCTACGACTCATTCTTAAGTTGAATAACATGTTCTGGCGGTTGCCGTAATAAATTTGTGGAGTTGTCTTGACCATGAGACGGTTAATGGTGAAAATATTAACACTCAGGGCTTTATGACTTACTTTCAGGAGAATCAAATCCTCTGATGTTAGATTAAAATAATACACAATATACTTACATTGCTCTGATTACGAGAGGGACAATACCGTAAAACAAAGTCTCGCATACGCACTGATGGTATGGTGTACAGTACAATCCACTTTGGTACCCCAAAAGACTCCACTTTAGTACCACAAAAGACTGTTTCCAAAATTTCCTTCGTGTTGCAAGAAACGCGTGGCTGGGCAAGTTATGAGACAGTTGTAGCCTGAGCCAACTCTTTGTTTGACGTAACCGCATATCCTAAACACCTAACAACCAGCCAGTGATTCTGAGATTATGTGTACGTGTGTTTGCTCACACGAAACATCGTGATATTTAGGATACATCCATCGTGCAGGTTTTTAAGTTATGAAGAAACTGGACAATTTGCCAATTTTATCACATCAAGATTCTTCCCGTACACTGTAGTATGAAATGTAACATTTTGTTTTCCCCTCTGTTTCTGGAACTGTAGTACAGAAAGCTGCTGAATCGTCTCATATTCTCAGAAGCTGTAATATCCAAAGTTGCTCATTTTTTCATATTCTCAGAAATTACTAAATGGAATGTTGCTACAAAATTTCTCTCATGCTTTGACATTATGGCATGGGAAGTAGAGTCAAGCAAAAAAGTATCGGCCACCTTACAACACGTATCATTCTGAAACATGAACCAGGCATTGTGGTATACGGGGAAACCCTGTAATAAATGCAAATATCGTCCTTGGTAATTATTAGACCCGAAATCGCTTAAATCGTCATATATTGAGCAGCATGTTTTCTGAAGCAACTTGTTAATAGAGTCATAGGCGTCTGCAAAACTTGCCCATATTGACAACCATCAGTACCCAGGGGTGTGATACGTTTTTAGTTGATTGTTCATAAATTTTTCCTTGCTAAACCTTGAATTACACAGCCATAAAAAACGTGCAAATCGCATTTAATTGTCAGTACCGACCAGTGAAGTTTTTAATTTATGCAACAACAAAACAACTTAGCGATTTTGTCACGTATCGCTTATCTCGGAAATTTCTGGATGAAAAGTACCAAAGTTTTCCTTTATTCTCAGAAGTTATGATATAGAAAATAGCTGAATGTACTGTTACACTGTGAAAACACAGTGTGTAAAGCAGTTTCTTAAAAACGATCAATTGTAAAGCAGCATAATGATCCAAAAATTAAGCTTCAATAGTGAAAGATATCTGCATTATTCCCAGGTTAAAACACTTACCGGTAT
This sequence comes from Coenobita brevimanus, assembly GCF_032717465.1. Classification (NCBI taxonomy): domain Eukaryota; kingdom Metazoa; phylum Arthropoda; class Malacostraca; order Decapoda; family Coenobitidae; genus Coenobita; species Coenobita brevimanus. The sequence continues at coordinate 12,125,901 of NC_136976.1, read as the reverse complement.
TTCACCAGCCACACAAAGCTCACAAAAAAGCCGCTATTCATCATTACCGAGTGGCAAGAGTGAAAGATGAGTTTTGGCCGAGAGTAGAAGCATGTATGGACAAATCTGAGAAGAGCGAGAGAGTGTTTTTGATTGGAGACATGAATGGCAAAGTTTGGAATGTACGAGTGGATGGAGTGGTTGGTCAGTGGGGTGTGCCAGCTGACGTAGATGGGAATGGTAGTGCTTTGGTGGACATCTGTGCTGGTAAGAGGTTGGCAATAGCCAACACCTACTTTCGACATAAGATGATCCACCGGTATGCATGGAGAGTAATGAGGAGGATGGATGATGAACTTGTTGAACGAAAGGCAATGATAGACTACGTGAGTGTGGATGAGCGAATGAGAAGACAAGTGTTGGATGCATGAGTGTGGAGAGGGTGGGGGAATGGAATCTCGGACCATCACTTAGTGAGGGCCAAGGTGAAGCTGCAAAGAAAATGGTTGAGGAGACGAAGGGGAAGACAGGAGGAAACAGCTCCTATGAGAAGAGTGGAGAAGTTGCAAGATAGTGAGAAAATGGCTGAGTATAAGAGCATAGTGGAAGAAAGATTGGGAAGGTATGAGCTAGAGCAGATGGAAGGGGTGGAAGACGTATGTAAGATATTCACGGAAGAGATAGGCGCAGCGTGTGAGGTGGTTTGTGGAGTGAGGAGGAGATGCAAGGGTGTGCAAGAGACAGCATGGTGGAATGATGAGGTGAAACGAGCTGTGGAACAAAAGAAGAAGGCATATAGTGAATGGTTAGCGAGTAGAGGTAGAGGAGAGGATGAGAGAGAGAAGAGACAGGTATATGTGAGTAGGAGAAGGGAGGTGAAGAGACTGGTGAAGGAGAGTAGAAGAAAGTGGATGAAGAGTTTGGGAGGAATCTGAGTGTGAAATGGAGGAAGAGTAAGAAATTGTTTTGGAAGGAGGTAAAGAAAGTAAGGCAGTGTGAAAGGGGAAATAGCAGGAGAGTGAAAGATAGGAATAATAGATTGTTGGTGGAGAAGAGAGAGAAATTGAGGAGATGGAAGGAGCACTTTGAGGATTTGTTGAATGTAGAGAGTGACAGCAGTGCGACTATAAGTGGTTGGGGAATGGCTGGGAGAAGGAGAGATGAGAGGAGGGAGGAAGAGATCAGTAGGACGGAAGTAGTGGAAGCAATGAAGAAGATCAAGTTGGGGAAGGCCCCAGGAATTGATGGAGTGTGTGGTGAAATGCCGAAGTATGAGGGTGAGATTGTTGTGGAATGGATATGGAAGTTGTGTAGATTGGCTTGGGAAGACGGAAGGGTTCCAGAGGACCGGAAATTAGGTATAATTGTTCCTTTATATAAAGGAAAAGGGGAGAGAGAAGTATGTGGTAACCATAGGGGTAGTTGCCTTCTTAGTGTAACTGGTAAAATATATGGTAGAATACTCACTGATAGGGTTAGGCATATGACAGAGGAGCTAGTTGGAGAAGAACAAGGGGGATTTAGGAAGGGAAAAGGGTGTGTAGATCGATATTTGTTCTAAGATGTTTAGTGGAGAAGTATCTAGAGAAGGGAAAGAAAGTGTGTCCTGCCTTCATGGACTTGGAGAAAGCTTATGACAGAATAGATAGGCAAGGTATATGGAAGGTATTAAGAATATATGGAGTGGATGAAAAATTGTTGAATACTGTGAAGAGTATGTACAGTGCGAGTGGATGGTGAGCTGAGTGAATTTTTTTTATCTCAATGTGGGACTAAAACAGGGTTGTGTGAGGTCTCCATGGCTGTTTAATATATACATGGATGGGGTTGTAAAGGAGGTGCAGGGTAGGGCAGTGGATGTGGGGGTGGCTCTAATGAATGAGGGTGAGATTTGGAAGCTTCCGGTGTTGCTGTTTGCTGATGATACAGTATTGTTAAGCGAAGATGAATGGGAGTTGCAAGGTTTGGTGAATGAATCTGGGACAGTGTGTGCATTAGGAGGAGGAAGCTGAAAGTTAATGTAAACAAAAGTAAAGTTATGGTGTTTGAGAGGAATGAAGTCACAGAATGTACAGTGAAATTGGATGGTGAGGATATGGAGAGTGTGAGTGCATTCAAGTACTTGGGTAGTGTGATGAGTAAGGATGAAACTTTGGGGGATGAAGTGCGTGAAAGGGTACAGCAGGGAAGGAAGGTTGTTGGTTCACTGAAAGCAGTGGTGAGAAATAGGGAGGTATGGAAGTTAAGAAGTCACTGCATGGTAGTATTGTGATTCCTATCCTGACGTATGGAAGCGAGGCGTGGACCTTGCAAGAGGGAAACAAGTCAAGAGTGAGAGCAGTGGAAATGAATTACTTGAGAGGAGCGTGTGGAGTGACATGGAGGGACAGGCTGACGAATGAAGAAGTGAAGGAACGTTGTGGGGTGGATGTGGATGTGGTTGAGAAGATTAGGAGAAATACACTGAGGTGGTTTGGACATGTGGAGAGAATGGAGAATGAAAGACTGACTAAGAGGGTGTATGTAGGTGAGGTGGAGGGAGGGAGAGGGAGGGGTAGACCGAGGATGAAGTGGAGGGATGGAGTTGAGAGGTATATGAGGGAGAGGGGAGTGAGTTGGGGGGAGGATAGTCAAATGGAGGGTGACAGAGCGACTTGGAGGCGTTTTGTCTGCGGCCACCCTTTGCGGGATTAGGGCGTCGGGCTATTGATTGATAGATAGTATTTTTTTTTAACTGTGCAAAAGCACTCAACTTTCAACTTCTGTTACCGATTATGTTTGAAAACTACAGGATGAAAAGTAGCTAAATTTTCTTTCATTCTCGGATGTTATAACATAGAAAGTAGTTAAATTTTCCATATTCGTGGAAACCGTTATAAAAATCTGCTTCCAACTTTTCCCTCATCTTGAGAATCTATGGTGTGGAAAGTAGACAAATTATCCCTTATTCTCAGCAGCATTTCTTCCTTCTCCTATATTTAAATTCCTCAACCACACAAAACACAAACTCCACACCGCAATTCCTCGTCATTATTTCCCACTGCAGTTTTTACGTTACACAAAGCTAGTCACCTTACCAGTTTTGTCACGTAACGCTGGTGTCAGGCCGGGATCCGGCCAGATTTTTCCTACGACCCGAGTTTCCAGTAAATTTGTGAAAGCTCTCCGTATGAATATTTTATGAACTTTAGCTAATTAAAAACATTTATCAGCACGGCGGTTATGTTTAGAATACGCCATTAGAAGGTATAATTATTTAGGGAAACGTGCGTATTTGGTCAGATGTGATGGGAGGGTAATGCAGTTAAGAGTTACACTGAAATCCGATGGCGTATTTTTCGTTTTGTGTTTGGTACCTTCAGTCGATCTCACTCGACTGGAAAGGTCTCTCGTATGGAAGGGATTGATGAAAGTTACGTCTAACTCCTCAATCCCAAAAACCCTCCCCTGAGCTGAGAAAAAACTTTGAAAATAGCAGGAAGAAAGGGGTCGCTGGAGTGAAGTCGTTAAATGTATAACCAAGGTACGCCATTTTCATTGTATTCCTGCTGTTACCACTCTATGTTTCTTCGATTTAGAAAAGAACCCGAGAGGTAAAGAGGATTAATAAAGTTGTATTTCACGTTAGCAGTTCGAAAAGTCTATCTTGAGCTGAAGCTAATCGCCTGGAGATAAAATAATGAAGCACAAAATACACGTCACAGTGAAGAGTTAACCCCCTTCAGTGTAAAATGATGCAATTTTTTCCTCTTCGCTGCGTGCACGGGAAATGGGAGGAGGAAATGGGAGAGGAGGAGAAGGAGATAGAGAGGCAATAATAAATAAATAAATAAATAAAATAAAGCTTTATCTAGGAAAAGCGAACATTCCATTACACAAAACAGGTTTAGGTCTAACTTTGGTATTGTTACGAAAATCTTTTTAGGGCTACCTATGATATTTGCGTTTGCTGTGAGCCTGTAAGTTTCATGGGGACACTTGTGATGTTGGGCGGCACAGTGTTACAGTGTTTGTTTTCATAATAAGCTGGCTATCTGCTGAAGGAGTAGTTAGTTGTAGCCTTATCTGAGCCTTTCACTCCACGAGGTCTTCCAGGAGTTTAGGAGTTGTCTGGTGGTGACAAGAATATGATAAGACAACCACACTGAGGAGGTTGTTCTTTGTGGCCTATATTCTTGGCATTAGAGGCTTCGTAGCACTTTTTCCTAAGAGATTTATTTTGTAAACTGTACTTTGATGTTATTTCGTGTGACAAGCCTTTCTCATAACATCAGCCTGGCTTACATCAGTATCACACATGGGAATTAACATGCATAGATGTGCCATATATTTGCTATGGGCATACATGAGTCCAAACAGGCAGGCTACCTTAACTAGAAATCCATATCTAGAAACTGTTTACAACAGGGCTATTGAACTGCTCTAAAATTACGGCCGAATTATGAAACTCAGATAAACAAAAGGGCCATACATTATTTTACCTGTATTATATCCCTCTATCTAAACACTTATAAACAGAAAGAAACGAGAAATTCATATATTATTTGCTTTTACACATCCGCTAAATACATAAATAAAAAGAAAAACCCAAAACTTTCTGTTTTATACTTGTTAATTTGTTTAATTTCATTCTTCTGAGTCAGTCAAAGGGTCAAACAAAGCTACTCAAGGGCTAGATTTGACCCGCTGGCCGCCAGTTGAATAGCCCTGGTTTACAGTAATTATTATATACTAAAGTACCGGTAGTTGTTGACCACTTCGTTACACTGACTTTTTTAGTTCATATTCTTCCTTCTAGATATATTACTCAGCTTAGGGGAGTGTCGTTGTAGCAGTGGTATTAATGGAAATTGTATCTAACGCCTCCATGTCACTGCGTCTTCTAAGATGTATAATACTCTCTGGAAGCAGTAAGACTCGAAAAAAAAAAAAAATGCACTCATGAGGTTTGCCCCTTCAGAGTTCATACAAAAACTAATATGATGAAAAAAAAAGAAAAAAAAAGTGCGAAATAAAACACAAAATTTGTCAGAATTACATACGTATCCAGAATCCATTACCTGATTTTACTCCTGATCATTCCATATTTGTCTCTCGTCATGTCAGAAGCGGGCCACCAAATGCAACCCAGGCCGTGGAATCGTCATGAGGTCACGTAAGTAATTATGTAGACTGAACTGGTAATGGCAGGGTTGTCTTGGCCTTTGCTCAAGAGTAGGGGTAGGTTGCAGTGGGAGGGGGTGACAGGGGGAGGACTGGAAGGAGTGGGGATTGATGGAGTGGAGTAGGGGGGTGTCGGTTGCAATCTGGGGGTGGGGGGTTGGGGAGAGAGGGTGAGTAGCGGAGCGCAGCATTAAGGAGGAAGAAGAGGAGAATGTATGAGAGGAAAGTGGAGGGGGGGGGGAGAGCAGGTGGAGGAGGATGAGTATAGCATTACGAGGGAAAGGAGAGGAGACTGCACGAGCGGAGAGGAGAATGAAGGAAAGGAAAGTGGAAGAAAAGATAGTGGAGGAGAGGAGAGGTGAGGAAAGGAGAGTTACGGTGAGGAATGTGGGGGAGAGAAAAGTGGAGGAGAGTGGAGGAAAAGGCTTTGGAGGAAAGAAGAGTGGAGGAAAGAACTGTGGGGGAGAAAAGCGTGGAGGAAATAAAAATGGACGAGAGGTGAGTGATGGACAACAGAGTGGAGAAGGGGGTGAGGACTGTAGTGTAGGGGGTGGGAAGTGAAGGGAAGGAGGAGAGGATTGGAAGATGCAACATAAAGGGAGAAAGGAGAGGATGCTGGAAGAGAGGAAGAAAGGAGAGTGGAGGAACAGGGAATTTGAGGAAGGATGGAGAATTGAGGAGGAGGAAAGATGAGAGGATGGTAGAGGAGTAGAGTGGATGCCAGCGAAGAGTTGTGAATAACTGTGGATAACAGTGTTTAACCTCTTTTCTGCGATAACGCATTCTATATTTCATTTTTGCTCTCTATTACACATTCAGTTTAGCTCAGCTTAGGAAAAACTGTTCGAAGCAGAAGGGTTTGATATGGCTTTCAGTGACCCCTTCCCCGCAAAAGTTCTCCCGTAAGATGAACATAATCCCCTAGAAGCGAGATACCAAGAATATTAAGCAAAAATGACGTCCTCTGGATGAGGGGTTAACTGGGGAAGAAAAGAAAATTTCAATGGATTAGAAGGGAAGATACTGAATTTTCTCAACACATTGCTGTCTTTTATAACATATTTTGTTTACGGTCACACGATCTGTTTCAGCTTTACAAGAGATCAACTGTAGTAAAAGCGAAGGACAGAGAAAGTAGAAACGAAGAATGGATCACATCACTGGAGAACAAAACAAAGGCACGGTATAAGGGATGAGGAGAGCTTTATAACCCGTTAATTCAGTGATGTACCCTGAGGAGGAAGAGGAGGAGGAGGAGGAGGAGGAGGAGGCGACATTGTAAAAGGAATTGAGGATTTAAGAGAAAATGGTGAGATCATTTAAGAAGGAGGAGAAAACGAACGTTGAACAACAACAAGGAGAAACATTTAAAGAAGGAGGAGGAGGAAGAAGAGGAGGAGGAGGAGGAGAAGGAGGAGGAGGAGGAGGAGGAGAAGGAGGAGGAGGAGAAGGAGGAGGAGGAGGAGGAGGAGAAGGAGGAGGAGGAGGAGGTAAGCATCATTAAGGCAAGTTGAGGGGAAAAGAAGTGGAGAGTTTAGTTGGAGTGGAGGAGGTGAGGATAAGAGGAAAGGAGAGAAAAGTACGAAAAGTTGAGAGAGAGAGAGAGAGAGAGAGAGAGAGAGAGAGAGACTTTATCTGTGTGTGTGTGTGTGTGTGTGTGTGTGTGTGTGTGTGTGTGTAAAACTGCAATACGATATTCTCGTGCTTTGTGTAACTCAGTGCCATAATTTGTTCATGTGAAGAGTATTACCCACATACGGAAAATATTGTTGCGAAGATAAAAGAGTTACTATTGAACTGATTCCTTTTCATTCATGCATCACACCTGTACATTCTGTAGTTAAAAGAGAGAGAGAGAAAAAAAACCCTGCTTGGGTACAGTAATGCCATTCCAATTAACGCAAGACGTATAAAATCACCGGAGATGCTATGAACACGAAGGAGTACTCGGAGATTCCAACATACGCAAAAACCAGTTGGTGTAGTGACTGGAGATTAACCTTCGACCTGTGACCTTGACCTTCTGATTGTTCTCAAGACGGCATTACTTTAATCACGCCTCACCTTTAATTCCCCCAAGTCGAATCAAACCTGACTGGCTTCACCTTGCCTGTGACGTTGACATCTGACCTCTCCCGTAACCCAGACCATTGACTGACTGTTCTTAAAGCCAAATCCCTTTATCCATGCCTTACTTGAACCTTTCCTCAAAATATGGTCTAAATCGAACAAAAATGGTTCAGGACGACTTTGCTGTGTTACCCTTTCACTTGTTCTAAAAAAAAAGGGGGGGGGGGAAATCAACACTTCCACTAAGTTTGGTCAAAATCAAATAAAAACTGTTTGGATTATTTTGCTTATACACACACACACACACACACACACACACACACACACACACACACACACACACACACACACAGAGTCTTGCTGGGGAGGGGAAGAGAAGAGAGACTGGTGGAGGGAGGTAGGGAGGGAGGAGAGGAAAGGAAGATGTTGGTGGAGGGTAGGGGAAGAGGAGGAGAGGTAATTACGAAGAGAGGGAGGCGCAGCCTGCAGTCCTTACGGACCCAGGTTCGAATCCCAGCTGGGGCAGGGAACAGTTTAAGGATTTGAATTTCATTAAATCAGGCTTTACTGATCTACCAGAAGACCCGCCGACATGTCGTAAAAATACCCCCGCTAATACCAATACACCAGTCCTGTATGAGACAGCCCTAGCATGTATTCAATATGGACGGTGGGTGTTAGCGCCGAAGTGGTGACATGTAGAGGTGTATGATATGTAGGAGGACTGCTGGGCCTGGATAGCAGGCTGTGAAGCCTATGCCCAGAGTCGGACACATAAAAAAAAAATAAAAAAAAAAAAGTGGAAGGAGGAGGGAACGGGAGGGGGAACTAGACGGAGGTAAGAAGACTATGGGAGGACAGGGGCAAAAGGGAGAGGGGAGGAAGCGTGAAGGAACAAAGGGGAGGAGAGGAGGAACTAAAAGGAGAGGAAGGGAGGAGGTACTTAGGGGAGGGAAGGAACAGAGGAGGTACTAAGGGGAGGGAAGGAAGAGGAGGTGAACTGGGATAGGTAGGAATGAGAGAGAGGGGGAGGGAGATTCGGAAAAGGGGAGGAGGGAGAGTGGGAGAAGGGGACCAGGAGGGGAAAGGGAAGGGAGAATTGGAGGGGGGGGGAATGAGAAGGGGCGGGAGAGAGAGAGAGCAAGAAGGAAGGAGGAGGAGAGAAGGACCTGGGGAGAGGGAGGAGGAAGAGGAAGGGGATCTCAGAGAAGGGGCATTGGAAGGAGAGGCAAGGTAGAGGGGAGAAGACAAAATAGGAAAATCAAGGAGGGGGTTGGAGGGAAGAGGATGAACTCGCACAAAACTGGGTAAAAACCAGCGTGGTCCTGAAAGGGAGGACAATGATTACAAACTTATTGCTCTGCCCAAGGTGATTTTCAGTTCTAGCAGTTCTGATCAGTAGCTGCGGTTCGAAAAGGTTGATGTGATTCCATAAATTTCGTTCTACCCTCACTCGGATATTCTTTCGTTTTAATAACTCTTCATCTGGTGAATTCCCCATAAATTGTTCGCTGTTGAGAGGGTATTTTATTCAGGCAATTTCCCATACCCGTCAATTATTTTCCCCAAGTATCCTTGTTATTATTATTTTTTTTTTTTTATGTTTTCGTAGTATACATTGTTTTTCGACTTGATTCACATTGTTATATTCTCGGATTTTAGTGGCACCCTTTTTTCATATTTTTGTTGTTTTTTCTAATTTTCTCACCGTGTTGCTGTACTATGTTTTCATTTTATAGCAGAGTCATTGTGTGTCATTCACATATTATGCCCAGTATTTCACCAGGTACTGAATGTTTAAATAAGAACATAAGAACATAGGAAGCGAGGAAAACTGCAGTAATCCGTTTGGCCCATGCTAGGCAGCTCCTGGAAGAGTAACTGAACTACTAGAATGAGATAAGGACAGCAAAGAAGAAGGCTCCCCCCCCCCCGGCCCTCCAAACTAGCCGAAGCCGGCAGGAAAAAGTCAGAAAGAACACCACGCAGTATGGAAAAACTGGCGTGGACATTTAAGTGTGAAAGGAGAGCAAACGCTATCGTAGTGTAACCTGAAAAGGAAAAAGTATGAATTAGTATTGGTTATAATTTTTTTTTCTATACCTACCCCTTTTTTTTCATATGCTTATCTAGCCTATGCTTGAAACTCTCATAGGAAGAGGCGTAGAGTAAGAGGAGACTTAATTGAAGTGTTTAAGTGGATGAAGGGTATAAATAAGGGAGATATTAGCATGGTACTTAAAGTGAGCATACAGGATAGAACTAGAAGTAATGGTTTCAAACTACAAAAACTCCGTTTCAGTAGGGAAATAGGTAGAAACTGGTTTGGTAATAAAGTAGTAGACGAATGGAATAAGCTACCTACCATTCGTCTACTACTTCTATTACCAAACCAGTTTCTACCTATTTCCCTACTGAAACGGAGTTTTTCTGGTTTGAAACCATTACTTCTAGTTCTATCCTGTATGCTCACTTTAAGTACCATGCTAATATCTCCCTTATTTATACCCTTCATCCACTTAAACACTTCAATTAAGTCTCCCCTTACTCTACGCCTCTCTAGTGAGTGCAGAGTTTTCAGTATGTCTTCATATGACAGGTTCCGAACATCAGATATAGATATAGTCATTCTTCTCTGTACATTTTCTAATCAGTTAATACCCATTCTATAGCAAGGACACCAAAATTGTATTGCGTAGTCTAAATGTGGCCTTACTAATGCAGTATTACTTTTGATGACCTATTGCTCACGCTTCTCGAAATAAATCCTAGGACCCTATTTGCTTTATTTCTCGCATTAATACATTGCAGTAGGCCGCTTGGCCTAGAAGAGTAACTAAACTGCTAGAATGAGATAAGGATAGCAAAGAAGAAGGCCATCCCCCGTCCTCAAAAGCCTCCAGCAGAAGCCAGCAGGAATAAGTCAGAAAGAACACCACGCAGTATAGAAAAACTGGCGCGGACATTTTATAGGAAAGTGTGAAAGGAGGATGTTAATTGAGATGGATGCAGTAAGGAAGAGATGGGCAGAGTATTTTGAAAGATTGTTAAATGTAGAGGAGGAAAGGGTGGCTGAGATTGTGGCGGATAGAAGGGTGCAAGGAATAAATGTGTTGGGAGAGTTAAATGATTCTTTGATCACGAAGGAGGAAGTGGAGAAGGCAGTAAAGGAGATGAAAACAGGGAAAGCTGCAGGTATGGATGGGTGTGCTGTGGAATGCCTGAAGGGTGGTGGAGTGACTATTGTTGACTGGTTAGTAAGATTGTTGAATGTGTGCTTTGAGAAAGGTATGGTGCCATTTGACTGGGCAAGTGCTTGTGTGGTCCCGTTGTATAAAGGCAAGGGTGATAAGTATGAATGTACTAGCTTTAGGGGTATAAGTCTGTTGAGTGTTGTAGGTAAAGTGTATGGTAGAGTGTTAATTATGAGAGTTAGAGAGGGTACAGAGGGAGTGATTAGTGATGAGCAGTGTGGCTTTAGGAGAGGGAAGGGATGCGTTGATCAGGTGTTTGCTGTGAGACAAGTGTGTGAAAAGTATTTAGCGAAAGGCAAGGAGGTGTTTTGGGCATTTATGGATTTAGAGAAAGCTTATGATAGAATTGATAGGGAGGCTTTGTGGACTGTTTTAAGATTGTATGGACTTGATGGTAGGTTACTAAAAGGGGTGAAAAGTTTTTATGTAAATAGTAGAGCGTGTGTAAGAGTGGGAAATGCTGTGAGTGATTGGTTTCCCGTGAGAGTGGGGCTGCGACAGGGATGTGTGATGTCGACTTGGTTGTTTAACATTTACATGGATGGTGTTGTAAGGGAGGTGAATGCAAGAGTTTTAGGTGGTCTGAGTCTGGTAAATGTCGATGGAGGAGAGTGGAATCTGAAGCAGCTGCTGTTTGCAGATGATACTGCACTGGTGACTGATTCAGAGGAGAGATTGAGACAGTTGGTAGAGGAGTTTGGAAGGGTGTGTGAAAGGAGGAAATTGAAAGTAAATGAGAATAAGAGTAAAGTGATGAAGTGTACGAGGTTGATAGATGGTAGGGGGATGAATATAGTTTTGAATGGTGAGTTGCTTGAGGAGGTAGATTGTTTCAAATATCTAGGGTCACATGTTGCTGTGGATGGAAGAATAGATGCAGAAGTGAAGTTTAGAATAAATGAAGTAGGAAAGGTGCTGGGAGGAATGAAAAAAGTGTTTAAATGTCGTTCGCTTAGAATGGATGTAAAGAGAAGGCTGTATGAGGGTGTTGTGGTACCGACTGCATTATATGGGGCTGAAACATGGAATATGGGTGTAGCAGAGAGGAAAAGTTTGAATGTAATGGAGATGAGATGTCTGAGGAGTATGTGTGGAGTGACGCGTATGGATCGAGTGCGAAATGATGAAGTGCGAAGGAGAACTGGAGTTGTTCGGGAGATGGCTGGTAGAGTTGAGCAGAGGGTGTTGCAATGGTTTGGGCATATGGAGAGAATGGATAATGAGCGATTGGTGAAAAAGATAACTAGATCTGATGTGAGAGGTGTAAGGCTGAGAGGAAGACCACGAATAGGATGGATGGACAGTGTGAAGAGAGCGCTGGATGCGAGAGGGATGTCTGTTGAGCAAGGAAGAGTGGCTGTGCGTGACAGAAATAAATGGAGAGAAATTGTGAATGAATAAGTGATGACGCAGCCCTGAGGGGATATTCTCCCGCATTTGGTCTGATCAGCTAGTCAGGTCAGGTGCGGGTAAGGGGATGGATCTGTTATGATGTGGCAGGGGTAAACCAGTTCTGCTGTCGGGCCCTGCTGCGGATGTCACTGATTGCATTGCGCAGTTGACCCTTGTGCGGTGTGATGCGGTGAGGATCTGTCCGTTCTCCCCTTTGGAGCTAAGATGCGAATGAATGTGTTTGAATGGATGAGTAAATGGAGAGTGAGTCGTCCTGTCTCGGCTACCTCCCTTTTCTTGGGTGAAGCAGCCTAGGTATATAGATAGATAGATAGTGAAAGGAGAAAAAGAGACTAACATAGTGTAACCTGAGAAGGAAAAAGAATGAATTAGTTCTGGTTTTTAGATTTTATTTGTTCTATACCCACCCATTATAGGTCATATGTTTGTCCAGCCTATGCCTGAAATTCTCAATGGAAGAGGCAGTAACTACTTTACTATAGTCTGACAAATCTAAACATAGGGTTTGGGTGGAGTCTGCCACTGCCTACACTATTGCCATGTTTCCTAACCCTACGATGTATAACGCCTGTGGTTTGTGTAGTAGGAATGATACATAAACATAACTCATACTAATATAACTGTGATGAAAGTGCTGACATGTATCAAGGAAGAATAAAACTATTCTGCATACTATATTATACGATAATAGAGAAACGTGGCATAAAAATTTGGCAGTGTTGCTCTAAAAATATTCTAATTATTATTTACTTCCCCAACACTTCTAACATTGCTAATTAATTTAGCAAGTATAATTGCAAGAAAATTTGAAGGGATAAAAGTGGGAAGAGGCGATCCTTTCATAATTAAAATAAATATATCAAACAGCTCTGGGGTGGCAGCACTCACGCGACACGTGTTTGTGTGTACGCTGTGGGAGGTCACCAACCCCCTACAGGATTTAGGCCTATTGGGGAAACCTCTATAAAAAAAACGCGCCGTGACTTTTACCTCAAGGGTGGTGCGGAAATAAAGTCAGAATTATAATCCATACATAAAAATGGAAGTAAAAAACCATGGATGACACATAACAAAATCTAGCGAGAGAGAGAGAGAGAGAGAGAGAGAGAGAGAGAGAGAGAGAGAGAGAGAGAGAGAGAGAAATAATAATAATAATAATAATAATAATAAAACTTTATTTCCACTATAGTGTTCCTCCTCGTAACATAGGGTTTGGGTGGAGTCACCCCCTCCCTACACTATTGCCATGTTTCCTAACCCTACGATGTATAACGCCTGTGGTTTGTGTAGTAGGAACGATACATAAACATAACTCATACTAATATAACTGTAATGAAAGTGCTGACATGTATCAAGGAAGAATAAAACTATTCTGCATACTATATTATACGATAATAGAGAAACGTGGCATAAAAATTTGGCAGTGTTGCTCTAAAAATATTCTAATTATTATTTACTTCCCCAACACTTCTAACATTGCTAATTAATTTAGCAAGTATAATTGCAAGAAAATTTGAAGGGATAAAAGTGGGAAGAGGCGATCCTTTCATAATTAAAATAAATATATCAAACAGCTCTGGGGTGGCAGCACTCACGCGACACGTGTTTGTTTGTACTCTTTGGGAGGTCACCAACCCCTACAGGATTTAGGCCTATTGGGGAAACCTCTATAAAAAAACGCGCCGTGACTTTTACCTCAAGGGTGGTGCGGAAATAAAGTCAAAATTATAATCCATACATAAAAATGGAAGTAAAAAACCATGGATGACACATAACAAAATCTAGCGAGAGAGAGAGAGAGAGAGAGAGAGAGAGAGAGAGAGAGAGAAATAATAATAATAATAATAATAATAATAAAACTTTATTTCCACTAAACAGTGGGTATTCTTATACATTATACAGTAGTACAGCATACAGTATGAAAGTTCTATACACAATATAATACAAGTTGATACATATGGTGGAGAATAGTGACAGAGAGGTAAATGGTTTAAAAGGTGTGGGGACACTTAGGTTAAAAATAGATCAATTAAGGGATTTAGGAACGAAGGCAGTGGGAAGGATTAAGACAGATGGGATTGTAAGATTAGGGAGTTTGAGCAATAGGGTAGAATGTATGCTCTCAATAAAAGTATAGCAATTATCAACGGCTAATTATTATACAGGTGTTGATGGTGGGGGTCTATATTTATAGGAGGTGTTGGTGGTGGAGGTATAGCGGGTGTTGTTGATGGGGGTGTTGTTGGGGGTAGGGGTATAGGGGGTGTTGGTGGCAGGGGTATAGGGGGTATTAGAAAAACGGAGATCACAAGAGGGAAACAGTGTCAAGGTCATCGCTGATGGAGAGGTCAGCTCGGAAACGTGGCAACAGTGCAGGGAGGGGGTGACTCCACCAAAACCCTACGTTTCGATCTGTCAGACTATAAACAATGGGTATTCTTATACATTATACAGTAGTACAGCATACAGTATGAAAGTTCTATACACAATATAATACAAGTTGATACATATGGTGGAGCATAGTGACAGAGAGGTAAATGGTTTAAAAGGTGTGGGGACACTTAGGTTAAAAATAGATCAATTAAAGGATTTAGGAACGAAGGCAGTGGGAAGGATTAAGACAGATGGGATTGTAAGATTAGGGAGTTTGAGCAATAGGGTAGAATGTATGCTCTCAATAAAAGTATAGCAATTATCAACGGCTAATTATTATACAGGTGTTGATGGTGGGGGTCTTTATTTATAGGAGGTGTTGGTGGTGGAGGTATAGCGGGTGTTGTTGATGGGGGTGTTGTTGGGGGTAGGGGTATAGGGGGTGTTGGTGGCAGGGGTATAGGGGGTATTAGAAAAACGGAGATCACAAGAGGGAAACAGTGTCAAGGTCATCGCTGATGGAGAGGTCAGCTCGGAAACGTGGCAACAGTGCAGGGAGGGGGTGACTCCACCAAAACCCTACGTTTAGATTTGTCAGACTAGGTAACTTATTCCATTCGTCTAGTACTCTATTGCCAAACCAATTTCTACCAATTTCCCTACCGAAAAGGAATTTATCTAGTTTGAAACCATTACTTTTAGTTCTTTCCTGTATGTTCACTTTATCTATCTATTGCCAGACGCCAAAATCCCGTAAGGGGTGGCCATTTGACTTTGAGTTATTTGTTTTATGGGGAGGGACACTAATCCTCCACCAACCCACTTGTTGACACATAGGGAGCACGTATGGTTTGGTATATATATATATATATATATATATATATATATATATATATATATATATATATATATATATATATATATACAGTACCTTGCTAATATCTCCCTTATTTGTACTCTTCATCCACTTAAACACCGCAATTAAGTCTTCTTTTACTCTACGCCTCTCGGTGCAGATTTTTTTTTTTTTTTTTTTTTTTTTTTTAGTGTGTTCATGACAGGTTCCGAACATTATGTATAATTTTTGTCATTCTTCTCTGTACATTTTTTAACGAGTTTATATCCATTCTATTGTAAGGACACCAAAACTGTACGGCGCAGTCTAAATGTGGCCTTACCAATGCTAGATAAAGTTGCAGTATTACATATGATGACCTATTGCTCACGCTTCTGGAAATAAATGCACGTGTCGTTTCCTGTTTGCTATCACTTTATGCCATTTTCGTGTGTTCGGTGAGATTAAGTGTCTTGTAATAATAATGATAACAGTGATAATAATGACGATGATGATGATGACTGATTGATGATAATGATAACAGCAGTAGTAGTGGGAGTAATGATAAAAATAATAATAAAAACAATAATATTAATAGTAGTAATAACAAAAAAATAATAATAATAATAATATGTATGTATGTGTGTGCTGGTGAGGGGACAAAGGTGAGAGGGGTCTACATATTATTTATTTAATTTATTTTTTTTAAGGAACCCAGGGCCACAGATTCTACCAAGGCAACTCCCATGCGTGTCCCTTCATTCCCAATACCGCCGCCCCTCCCCTACTCCTAATCCTCCCCTGGGGCAAGCGATTAGCGCCTGGGTGTGAACTGCTGCTTCAAAGTAACGAGGTCCTGAAGCCTGGCGGGAGGCGAAATTTTTTTTCCTGCCCAGTTCCGTCACTTTGCACATATAGCAACGTTGCCCTGTGTTTAGTTTGGCAACGCCGCGCAGCAGTGAGCCATATCGAATGCCAGGTTTAGTATTCATCACAATTATTTACTTTTTTTTAAGAAAATATCATTAGCGATATAGAGGTTGGTGGACGACTTGGTAATAGCGATCATGAAGAAATTAAGTTCAAATTTATTTGGGATGTCTGTTCCACTGAAAATACCTCCACCGTTCCTAATTTTCGTCTAGGAGATTTCGATGGCTTAAGAGCTTATTTTCGAACGGTATTCCACAGGGAGATTAGCAATTTGAGGGAATGTCAGGTTAGTGGGGATCCCCAGGTCATAGGTCAGGCGCAGGAAGCACGTGGGGACGTCCGTCAGGTGTCTGTGAGGGGGGAGGTGGTAGATAGGAATGTAGTCCAGGTGACGGAAATTAACTCAGCTCCAGTACCAAACAGACGTTCGACCAGTGAGAAGTATAACGAGTTAATAAATATAATATACGGAGGCCAAGATAGATATATTCCTTCAAAGCCGTTTAGAACTAACAATTCAGAACCAAGATGGTTAAACAACAGATTAAAATCTCTCATAGGCCAAAGGAAAGGAATATATAGAAAAATAAAACGTGGAGAGGAACACTTACGTAACCGGTACACAATTTTAAATAGAGAAGTAAAGATGGAGATAAGAAAAGCAAAGAGAAGTTATGAAATTAAGGTTGCAAGTGAATCAAAAGTAAACCCCAAGGGTTTTTATCAAATGTACCGAACGAAAAATAAAGATAGGATAGGACCACTCAGAACAGAATCAGGTGACATTACCAGTGAAGATAAAGAAATGTGCTCCATCCTAAATAATTATTTCATATCAGTATTCACCAAGGAAAATCTAAGCCTGGTCCCTCAAGCAGCAAATATTTACCATGAGAATACGGAAAATATTCTTAGTAAAATAACCATTAGTAAGGAGGACGTATTGAAAGAAATTAACAAGTTAAAACCTCAAAAATCGCCAGGTCCGGACGATATATATGCAAAAATTATAAAAGAAACCAAAGAAGAATTATGTCAGCCACTTTTAACGTTATTTAATGACTCTTTAAGTTCAGGAGAAGTTCCAGAGGCGTGGAAAACCGCAAACGTAGTGCCCATCTTTAAAAAGGGTGATAAATCAGCTGCGTCGAATTATCGTCCGATAAGTCTAACGTCAATAGTAGGAAAAATGTTAGAGTCAATTTTGGCAAATAAGATTAGAGAACACTTAGAAAGATTTAATCTTATAAACGAAAGTCAGCACGGATTCAGGCAAGGACGATCCTGCCTCACAAATTTGTTGTCATTCTACTCGGAGGTCTATGAGGCAGTAGATAGCGATAAAGCTTACGATGTTATTTATCTGGACTTTAGTAAAGCTTTTGATAGAGTCCCACACGAAAGGTTAGTTAGAAAGGTTCGAGCACACGGTATAGACGGCGATATCTTAAAATGGATAGAATCCTGGCTGAAAGGACGAAAGCAGAGAGTATTAATAAATGGAAATAAGTCGGACTGGGGATTAGTAACTAGCGGTGTACCACAGGGTTCAGTACTCGGTCCCTTATTATTTATCATATATATAAATGATCTAGACTTAGGAGTCAATAGCAGAATCAGCAAATTTGCCGACGATACAAAAATAGGGCGTATCATTAACTCGACTGACGATTGCCATTACTTACAAAAAGACCTCGATACATTGTCCAAATGGTCTAAAACTTGGCAAATGGAATTTAACGTTGAAAAATGTAAAGTACTTAACGTAGGCAAGACCATTGGAGATACTAAATACAGCTTAGATAACAAAGAAATTAGCAAATCGGAATGCGAGAGAGATCTAGGAGTTATGATTAGTAACGACCTTAAACCTAGGCAACAGTGCATTAATGCGAGAAATAAAGCAAATAGGGTCCTAGGATTTATTTCGAGAAGCGTGAGCAATAGATCATCTAAAGTAATACTGAAACTTTATCTAGCATTAGTAAGGCCACATTTAGACTACGCAGTACAATTTTGGTGTCCTTACTATAGAATGGATATTAATTCGTTAGAAAATGTACAGAGAAGAATGACTAAAATGATACATGACGTCCGGAACCTGTCATATGAAGACAGACTGAAAAGACTAAGTCTGCATTCGCTAGAGAGGCGTAGAGTAAGGGGAGACTTAATTGAGGTTTTTAAGTGGATGAATGGTATAAATAAGGGAGATATTAGCAAGGTACTTAAAGTGAGCATACAGGATAGAACTAGAAATAATGGTTTCAAACTAGAAAAATTCCGTTTCAGAAAGGAAATCGGTAGAAATTGGTTTGGTAATAGAGTAGTAGACGAATGGAATAAGCTACCTAGTAAAGTAGTTGCTGCCTCTTCCATTGAGAGTTTCAAGCATAGGCTAGATAAGCATATGACTACTAAGGGGTGGATATAGAATAAAGAAAATATTATAACCAATACTAATTAAAAAATAAATTTTCTTTTCAGGTTACACTATGATAGTCTCTATTCTCCTTTCACACTTTCCTGTAAAATGTCCACGCCAGTTTTTCTATACGGCGTGGTGTTCTTTCTGACTTTTTCCTGCCGGCTTCGGCTGGAGGGTTTGGAGGGCGGGGGAGAGCCTTCTTCTTTGCTATCCTTATCTCATTCTAGTAGTTCAGTTACTCTTCTAGGAGCTGCCTAGCATGGGCCAACCGGCCTACTGCAGTTATCCTCTCTTCTTATGTTCTTATGTTCTTATGTTCTTATAATACCTGACTATCTATATTGTACATGGATTGAAAGAATAATAGAGACATAGAGGTCATATAGTTTTCGCTGCCTTAGCTTAAATAAATATAAAAAGGGGCCATACCACTGTCTTTACTTCGTCACTCGTCTGCTGAGAGAGAGAGAGAGAGAGAGAGAGAGAGAGAAAGATACTCTACACTTTGCTAAAATTAGTTATATGTTGATTTAATGAAAATGCGGTACGTCTTAGGGGTGGTACATGACTGCTCGTTGAGAACACTTATCAGTAACATATGTTGTAGGCCTATACTACTTTCCCTGTCATTTCTTGTCATTGCTCCCAGACGTACGATTCAATCAGCTGTGTTTACAATCGGCAATGGCGCATCACTGGGTCAGTTGCACAGACTGAGATTATTCACGAACAACAAAGTAGACCCTTAATATGACAACAATAATTGCTTATTTTCCAATCATTATTTTACATTCACTCCCTCACTGAAGATCAGCAAATGTGTTCCCAGCCCAATGCTATTACCAAATAGAATATATTGTGAGTTTATTTTTTTAATTCCTTGTTTCTCTTGATTTACTTATTTTGCACACAATGGTCTATAATGTCTCATGTCTGACCCAATGCCTGTCATCAGCACATGGGAAATAGCATATGGTGCCTGGTGGTGTTTAATATTTAATAAAGATTATACCGTAACAAATAAAGCTTTGAATTTCATCAAATACAAAAACCCTTCAAGCATACTTAACACGAAATAAAGGATATGAGAACATGAAAATAATCTGAAATATAACCTGACATATGGTTTTACTAATATACCTAAGAAAAACAAGAAAATAATCTGAAATCTAACCTGACAAATGATTTTACTAATATACCTAAGAAAAACAAGAAAATAATCTGAAATCTAACCTGACATATATACCTAAGAAAATGTCTAATGAAACATTGATATTCAGGCATCATTGATACCAATATTTCCCAGCTTGCAGCAGAAATTACCAAGGTTAACCCTTAAGAATGATCATGAAAAGCGTTTTAGGTGATAAAATATTATGGGTCATTAACCTCTCTCTCTCTCTCTCTCTCTCTCTCCTGTAAACACAGCTGATTGAATCGTACGTCTGGGAGCAATGACAAGAAATGACAGGTAAAGTAGTATAGGCCTACAACATATGTTACTGATAAGTGTTCTCAACGAACAGTCATGTACCACCCCTAAGACGTACCGCATTTTCATTAAATCAACATATAACTAATTTTAGCAAGGTGTAGAGAGTATCTTCCTTGCATACTCACTTTTTATTGATGACCCTGCATGTTATTATTTTATACTGTTTCAATCTCTCTCTCTCTCTCTCTCTCTCTCTCTCTCTCTCTCTCACCAGACGAGTGACGAAGTAAAGACAGTGGTATGGCCCCTTTTTATATTTATTTAAGCTAAGGCAGCGAAAACTATATGACCTATGGCTCACTGCTGCGCGGCGTTGCCAAACTAAACACAGTGCAACGTTGCCATATGTGCAAAGTGACGGAACTGGGCAGGAAAAAAAATTTCGCTGGCGGGAGGGGGAGGGGGAGGAGTGGCGTATGTTTTTGTCGTGTTATTAATTATTTGTTAAGAGTTATAAAGTTGTGTGGATAATACTTTCATGCTAAGGATATTTTTATTATGGTATTACGTTCTACATGGTTCAGCGATCATTGTTTTTGGAGTTAGTTTTTGTCATGTACTCGTAAATAATTAGCCTCATACTTCCCCAGGTGGCACTATCACTTCACACCCCCACCCTTTCTCCTTATACTCCATCATGGCAAGTAGGCAAAGCATTTAGCACTAGGGTGTGAAGTGGTCACGAGGCACGACACTTAACGCCATATTGATCGCTTGGTATTTTATTTTGGCCAACACTGTATGAGTTTCTTGGTGGGGGGATTCTGTGGCTGTACATAGACGATTTTTTTTTTTTTTTTTTTTTTTTAAATACTAACTCTGAACATTTACATTTACCTGAGGGAGATTCATGTGGCTAACACCAATCCTCGCCATTATCTGATGATTTTATTTAACGTAAGTAAATTACTATTGTTATTCTCGTTTTACTTAATGCTCTTCGTAAAATACTGATGTTTATATAGTCTGGATAATGTGGCGACATATTTAGTACTCACAGGTTCTTTACTCTAACTTGCTTGTATCCATAACTAAAATAAGAATTTAGATTGATATTTTGTCGGTTGGATGTCGTAGTGTGGGAAAAGAATGAGACTTACAGAAATATATACATCTATAAAATTCTGTACTTTACTGATCCTCCTCTAACCGAAAGGCATTAATCTAGGGTCCGTATTCTCGTTGGTAAAGGAAACTCCATAACACCTCTCCCTAAGAGATCGTTTTGTTAATTACACTTTCCTGTCCTCCTCTGTGTTCCATAAATCCTTCCCATATCGCCATACTCTGCATAAGTAACGTAAAAAGGGATATTAACCGGCCACATCCAAAAATAAATCGCTAAGGGAGAGATGTTAGGATGCTTTCTTAACCGATGAGAATACTTCAGAAGTTGAATGAGTGAATGTTTAAAGTAACGCCAGAATTACCTTAATATATTCAATCTCGTTACGTCTTATTTACTGTGTTTTTGCTATGTTATTTTATTCAGTGAAGGGGAGACTTCGAGCTGAGAGGGGGAGTTGTAGTCTTTAGTAATCCCCTTCAGTACAAGTGGAGTTTCCTAACCGGCATAAAATCGTATAGAGCAGAAAAAAATATTATACAGAAAACGTTACCGTACTGACATAGCAACTGCCTAAAGAATTGGCTGTTGATTGCTAAGACACTCGTCGAGTTCTTATGACTCACTTTCAGCTGAATTAAACCGTCTAGCGATAGCTGAAATAGGCTTCTTGGATTGTTGGAAGGTAACGAACCAATATCAACATTCCCAGATTCTTATGGTTTACTCTCAGATGAAGAAAATAATCTGGCGCCGGCTGGAACTTAACAGAAGAGCTGTCCCGACAAAAAGAGTTAATGATGCACGCATCAACACACTCGGTTCTTATGAATTATTCTCAACTAAAAAATCATCTGGCGTTGGTTAGAATAAATGACTCTAGTTGCCCTGACCATAAGAAGGTTAGTTTTTTTTTTTTTTAACTGTTGTTTATGCCTAGCTCTCCATCCAAATTCCCACTTTTTGAAAACCAGCTAAATCATAAGCCGGGTTGCCAGCATTATCTGTTCCACACACGATTTACCCATGTTATAGATACGTGTGGCGGCTCTTTGGTTGGTGGTTTGGTTTTTCACCCACAAATACTTCACTTGTTCTGACTCTGCAGCTGTATACGACCCATCAGTTGGTCAGGAGTTTGTCTGATATACCCACATTGCTAACACGTAACCGCACTTAGAAGTTTTCACGTCTCTCTCTCTCTCATTACTCCAGCGTAATTTTTTTACTTACAATTCACACTTCATCGTTTACTCCCTCGCCTTCATTTTAATGTTTTCGCTCGCACTCACATAAAACGTTTCTCATCCTACCCACACTTGAACGTTCTCTCCCCCACCCACGCGAACGTTTTCTCCCCCACTATTACTTGAACGTTTTCTCTCGGCCCTCATTAGAACGTTTTCTCCTCTGAACGTTTTCTTATCACCGATCTCCAAACATTTTCACTCTTACCCACACTTAAACATTCCCTCCCTCCTAAATAACTTAATGATTACTCCACATCCACATTCACCAAGCATTGCAACTGGTGATCTGGGTGGTAACCGACTAATGAGGGTATTATTCTAGTAAGAGATTGCTTGCTGTAATGCCCCTGGTGCAGTAAATTGGCATGATCTCTAAGCCTTCCTCTTCTCCCCACATTTAGACATTCTGGCTTCCTCTCCACAATCATCACTTCTCATCACCCTCCCCCTTCAGCCCTCACCTCACTCCGCCTCTACAACCATCACTCTATGATTACCCCAACTTTCTATTCCAAGGTTCCTCAATTATTTTCTTTGAAGGTCCAATCATATTATTTTCCTTTG
This sequence comes from Coenobita brevimanus, assembly GCF_032717465.1. Lineage (NCBI taxonomy): Eukaryota > Metazoa > Arthropoda > Malacostraca > Decapoda > Coenobitidae > Coenobita > Coenobita brevimanus. Next base: position 12,103,078 of record NC_136976.1, on the reverse strand, counting down.
TGGCAGAGGTCTGGATGAAAAATCTTGTATTTAATATCACTAATGGAATACAACACTTTCATTTATGTTGATATAATGGGACTGTGCGGAAAGCTAATACCCTGACCATATTAAAATAAGGTTTAAAGTAGATATTCATTTCTCCTGTTGGTAAGGTGATTAAGTAAAACAAAAGAATCTACTCTCCACACCCCCAACTTCTCAAAAAGACAAAATGAAACACTTCTATTGAACAAAACACTATTGCCTTCCTTACATAAGCATAATCAATTTTAACTTCCACCACCTCTTCAGCACCATACCGTGTACCAGTGAACAGTCCAATAATTGTCAGTATCCCTCTGTCAACTCATCAATTGAACAGGCTAATGGCAATAGTCAGTGGGTACGTGCAGTGCAACACCACCACCACACAGTCATAACAACTAACACTCACACTACCATGCGGCCATACTTACACACATTCAACCAAGGACGCAGATATTTTAACACACAGACTCTTGCACCAACACAAATCACACCAGTCCACGGACACAGACAGCTCCCATCTCGCAGACACATTATAACAAAGACAACACACAGACTCCAAAGATTCACTCAGATTATGGAATGGCATGACAGCAAATAGATAAATCGCAACTACGCACATACACTGACACAAGAAATTACAGATCGACACAGATAGACAGCATATATTGAAAGACGGCCCCTAGGAAAGACAGACACTACATCATACAGACACAGCAACACACACACACACACACACACACACACACACACACACACACACACACACACACACACACACACACACACACACACACACACACACAAATCAGCATTCAGACAAAAACCGGCACAGCACTGTCATATCATCACACACCCACATACTCTTCTCAGCACTCTCACACACAGGCACACACCCAGCACTCGACACACTCTAGTAAACGTAATCTCAGCAATCCCGAACTGATGGTTGCTATGCGTGCGATGGCCACGCACTCTACACGCAGCAAAGACACACACAGACCCCAACACACAGGCACAGTATACGGACACAGACACCCACCCAGCACGACCAAGTGAATAAGATTTATCACAAAAACCACATAAACAGCACCAAACACACAAAACACCATAGATACACGGCAGCATAGAGAATAGCAGCATAGAAACACAACAGCATACTAACACAGCAGTTTAAAGGCACAGCAGCGCATAGTCACAGCCATATCCCAGCTCACAGACCTAGGAGCATGCAGACACCGACGGGGCACTCAGCACGCCTCGGTGGACATAATTAATCATAGGAATCCAGGAGTGCTTCCGAGGTGATCAAGCACTCTACACACCTTTGACCCTGGGAGAGTGAGACAGTGGGTAGGTGGGGAGTCACTATAGGTGGGTGAGTGGGTTGGACAGGTAGGTGTGGTTATGGTGAAGTGGTGGCTGGGTGGATAGTTGGATGAAAAGTGATGGTAGGTGGATGAATACGTGAGTGGAGAGACAGCTGGGTGAGCATTTGGGTAGAAGGAGAGAGATAAGTGGATGAAAAATGGGTGGAGAATGGTGGTTGAATGGACTACCGGGAAAGAGAGGTGGTTAGGTAGACTGGTGGGTGAGAGGTGGTGGCTGGATGGATAGATGGGTGAAGAGAGGTGTGTGGATGGATGAATTTTGAGAATGGTGGAAGAGTGGATAGATGGTTGGAGAATGATTCGTGGGGGAATGGATGGGTGACGAACGATGGGTGGACAGATGGATGGATGGTTGGAGAATGATGGGATGAGTGATTGGCTGATGGATGCACAGCTAGGTATGAATGGTAGGTTGATGGACTGATGGATGATGAGCGCTGGGTGGATGGATAAATGGGTGAAGACTGGTGGACAGATGGATAAATGGGTGAATACAGGAAGGTGGGTTAAGAGATGAGTGGATATTGGTGGATGGATAGATAGATGAATGAGGATTGATGGATGGATGGACAGTTGGGTTGAGAAATCTAGGAGGATGGGCAAAATTGAGGAAAGTGGCGGAGGAGTAGGTTAGAATGAAAGATAGATGTCAATGCTCTTCTGAAATATGTCTGCATCTCTTCCCATTAAGTTGGGTACGCAAAACTTATCTAGCTAAACACATACATCCATTTCCTGTCCCTCAGGCAGGCAGAAATATTCCTTAGTTAGACTGTCTCTGCTTATGACCAGTCTTTCCTTAATTTAACGCTATGGTCAAATACCATTAGAGAAACTGATCAAAAACTTAGATATTTTAAAAGCCTTCTATGGGCTGGTCATATTTTCAAGCTTCTTCCCTTTGATTTTGTTTTTATTTTACTTTGTTTTTGCATAAAAGAAAAGTTTGTGGAAGGGGTACATAGATCGTGCTTGGTGTGTGATAAGACTGCTAAATGTGAGAGTACAAGAGGCAGGTGAGAGGACAGAGGTTCATGAATGTGCTAAGTCCAGCAAAATACAGGTGATGGAGTGAGTAGATATTACAAGATTAGAAGGATAATCACTCACAACCTCTTTTTGAAGGAAGTGTGTGAATGAACAGATGACTACAAAGAAAGGAGTGCCAACTGAAAACAGAATAGAGGAGACCAGGTATGTAAGTTAATCCCTTTACAAATACAGTATGATGCCCTCTGTAGTTCTGTCTCGTGGAGAAGATGGAAGTGAATTTTCTTAAGCACCAAAAATGGATCTATAGTCTTGCTACCTCCAGACGATTGTTTTCGCCTGAAGAAAGACAAGAGTATATCACCGTGAGCGAGTTAGTGTGAGGAATTGGGAGAATCATATGCTAAGCGGTGACAATACTCTTGCATTTATTAGAAGGGGATTTTGTGGCATGCGGCTTTCATGGATTTGGAGAAAGCATATGACAGGGTGGATAGACAAGGATTGTGGAAAGTGTTAAGAATATATGGAGTAGATGGGAAGTTGTTGAATGCTGTGAAGAGTATGTACGATGGTGCGAAGGCTGCGGTGCGTGTGGATGGTGAACTAAGTGAATTTTTCTCTTTGAAAGTTGGGTTGAAACGGATGTGTCATGTCTCCATGGTTGTTCAATCTGTACATGGATGGGATAATAAAAGAGGTACAAGGTAGGGTAGTGGTGTTGGAGTGGCCCTGGTGAGAGAGGATAGTGTTTGGAAACTCCCTGTACTGTTGTTTCCAGATGATACTGTGTTGTTGAGTGAAGACGAAGGGGAGCTGCAAGGCTTGGTGGATGAGTTTGGGAGTGTGTAAGAAACGGAATCTAAAGGTGAATATAGGGAAGAGTAAAGTGATGGTCTCTGAGAGAGGTGAAGTCAGCGAGGTTGGATGGTGAGGAATTGGAAAATGTGAGTACGTTTAAGTACTTGGGTAGTGTGATGAGTAAGGATGGAGGTTTGGAGGGTGAAGTGCTTGAAAGGGTACAGCAGGGAAGAAAGGTTGCTGGTTCTTTGAAAGCAGTGATAAGAAACAGGGAAGTGAGCATGGAATTGAAAAAGTTACTACATGACAGTATTGTGATACCAACTCTAACGTATGGAAGTGAAGCTTGGACGTTGTTGGAAGGACACAAGTCAAGAGTGAGAGCAGTGGAAATGAGTTATTTAAGAGGAGCCTGTGGAGTCACATGGAGAGACAGGCTGACGAATGACGATATAAAGGAGCGTTGTGGTGTGGATGTGGATGTGATAGGAAGCGTTATGAGGAACACACTGAGGTGGTTTGGCCATGTGGAGAGGATGGAGGGTGAAAGACTGACGAAGAGAGTGTATGTGAGTGAGGTGGAGGGGGGAAGAGGGAGGGGGAGGCCGAGGATGAGATGGAGGGATGGGGTGGAGAGGTATATGAGAGATGGGGGTGTGAATTGTGAGCAGGGCAGTGAAATGGCGGGGGACATGGCGACTTGGAGGCGATTTGTTTGTGGCCACCCCAAACGGGATTGAGGCGTCTGGCAATAGATAGATAGATAGATAGGTTTTTGTGGAAATGTGGAGCATATACAGTATCTATCTATCTGCCTATCTATCTAGCTAAAATGTGTGTGTGTGTGTGTGTGTGTGTGTGTGTGTGTGTGTGTGTGTGTGTGTGTGTGTGTGTGTGTGTGTGTGTGTGTGGAGCTATGATGGATTGGTTTAGTGAACAATGAAATACAACGTAAAAATGGGAAAGTCAATGAAGAAAGACGAGATATAAGTCCCAGGAGTGGAAAGAAACGAGAATAATGTACTGATGGCTTGACTATCAATATTCCATAGCTGACTCGGATATATAATCTTTCCATCACCTTCAGCCACGCGACGTCTCCTTTCTCTTAATTCTGCTTAACATCTGCCAATATTCTTCGGCTCTGAGGATAAACATAGCCCGTCACTTTATGAAACATGTTTTATTTATCTATTTTGTTTTTATATTTCTTATTTTGGCACTTCATTTCCTCTGTTGTCGTCATCGTGTTTTTCTTGGTATATAATGATTAAGAGTTCATATGGGAAAATTATTTTCTCATAACACGGAACAGGCTGATCCCAGCAACACATAATACACCTCGAGCGTCTGTGATTCTTTATTCATTATACAGTAATTCCCTCATAAACAAGCTGTTTTCTTGGCGTCTTGGCTTTCAGTTAACGGATGTTTTTGAGGCGCTGCGATAAACGAGAGAAGTTCTCGGAAGGGAACCTTTGAAATATATTAATTACCCTGATCAACACGAGAAACTTTAATGATTCTACGAACTGTTGACGGAAGGCCCGAGATGGTATATACACCGACCGATTAGATGTGCGGCGCCAGAGAGCACGTTCGCGTGTGTAAAGTTGTGTGGTTGTGTGAATAGGTGTGTGTGTGCGTATGTGTGCATACATGTGCGTGTGTGTGTGTGTGTGTGTGTGTGTGTGTGTGTGTGTGTGTGTGTGTGTGTGTGTGTGTGCGGGTGCGCGCGTTTACTCAGAGTCTGTTATGTGCGGTATTAATCTGTCCTCTAAATTGGTAAAATAAATTGTGAGAATATTATTATACCGTACGTACCCTATATATTTTTTCTTTTATGTTCCTAAGTGTATTAAGTATTTTGGTGTAGTCAAGTCCTTCGTTTTTCCAATCCAGCTTTTCTATTCATTCCCCTCAAACACCAAACCCAGTCATCCTCCTCCTTACCTCCTCCCCCCCAACGCATAGTCCAAAAATTTCTCTGACTGCCCTTTCCCCCTCATCACAAGTGGCTCGAAACACAACTCAACCAGCTCTGGGTTCGCACTTACGGGAATGATAACGCTGACTGTAACAGGTGGAAGTGGTGGAGGGTGTGCATGGAGGTCCGTATGTTGCGTATCTTGTTTGTTCCGGCTCAGTCTGCTGGTTTGGGAGTGGGAGTGGGTTATCCATGCGTGTACAAATGATGCAACCAGTGACCCGTTGTTCTGACTTATTATACTAAGATAGAGAAAGGGATATGGGGAGTGGAAAGTGATGCAGGTTAGGCACTTGTAATACGGCCGTCGAGGGTCATCATCATCATCATCATCATCATCCGGACCTCCTTTCCCACCGTAGGGCAGGGTGAGGAGTAGCAACCTAAGTTTGCCCAATTCAATGGACCACGCTTCCAATCACTCATCAGTCAAGCCCAGGGAATCCTGGCTCCATCAGTTAGGCCAAAAAATTTCACCACGTTCTGTAGTTTCACAGACACCTAACTGATAGAGTCGAACGACATGCGAAAATTCACCAGGTGTATGACAAGAGGGGCACGTTGTAGGGACTGCCTTGTATGTATTTATTCTGATCTATCCAGCTGATATTAAGTGTTTTACAGCACATACCTAAACCAAATGAAGTCTGACAATTTTGCTACTGAGATTGGGGAAAATCTGTGAAATCGTTATAACCTCCAAGGCACCATCAGTCTGTAGTACCTTCAGTACAAGGATTCATTCCAAACCAGACAAAAATCGTCTCTAACATACATAACAGACACCATTGTACTGAAGGGGTTTATGACAAGTTTATTGCTTCTTCATTTCAAAGAGTTTCTCGTACTCTGAATATAACTGCATGTCGGAAGCATACATGAAATAAATATCGTACTGACGGCGTTAGTGTGGGAGAAGGTAAATGGTAAGAAATGGAAGTACCATGAACATAATACAGTACTGTTGCTGGTGGAAGGATTTATTTAATATCTTCAGTTTTCCCGAATAACTCTCAGCTGAATGAAAACGTCTGAAATTGGCTAGGAAAAAAATACAGACGCTTTCCCGACGAAGAGAGGATTAACGGTAAAAGTACTGACACTCTTTGGCTTCTATGATATATCCTCATAGCTGAATGAAACTGTCAGACGCGTAACAGGAATATATTGCGAAAGACGCGACCAATCGTGGCTATGTTACTGAAATAATATAACTGTAGACTACAAAGCTTTGATGGAAGGTTATATTCTAGCCATGTATTCGTTTATTTATTTATTTATTTATTTTTTAAGCCCAGTTTTATTGGTTGTACAGTCAGTGAGAAATTCCTCCTGTGTATTTTTACAGCACTGATTCGAGAAAATTTATTCCTCTGCGTTAGGCGAGCTTCAATTTTTCCTCCCCGTCCCCTCGGCAATATCAAACTTAAACATCCGCCATTGCCTCGTCTGAGCTAACGACAAGAACGTATAAAGAAAAGATAAATTTACCCAGGCTTCCATTTCAAAAGAGCCCCACTAAAGCCCTCGGAGACTGTAAGAGTTCCGATTGACCCCGTACCCAATTTTTAGGGAACAGGAGACGGGCTTGAAAGGGAGGACGCTGATGGGAGTAATGAAAGGTAAATCTGGCAGCAGCAGACGGCAGAGACCAAAAGGAAATTACAGCCTGAGATGACCCAGCTTGATTAAAAGAAGACGCGGCAGAAGAAGGAGATGGTGGCTGGGGTGGTTGCGGCTGGAGAGTTATTTTAGGTGACGAAAAATGTTGGATGTTACTTCATGAGTAGAGGAAAAGGGTGGAGTGTTATTTTATGAGAGGATGAAGAAGGCGGGGAGTTATGAGATAAGGAAGCTGAGAGTTATTCTGTGAGAAGATGGAGATGGTGGGGTGTAGGTGAGGAATTCTTTTATGAAAATACGTAAAAAGGGTGGGGGTACATCTGAAAGTTATTATGTAAGGAGGGGGATAGAGTTAGGAGTTATTAGGTGAGGGTGAATTTGAGAGTTACTTCATAAAGGAAGGCGATAAAGATGGGACGTCACTTTATAAAACGATATAGAAGATGGGAATGAATTTGTTAGTTACGCTGCCAGGTGAGGACGTGGTTATTTTATGACATGGTATAGGGGAAGGTGATGAGCTATTCCGTAAGTCACAGAAGATGAACATAAGAGTTGCTTTAAGAGATAAAAAAAAAAAAATGAGAATGTAGTTGAGATTTATTTAGTATTATTATTATTTTTTTTTTAAAGAAAAGAAAGATGGTGTGGATGCTGGTGGGGATATTTTATGAGATGCCCAAGAAGGTGGGGATGCAGTCACAGTTACATAATGAGAGGACAGAGAAGAAGGCTGGGTTACATCTGGGGAGCTATTTTCTGAGCATCAAAGGAAGGAGAACGCGGAGGAAATCGTGGAGTGACATGAGATGGAGATGAAAGGGATGGAAAAAACAAACAAACAAAGGACATTGGGAAGGCGTGACATCTTCCAGCCGAGGATGTCATGAGAGGGGAGAGAAGAATTAAGAATACGAAACATTTTACCTCTTCAACACTAGAACCCAATTTTAACACTCATGGTCGGGACAGGTCTAACAGTCTATTCCAGCAAATGCCAGACGATTTTAGGTGTGTCACAGGAGCCTGGGAATGTTAATGCTGGTACAGTTAATGCTGATATCTTCAACTCTCTTTCATGGTCAGAACTACAGTACAACAGTAATGAATTTCAGATAGTGTCAGACGATTTCATTAAACTGACAATGCTTTCAGAGCGGTGAATAAATTAATGCTGCCTCCAAACAGCAATATATAACTTTAGGGAAACCTCTTGAACAGATTAAACATTTTCCTCAATTTCACCATCATGAAAGACATTTCCTGTGGTTAAAATGAATTTGGAGAGTGAATGAATTTTTTAAAAAATCAAGCTGAGGATTATTTGAGACTTCTAGCATGGGAAAGGAAGGTTAAACATACCTATTACCTTCAGTTATATTTCCCACTCCTGTTGTTATCTGAGAAAAAAATTTGCCATTTCAGCCGGAAAAGTATTTTATTACATCCACGCGCTGTAATACTGGAATGCTTTTGTGTGTGTGTGTGTGTGTGTGTGTGTGTGTGTGTGTGTGTGTGTGTGTGTGTGTGTGTGTAAATCGTTTCACCTCTCCACCTTAACCTTTCGTTCATCCTATTCTTCTACTCATTTTGACTTTTTTTTTTTCTCCTGCATTTCCTTCTACCCTGCTAGCCACCCACCCAGCCATACTTTGTACCCTGCCTCATCTTCCACCCTGGCTGCTTAACTTATAACTCTCGTTTCCTCTCCTCATGCCGTGCCTAATCCCTACCCTGTCTCACCATGCACCCTGCCTTACCCTGCACCCTGCCTCACCTTCCACCATGTCTCATCTTCATCCCAGCCTGTCTGCCTGCCTGACTAACTTCAGCTCTCGTTGCTCCGGTGGACGCGGAAGAAGAGAGATTCAGAAGGATGAGAATTGATTGGTGGGATCAGGAAGGTTGGGAGGTAGGAGAGGAGATGGAAGGGCTTGACGGGTAGATAACGAAAGGGGAGATAAGGAAGGGAATGGGATAAATGAATTACCAGATAAGGGAAGAGGAGGGAGAGGAAATTATTAGTGGGGAGTGGAGAGGGGTAAGACAAATATGTGGAAAATATATGGAAATGCAATATATGGGAGGGTGAACCAAGACCTGGAGACAATAAATTTTGTATCCTTGTTGAATAAATTGTTTGCTAATTATACAAGCAGGTACAAACACAAACTATCAGTCTTTGTGAGGTACTGACAATCTTGAGCGGTGAGTTGTAGTGTCGTTGTTGCAAAGTTAACACGTCTGCTTCGCCGTGTGTCTGCGCCAAAGAAAAGCAGTGCACAATAATCCAGTTTCTGTGGGATATAGGTGAATCGTAACAGAAACTCGTCTTCTAGCATAATAAGAGAACCGTGCGTTATCACAGTGTAGCGTGCTTAATCGGAAAATCTTATGCAAAGCTGGTCGGCCAAGCGTCATGTATTAGGTGGGGGCGCCGATCATCCACCCACTTGGTGTGGTGATACCCTGTTTTTGGGGGGTAGCTCCACATTGAGTGGCAAGCCAAATGATTTCCTCTAAACCAGGAAATAATTTACAACGCTGGGTGGTAACCTCATAACCAACCAACACGTGTTCCCTACGTGAAAACAAGTGGGCTGGCGGAGGGTTAGTGCCCCTCCCCGGAAAACAACTAACTAATAATACGAACATGAGGCCTCGGACCAGGACTGACCAAAAGATGACGACTAAGGACCGAGCAAAGGACTTGGTACGGATAGCTAAAAGGAATGTAAGGGGTGCGAATGACGAGGTGAAAGAGAGAGAGATTGTACAGGTGCTTGCGGTTGCGAAAGTGGATGTATATGGATTAACTGAAACTAAATGGGGAGGTGAGAGTGTGAGAGAATGGGAGTATGGATGGGGTATGTGTGCAGGAGTAGGTGAGAATGAGAGGGCAAAAGAAGGAGTGTGTATTGTTGTGAGTAACAACAAAAACATAAGAGAGTAGGGATCAGTTGGCTCAAGGATTGTGTGGGTAAGAGTGAATGTTGGACTACAAATGTGGGTGATTATGTGTGTGTATGCGCCAAAGCAGAGTGAGAGAAAAGTTTTGGAAAATGCGGAAGGGTGCTTGGAAAAGTTTGAAAAGAATGAGAGAGTGTTCTTGATTAGAGATATGAATGGAAAAGTAGGGAATGTGAAGCTGGATGGAGTAGTTGGTGAGTGGGGTGTGCCTGCAGAGGTGGATGAGAATGGCAATGCTTTAGTGGACATTTGTGCCGGGAGTGGGTTGCTGATAGCTAATACCCTCTTCAGGCACAAAATGATCCACAGGTATACATGGCAAATGATGAGAAGGGTAGATGGTGAATTGAATGAAAGGAAGGCAATGATTGATTATGTGCGCGTGGATGAAAGGATGAGAAGGTGTGTGATGGATGCAAGAGTATACAGAGGTTGGGGGAGTGGACTTTCAGACCACCACTTGGTGGTGGTCAAAATGAAAGTACAAATGAAATGGAGAAATAGAAGAAGGGAAGGACAGGAGGAAGTAGTTCTTACAAGGAGGGTAGAAAAGTTACAAGAGGATGGAAAAAAGGCAGAATATAAGAGGGAAGTGGAGGAGCGATTGGGTAAATATAAATTGGAGCAAATGGGGGACGTGGAACGTGTGTGTAAGATATTCACGGAAGAAATCTGTGCAGCATGTGAGGTGGTGTGTGGGGTGAAGAGAAGACGAAAGGGTATGCAGGGAACAGCATGGTGGACTGAAGAGGTGAGAGAGGCTGTGGCACAAAAGAAGAAAGCATATGGTGAGTGGATGAGAAACAGGGGCGTGGAAGAAGTTGAGAAACGGAAGAGAGTGTTGTATGTAGAGAGGAAGAGAGAGGTGAAAAGATTAGTGTGAGAAAGAAGAGAGTGGATGAGGAATTTGGAAGGAATCTGAGAGTAAAGTGGAGGGAATGTAAGAAAATGCTCTGGAAAGAGGTAAAGAGAAATAGACAGGGTACCAAAGAAGTTAGTTGGGGAGTGAAAGATAAAAATGGTAGTTTACTAGTGGAGAAGAGTGAAAAAGTGAGCAGATGGAAAGAACACTTCAATGAATTGTTGAACGTAGAGAATGAAAGTAATGCGAGTATAACTGGCTGGGGAATGGCTGGGAGAAGGAGAGGTGTGAGAAGAGAGGAAGAAATCTGTAGGATAGAAGTTGTGGAAGCAATGAAGAAAGTTAAAATGGGGAAAGCCCCAGGAATTGATGAAGTGTGTGGTGAAATGCTGAAGCCTGGGGGACAGATAGTAGTAAAATGGATGTGGAAGATGTGCAGACTGCCTGGGAGGAAGGTAGAGTCCCGGAGGATTGGAAGTCAGGTATAATTGTTCCCCTGTACAAAGGAAAAGGGGGAAAAAGAAGTGTGTGGTAATCATAGGGGCATTTGCCTTCTTAGTGTAATAGGAGAAGTATATGGTAGGATACTTACTGGCAGCGTTAGGGAAATAACAGAGGAATAAGGTGGAGGAGAACAGAGAGGTTTTAGGAAGGGAAGAGGTTGTGTAGATCAGATATTCTTAAATCCTTAGTGGAAAAATTTCTAGAGAAGGGAAAGAAGCTGTAGCCTATGCAGCCTTCATGGATTTGGAGAAAGCATATGACAGGGTGGACAGACAAGGATTGTGGATAGTATTAAGAATATATGGAGCAGATGGGAAGTTGTTGAATGCCGTGAAGAGTATGTATGAGGGTGACAAGGCTGCAGTGCGTGTGGATGGTGAACTGAGTGAATTTTTCTATTTGAAGGTTGGATTGAAACAAGGATGTGTCATGTCTCCATGGTTGTTCAATCTGTATATGGATGGGGTTATAAAAGAGATACAAGGTAGGGCAGTGGATGTTGGAGTGGTCCTAGTGAGAAAGGGCAGTGTTTGGAAACTCCCTGTACTGTTGTTTGCAGATGATACTGTGTTGTTAAGTGAAGACGAAGGGGAGCTGCAAGGCTTGGTGGATGAGTTTGGGAGAGTGTGTAAGAAACGGAATCTAAAGGTGAATATAGAGAAGAGTAAAGTTATGGTCTTCGAGAGAAGTGAAGTTAGTGAATGTACAGTGAGACTGGATGAGGAGGAAATGGTGAATAGTGCATTTAAATACTTGGGTAGTGTGATGAGTAAGGATGGAAGTTTAGAGGGTGAAGTGCTTGAAAGGGTGCAACAGGGAAGAAAGGTTGCTGGCTCCTTGAAAGCAGTGATAAGAAACAGGGAAGTGAGCATGGAAGTGGAAAAGCTACTACACGATAGTATTGTTATACCAACTCTAACGTATGAAGTGAAGCTTGAACGTTGTTGGAGGGACAGAAATCAAGAGTGAGAGCAGTGGAAATGAGTTACTTGAGAGGAGCATGTGGAGTCACATGGAGAGACAGGCTGACAAATAAGGAAGTGAAGGAGCGTTGTGGTATGGATGTGGATGTGATAGGAAGCGTTAGGAGAAACACATTAAAGTGGTTTGGCTATGTGGAGAGGATGGAGAGTGAGAGACTGATGAGAGGAGTGTACATTATGTGAACGAGGTGGAGGGAGGGAGAGGGAGGGGGAGGCCGAGGATGAGATGGAGGGATGGAGTGGAGAGGTATATGAGAGAGGGGTGTGTGAGCTGGGAGCAGGGCAGTGAAATGGCGGGAGACCTAGCGACATGGAGGGGATTTGTTTGTGGCCACCCCTTACGGGATTAAGGCGTCTGGCAATAGACAGACAGATAGATAGATCTGCCTTCACCCCAGAAAAAAGTCTTATGGCACGCTACTCATGAGTCATGCCTAATGCAGACAGAAGGCAAAACGGACATATCAACTCCGTAAAAAAAAAGCTAATAATTTCGGATAACTGCTGAAAACCTAGTAAAATGAGTTATATATTACCAGACACATAGACATCAGACAGGTATGGCGGAAAGCGGGACAACTATGAGAAGGGCGAAAGAAAAGATGGAGATATTTAAGTGGGAGAGGGAGAAAATGAAGGGAAGGAACGAGGCAAGTAGGGGAGAGAGAGAGAGAGAGAGAGAGAGAGAGAGAGAGAGAGAGAGAGAGAGAACGTGTATGTGTGTCTTTTGCAGTAAACAAAATCTGTGTATCCCGTCTAACAGGTGAGTTACAGGTAAAGGAGTAGGGTACGTAAATCAGTGAAGAAAGGTTACAGGGACGGACAATGGGGTTCTGGTGACGTTAGCGCCAACCAATCAGCGACATACATCTTCGTCTAGGTGCCACCAGCGCTGCCAGAACTCAGCACTCATTGAATGGTGTTTGGTTATGAAGAGGTTTTATGGAAAGGATGTAAAGTCAAAATATGGTCTAGTTCTGTAATTGAGCTATGAGAAATGAGCTGCAAAAGAATGAAATATTTGTAAAATTAAGGTGGACCAACCATACCACTCAACCTTACGACCCTGTTTCCACCTCAAACTGTTCACCATCTTCGATTCATTGTAATATCAACAACACATCTTTCACCACGTATGTTCCAGTGTAGCGTATCTCGGTTTATTCTAACCATTCCTACCAATTAGTATATAAAAATGATACTTACGAAACGGTATATTGTTAAGACAAGCCCAGCGCCTGGAAAAAAGTGGGATTGTAACCTACTTTTTAATATTTTCACATAATATAGAAAGGTAAGAGGACTATTGTTGCTCTCTATCCTCTCTTAATGACCCAATATTATGCCTTTTTCCTGGTCTGAGCTCCAACAAGTAGGATGATGCAACGAACCGGAAGTAATGAGGCTCCTTGGGATACTTTATTAGTGGGTCGGAAGAGCAGCGCAAATACTGATTCAGTCTCTAATGATGGACTCCTGTGTTGGAGGGCCGAGGCGGTGTTTGTGTGTGTGTGTGTGTGTGTGTGTGTGTGTGTGTGTGTGTGTGTGTGTGTGTGTGTGTGTGTGTGTGTGTGTGGCGAGGAGGAGGAATATGGAATATTGATCGACAGAACTACCTTCAGTGCATAGAAAACTTCATGTAGAGTAACCTGAAATGTACAGAAAATTCCATATGTAAGACACCCTTAAAATGATAAAAAACTGATATAAATAGGAAAGTGTATATACCATCCCAGAAAATATAGAGAACTTTAAATTCGATATGTGGGACATCCTGAAATGTATATAATTATAGACAAAGAACTGGCGATGTCTGGCAGCCGTATAAGGATTAGTTTGTAAACCATTCAATACGGCGACGTCTTTAACATTATTCTTCTTTCCCCAGCTGATATTATTCAGCGCTAGAGACTTTTTGAAAAGGGAGGAATAGATACATAGCCTTTTGTAACTTCTTCACTTTGAGACGTCTTTCCAAAGTTGAATGAAGCCGACTGGACGTAACAAGAATATAATATAATCACTGTACTGAGCAAGTTAGTTTTAAGTTACTTAGGTAAAGTTAGAAAACCCTTCCTCTATGAACGGGTATTTAATTCAGAAACAAGAACAAGAAGGAGCACCCAGTGAGTGGGACACCCGCAGCCTACAAATGGTCTAATAACTGAATGTTTGACTCTTCTCCCTGACTCAAGAAGAATAATATGTTAGCCAAAGTTCCATAGAGGATAACAGAGGCTGTTGTTAATTGTTCTCTCTAAAGATGTCTCTCCTAAGCTGAAGAAAAGAGTATGACTGAAACAGAAAAAAAAAAAAAAAATCGCACATAGGTAGTAAAAAAAAAAAAAAAAAGACAACATAGTCCTGCGATCCCTTCCTTCTGATAAGGCAAACAGGAATTGGATGACAGACAGACAGACAGACAGATAGATAGATGGATAAACAGACAGATCGATAAACATAGATACGCAGACAGACAGAAAGACAGATAGAGAGACAGACAGACAGACAGAGAAAACGGAAACTCTCACAGTCCCCCATCCCCATCCCAGTAACTCAAGAAAGTTAGAGTAAGCAATAACTTTCATAAAATCAGATACTGTCGTGAAAAAAACTGAACTTACTTCTTAATTCAACACTGATGCAATACTTCTTCTGCCAGTTATGTTGCATGCGTTAGTTTAGTTACAATAAATTGAAACACCATCAGGGTTGTTCGGCCAGCAGTGGTTATGAGTGAAGTATTGACGACATGGAAGAATTTGTTGTTCCTCAGGGAATGGACCGTCAAATCTGTGCCCATAATCCAGTGGATAAATATAATATGGAGCGATTAGACAGTACTTGTAATAAATAGAAATTGGTTCGACCACAAGGAACGAATAGAGAATGAAGGAATAACACTCTCAGGCTCCTTTGATTCACTCTCAGTTGAATAAAATCGCTTGTCGTTTGCCGGAATAGGATCCCGGAGTACTCTCGGCCATAAGGCGGTTAATGGTACCAATTTATACATTTACAAGCGGCCATGGCTCACTCGTAGCTGTTTGAAAATTGCCTGGCGTTAGTTGGAACCAGACACTAAAGTTGCTCCTACCATGAAAGGGAAAGCGAATAGTGGAAACACTACTGACCACGTTGAGCGAAGAGAGCGACAAACTGATGAGGGGAATGCATGAGAGTGGAGCACATGAAGAAATATGATATGCTGTGGGAAGCGTGATCTGGAAGAAATGGTGATATGTACACATCGAGGTCACCTTTTACAAGATACAGGATCTGGAAAAAGTATGTAGACAGATTAACAATATCAGTATACAAAGCACAAGCGCTTCGCTGCCATTACTTATAACATCCCGCCCGAGGACATTATTTACATTATCTACCATTACTTTAACTTTTCAGCCTGAGGTAGTCATCTGTGTTTTGTTCTTACCGAGTCTAACCTAAACTAACCACACCTAGCCAAACTCTAACCTAATCTAACCAGAATTAACCTACTCTAACCCAAACTAACCGAATAATTACGTCATCTAAAAGTTGTAAGAGAAGGCTATCCTTCTATTGTCGTTCTGTCAGTGCTTAATTTATGTCAGCTTAGGGTAGGTTAGGTTAAGATGGGTTGATTGGTGAAGATAAACAACCTGTTGAGCTCCCCCTTGTAATAATCCACGTAATAATCCCAATCTTATTGTGACCCGAATCTGGAGTTCGAAATCAAGCAAGTGCAGATATATACAGTGGCAGCTGCTGTGTGGGATCTTACTGGTGTATTCCAATGACCTCTTTGGTGACAATAACTTATCAGTTTTAACACATCGACTTCCACACTACACAGATACGTTTTCTTGGCCGGTGCTTGGCTAGCATGAGAAAGGATTATTTTTAGTTGTTTCCCTCTCTCTAATAAGGTCTGGATTTGCAATATATCTCATTTGGAGTAATACAGAAACAGTTCATGGTGTGTGTAGATAAATGATGATATTGTTCATATCAGGTAGATGCATTTGTTTTCAACTTAACACAGTTTAATCGAGTGATATTTGATAAAAGCCACACAACTTTACTCCGATGTAAATGAGCATCTGAAATATGAGACAATTAATGCTGTCACCATTATCGTCTTCACAATCGAGACAGCTTTATGTTTGCAACACTGGACGATTTTATTTACCGAAAAGTGGGTCATAAGAGCATGAGATAATTAATGACACCACTGTATCTCTAATATTACCGTTTAATAATGGAGAGAAAAAGCTCGTGTGATAATTATTACTTATTTGTTCTAAAGGGTACTGAACGTGGACATCCGACAGCCATATTTAGAGTTAGGGCCTGTTCTGATTGTTGGAATTGGACATACTGTGATGCTGATTGTCCGATCGTTTAGGTCGGGGTAAAAGTTAGAAGAGAAAACTGTTTCATAAGGCCAGGTTCAGAGCATTCCGCGTCTCACTGTTTCCGGCATCATTGTGTAACACTGAAATGACCAAACATGGCCCAATGAAACGGATGAGTCCCAGATTTTACCTTGATCTACACGATGGACCAATTTGCGCCACCGTATGTCTGATTCCCACCTCAGTGTGACGATGGCCTTGGAAATAGTACTGCATAACCAACTCACAACACTGATGCGAGTAGCGGGATGCATTTCTTCAAACTCAAAAATACATTGCGCTCCAGTGTACAACATCGCAGGTCAATAAAGTCTTTGTAATTCCTGATTAATTTGATACCAGGAATATGATACTAGTGACTGTCATTCCTGATGCTTGTTCCTCTAGTATACTGTTTGCTTTCATTGCATTCCGGTTGATAATAATTTCGATTTTAATGTCTTGCTAAGCTAAATTACTCAAGTAAACTGGAGTCAACCAAATATCATGGTTTTCAAATAAAATGTAACTTTAAACGTACAGCCTCCTCTCCCCTTTCCCTATCAGTTTCGCGTTTTTGGACAGGCTTCAGGTTTCGAGCAATATTTAAAAACCCTTTTAGCTTGGATCAGTAGATTTCACACTCATTCTCATAAGCAAACACACCCACACTCACGCTCACTCGCACATCTGCTCACACTTATTCTCACAGTCGCACATTCTCTTATTTACTCACACTGTGACTCATGTTAACCCCTGCACTCAGACTCACACATTCAGCCATAGATTCATCCTCTCATTCACACACTCAACAATCCAGTCACACTCAAACATTCGCTCACACTCACATATACTCTCACACTCAAACAATCTCCCAAACCCTCACGTCCACTCACACTTCCTCGTACACTCACTCATATTCACCCATCCACTCACACATCCACTCACTATCACACTCACACAGTCATCCATCCATACACACTCACTCTCACACACTGTCACTCATCCAAACACAATCACATGAACACCCACTCACACTCATAGACACTCACACTAACACAAATTCACATTCAACTCTCATCCACTCCCTTCGTCTTGTAGCTTTGTGTCCAGTCGGGGTTGAAGGAAGGATTTATGAAGACTTGGAGAACTAGGATAATTACAGTGTTAGGACGCGACCTTCCAATAACTCTGGCTTCTGATCATACCTTTAAGCCAAGACAGTATATTTGGAATCAGTGTCGGTACTTCAGCCCTGATGTAGAAAGCAAAACATGAAAGGTAACAGTATTGTCACGTACTGCACTGTTTCACTAAATATGTGTGCGCGCGCGTGTGTATGTGTGTGTGTGTGTGTGTGTGTGTGTGTGTGTGTGTGTGTGTGTGTGTGTGTGTGTGTGTAGCAGGCATAACTAGTTGCCTTCCTACCTCCTGTCTGTGGTACTCATATTTTGATTATCACTGTTCATTTGACAATCATTAATATATATTTCTCTTTTTCTGGTTGTAGTTTATTTCTTTTTTTTTCTTTTTTGTCCACAAATGTGCAATTTTTTCAGGCATTCTTATTCTTCCTACTGTCTCTGATCAACTCATTGTGTTAATTTATTTTCATATATGTGATATTCATGTTGATTGCCTTTGGTCTTTTTACAATAATTTCTCTCTCTCTCCCCATTTATGTGTCATCCCTGCTCATCTTACCTTCGTTTTTTTTTTTTCCCTCTAGTACAATCTCCTTCCCCTACAATGGCCTCCCTGTGGACTATAAAGGCCTACTTTGTTTTGGTGGGAGCTTAGGGGCCGATTGACTGGCTGGATTGGATTCCCTTATTCTGAAGATGGATTGGATTCCCTTACACTCAAGATGGTTTGGATTCCCTTACACTCAAGATGGATTGGATTCCCTTATACTCAGGATTGGCCTAAGCACGTATTAAAACTTCTTTGAGTGTATAAGTATATTCTCTCTCTCTCTCTCTCTCTCTCTCTCTCTCTCTCTCTCTCTCTCTCTCTCTATCACAAGGATGTCCACAAGAATGGAGCGTGATAGAAAACTGAGAGAGAGAGAGAGAGAGAGAGAGAGAGAGAGAGAGAGAGAGAGAGAGAGTAAACATTTTCTCACTCCAGTACACGAGATGAAACACACAATATTTACCTTTTGTTAATGGTAACCAAATAACCACAGGGTCGCTTTTAATTACAAAGAGAGAGAGAGAGAGAGAGAGAGAGAGAGAGAGAGAGAGAGAGAGAGAGAGAGAGAGAGAGAGTATTTATGTGGTGTCGAAGGAGTATGTAAATGGTTCACTGTGTATTCATTATTTACACAAAACTGAGCGACTTTATGCGTAACAGCCTTTATGAACAGTTTTTAATGTGGCAATGCTGATGAGAAAAAGAAGAAGAAGAAGACGGAGAAGGAGAAGAAGAAAAAGAAAAAGAAAAAGAAAAGAAGAAGAAGAAGATGATGATGATGATGATGATGATGATGATGATGAGGAGGAGGAGGAGAAGGAGGAGGAGGAGGAGGAGGAGGAGGAATAAAAAATAGGTGTGAGGCAAGAATAAACGCTGAAGGAAAAAAGGAAGTCCGCGGGGAGGAACAGGAGACGACAAGATTAATCAAGAGACAATGAAGGACGAGAGTAATGAGAGACGAAGTAGGTGACGGAGGAGGAGGAGTGGGAAAGGTGGAATTTCAAGCAATAAGTTTAAGAGGAGCTCTGACAGGACGAGGGAGAGGAAATGAAATGATAGGAAGGAGTGGGTGAGACTGATGTAAGATCGTGTGCTCAGAGAGCTTGTGAAGGACTGCTAAACCGCATAGGAGGGAAGCTGAAACAAAAGTGCAAGAGAAGATTAAGGAAAAGACTGCTGTATAAAATGCACTACGCCTGTTTCTCTTTGCTTCCTGCACGCACTAAATACACGGCCTTATTTTTAATGACAGAGTTGATGAGGAAGGAGTAATCAGAGTGTAACACCTGCACCTTACAGTTGGTTTAAGAGCCCAGGTTTTGAATCTGACCTTCGACTAATTGTTCTTAATATCGAACGAATTAATCTATGCCTGACCCTCAACTCTTCCACAAAGTTTAACGTAACCGTATGAGCAAAACTGCTTGAGCTGGCTATGTCCTTGGCCTTGACCTTTGACTTATGATTGCCAAAATAGAATCACTTCATTATTAGTTAAAGCTTAATCTTTCCACCAAATTTAGTCAAAATCGTGTCAAATGGGAATCTTTAGAATGTTTTTGCGATATGTTCTCAAAATCAGTTTACTTCGTCATTTTCAGACTCTCAATCCTTTCACCACATGTCTAAAATCTAATTAAAGCTGATGCGTTGATCTTACCCTTTACCCTTTGCCCTTTGCCTTTTACCTGCTGGCATCCCTCAACCCATCCACCAAGTCTGTACAAAATCGGATCAAAACCTTTGGACTTATACTGTATTGCTCTCTCTCTCTCTCTCTCTCTTTACGTTTAGAGACAGAAAAAAATAAATTATGCTGAATAATGGATGTAATGAAGTGGGACATTCTGGCGTCAGGTCAGTCTATCTCATGATTTGTGGATCCCTTCAATCCTGGTTCGTCATTTATATTCTATCTTTTTACTTCAGATGGCGTTCTTCACCTTAAGGGAGAATTTTCCGTATGGAGGGGTTAGATGTAATATTCAACAACCTCTTCATTCGCAAGGTTGAACCATATCAGTCAAAATCGTCAGGTGGTACTATCCTTTAAAAAAAAAAAATTACAAAGACGTCACCGTCTTGAAGGGGTTAAAATGGTTCCTGGGCCGCATAAAGCCTTTGCTCCCACATACCAGTGAGTCAAAAAATAAAAAATAATTGCAACTCGTCCTTAAGTATATTATTAAACATGTATTTAACTAGATTCCTTACTTACCAATCAGTGAAATTCTCAGAAAATCAAAAGGCTGTAAGCAGGAAAGAGTATTAAGACTATCCTCATCACCAGTGAAGTAGTACAACGAGGCTTGACAACTCACTGGAAAATATGTGTAAAAGAAGATTATGTAGACGTGTGAAGAAGAGAAAAAGTGTTGGGTATGAGGGAGAGGACACGAGAGATGCTGTATGTCACATAATTTATGACACAACTTGGGTGTATTCTGGTGAAATATCGAGGAAGTTGTACAAACACAAGGGAGAAACACTTGGAGAGGGGGCTTGTTGAGGATCGCTGGCTGGATGACGGGTTGCTTGGCGAGGAGTTGCTAGGGCGCGTTTCTCTGACCTGATGAAGACCCATAACACCTTCAGTTTAGTGGATGGCCAAGTGTTATCAAGCTTAAACGTTGATTTGGTCGTAACATTTCCACTAACATGATAGAGTTTCATCCCTTTTGAGCTCTACTGATGGAAAGGTGTAGTCAGACTGGAGGGTTGGTTTGATTATTTACTGAAAACTCATTCCTGACTCATAACTAAAGCTCATCGAGTTTCTTGAAATCGTAACTTAGCAATCAATTTGTGAGATTTAGCCAGTTACTTCGGGTATGATAAAAACAAACCCACTATATATACTTCTCATCGATATAAAAACGTCTGATAATAGTAAGGAAAAGAAAGTCACCTTAGTGAAGGGTTAGTTTAAGCAGAAACCTAACAGCTAACCTTTTGAATCCGGTGACGTCTTTTCCAATTTACTCTTGCTGTATTAAGATGATTTGACTCACTTCTGGGAAGAATTTAAAGCTGGAGATGAGTTCCTTCCTATGGTGAAGAAAACAACCAAGGTGGCAAGAAATTCTTACTAAGGACGGCGTCATCAAGGGATGGTAAATTGGAAGTTTAACTTTTTCAGTCCGATGAAATGTTTCACTTTAAACAGGCCATCACAAGACGATGTTATACAACTTAAACCCTTCACTGGGGTGACATAGTTTATATATTATTCTAGCTATGACAAGGCAAAAATTTACCTAGCTTCGGAGATGTTTTTCGACCAGAACTGTTTAAATTTAGCCGTCATTCAACTCTTCAGTAAAAGATGTCTCCTAATGACAGAATATAATCGTCTGGACGCAGCATGGAATATAGTTCAAAATCCTTCATCGAACTGAAAAGGGTGCAGTGTCGGGCCCAGTGAAGTTTATATCCAAATCCTCCAACTGGAACAGTGTTTCATCTGGAAGTAGCAATCATAACATGGAAAACACGTTCCCGTATAACAGTGGTTAATTTATGTATCTGAGAGGACGGTTTTTCAGGTTGAAGGTTGGTTGGATGGGGAGTTGTTATAACAGTGGTTGTTTGGTAAGGGATTATTTAACTCTTTTAGCCCCGTATGAATCTCTGTTAGAAACAAATTCATTCGGCATTTCCTTAAACAGAATATTAAAGTCGTCAAGACCATGAGAATGTCAACAGTGGGTATTAGCTCTTAAGTACTTATCATCACTCTCAGCTGTATACGATGATCTGGTGGTAAATGGGTTGGAATACTGTAGGTGTCCTGACCACGAGTAGGTTAATTGGACTGTAGGCTATTAGCTCTCATGCTCTGTTAGGCGGTCAGAATTTATCATGATCGTCTTGCGTGAGCAGGAATGAAGCCCTACACAAGACGCGCCCATGGTAAAATTAGGTTACAGATTACACTTCACGCCAGCCAACTTGTCTGAAGAGCCGCACCCTCTCAGCCTCCATCCGAGACTAATGGATGGTCAGCTTAGAATTTACGATTAATTATGAACACACTCTATGAAACAGATCAACATTTTATTAACAGAGCAAAAATTACCCTAGACACTTACAGGCGACTGGTAAAAGGTGTAACTCAATGGACTGAACTTACATCCCAAACCACAGGAAACCCATATAGAGAACCTTAGTTTGGGAGGTACTGGTTTATTATTAATTCCCAAATTTATCACTTTTTAAATGGCCATAGCTCTTGTTTACAATAATCTTAATTGTGCCAGAGAATGAGCATGGTTCAATTACATTTCTTTCCTTGAAGGTTTTTGGTGTTGTCAGAATCATAGAACCAGCCCAATCAATGAGGTGATCATTAGATGCTTTGTGTTGAAATAAACCACTACTCTGGTGGGCCGTCCATACACTATACATATGCGTTGAGATCATGATTTCCATGTTTTTTCCTGATTGTCCTGTATTAAATTTTTATTTATTTATTTATTTATTTATTCATTTTTTTTTGCATGGAGTGTATATACAACACCTGAATTGCTTGATGGGCTATTGCTGAAGAGGGTTTTCTTGATGGTATTCCCATACTTTGAAAGCTACATGCACATTAAGTTTTCCCAGTATTTGAACAAACTCGTAGTGAAAGGTTAACAAATTATAAAGTCATTATTGTTTTTACTGTTATGATTTAACTGAGATAGCTTGTAACCCTCCCATTTAGATATGTCCTAAATAGAATCGTCTTTCAGTACAAAGAATGAAACATAAGCAGTGTTGATGTTAGTGACTGTGGGATAATTGAGATTCTAATTCCGTCCAAAATGTCCTTATTAAAATTATCAGAAACTAGGAATAATAAAAAATGGTAGTGAAGGGGTTAATAGAGACCATTTGTAAGCCGATCAATCCAACATGTTACTAATAAAATAGTCTGCTGCTACGAAGAATAAAGCAAAGACACTGATGATGGTGATGATGTGGCTGAGCTGTGTGTTGTTGCAGGAAATACCATGCAGCGGCCACACCAGAAACCAGATACTGCGGCACTATGTCCACATTAGTTTGTCTGTTGCAGGGTTTTCATGAGCGCTCTCCTGTCGTCGTGCAGGTGGCGGTATGTGGAGTGTCATGAGGATGGGATGAATGTGGAGTGTCATGAGCATGGTGATAGGTCGTGTCATGAAAGATTTCTCGAGGGGTTTCATGGCATATTGTGATAATGGGACTGTCACGTGAGCGTTTCTGTTTAGGCGTCACGCATGTATTGGTCTACCTATCTATTGTCCGATACCCTAATCCCGCAAAGGGTGGCCGCAGGCAAAACGCCTCCAAGTCGCTCTGTCACCCACCATTTGACTACCCTCCCCCTAACTCACTCCCCCCTCCCTCATATACCTCTCAATTCCATCCCTCCACCTCATCCTCGGTCTACCCCTCCCTCTCCCTCCCTCCACCTCACCTACATACACGCTCTTAGTCAGTCTTTCATTCTCCATTCTCTCCACATGTCCAAACCACCTCAGTGTATTTCTCCTAATCTTCTCAACCACATCTACATCCACATCCATGTATTGGTACAGTACGATTATGTGAGGTTAGTATGCGAGGATAATATGTGGAGTCATGTAGGTGCTTTTGCTTGGGTGTCGTGCATGTGATGTATGTAGAATGTCATGAGCACGAGGAGGAATGCGGTTTCATGACAGCGATTTTATCTGAACTTCATATATTGGATGGTATGTCGAGTGTCATGTACGGGTTGGAATGAGAATTTTCATGGTATGGGGTGGTATGAGGAGTGTCAGGGTATGTGGAGTCTGATGGTGCACTTGTATTATACGTGGAATGTTATGATATGGTGGAATATAAAGTACCATGGTATGGAATTGTGCATGGAGTGTAATGGAAGGCATAGTACGTTGTGTGGTTTCAGGGTATGGGGTGATATGTGGAGTGTAATGGTATGCAGAATGTCAATATGAAGTGCCATGGCATGTGGAATGTCATGTTGATGAGTCTACTATATCTGAAATGTTACGGCATATGGTGGTAGATGGTGGTCACAGTATAGTGTGGTATGTGAAGTGTTATGTCATGGAATGGTATGTGGAGTTTCATGAGCACGAGGTCCTTACTGCAGCATGTGTAAATGAGCACGCTTTAGTCTGGCCATTAGGCACAGAGTAGGATGTGAAGTATCATGTATTTACCCTGCTTTCCATGCTTGTGTTTGCTTCATTGGCCATATGGAAGGTGATGATGATAATGAAGTTGGTGATGATGGCGACGATAGAGCTGGTGGTATGGTGGTTTGATACTGACTGATTACCGAAAACCGACACAGGACTAGGTGACATCAGAGGTCCTATGCCGCCGGGTGTTTTGATGTGGATTTGTCATTGTCAGGTGTGGTGCTGGATCCGGATGAATAATGGGTTATGGAGGGACTGCTTTGAACGAAAGGAAGGAAAAATGTACAACGGTCTTTAGTTCTGGGCAGTATTCCTTTTTTTTTTTTTTTTTTTTTTTTTTTGGCATCCGCTCTCACGATAGTGGGGGGAATGTTATGTTTCCCTCGACGTGTATGAGTGGGTGTTTGTGTGTGTGAACAAACTAACTCAAACAGTTTAATGAAATGTTGAAGTTGGTACTGGTGTAAAAGATCAAGACGATATGACAAGGTTAGGTTAAATAGTTTCGATCCGATCTAGACCAACCTTAGTGGATGGGTTGGGAAAAAAGGCAAGTACGAAGGGATTCAATTATGAGAATAATAAATCATTGGTCAAATCACAGGAGTAAGTCCAAGGTCAAGGTCTCTTGGCAACGACCAACCTTTGTGTAAGTGTACAGAGTAATATAAGAGTGAAAGGATATGATCCTGACAACCATCGGCCAAAACCAAAGGTCACATTGTAACGTCAACCTTGATTCACTTTAAGCCAGACTTCTTGAAAGAGTAGATGGTAAAGCAAAGATGATGGGTTTCAATTTTAAAAACACTGAGTGAAGAGGCAAGTTCTCAGTGCATGGTCAAAGTGTCTGTAGGTAAAAATGTAACTGATGCACTTTTGATTTTATTTATCCAGACTTGGAAGAAAGGCTGTGGATCAGAGGACAAGTTAAAATATGAGACCCTATAACGTAAAAATTAACCATTGCCGCCCAGTGTCCTGTATAAAGGACAGAACTGGGCACTGTCAAAATTTAATAAAGAAGGGAATCCCGGGGTAGGGACCTATGAGCTTCGCGACTATGAGCCGATAGGTGGAAGGCGGTACGCTTAGTACCCTTCCACCAAAATCCCTTGCACAGGAACTCTGGGCACTAATGGGTTAAAATCGATTTGGTTCGAACTTGGTGGAATGTTTGAGGGTTAGCCAAGGATGAAACTTTTGATGATAATAAGCCAAGGGTCAAGGTCAAATAACGAGACCAACTTACTTTTTATATGATTTGGACCGAACTTAGTGGCCACGAGGAAGGTCAGGCAAAAATGTAGTAATTTGATTTTGAGAAGAATAGGTCAAAGGACAAGGAAACAGGGAAGATAAAATATTTGCCTTAGACCATTTGCAGGGTGCAGTGTTGAAATTTCTGTGTGTTTCTATAAATCCTGCTTCTTGATGGCATAAATTATAGGTTCTGTTATTAATGAGTATTCTCAAAATTTGCTTTGGGTATATTATTAGGATATTTGCTATAATCTGAAGTTTTTGTAAAATATTCGGCTTGAGTTGATAGTTGAATGGTCCGTTATTTGGAGATAGCCCGTTGGTTGGATGTTATGTTATTAGATGGTACTGGTTCAATGGTGTGTCAGTTGATGGTTATGGTTGGATGCTGTGTTACTTGGTGATATTGGCTCTATGCTCTGTTATTTGGTGGTGTTAATGGATGATCTCTTACTTGGTGGCTCTACTTTATTGTGGTCTTTGGAAGTAATGGTTAGGGTTTCTGTTTTATGGTATTGGTTGGATGTTTTGTGTTTTTATGGTATTGGTTGGATGTTTTGTGTTTTTATGGTATTGGTTGGGTGTTTTGTGTTTTTATGGTACTGGCTGGATGTTTTGTCTTTATGGTGTTGGTTGGTTGTTTTGTGTTTATGGTATTGGTCGGATGTTATGTGTTTATGGTACTGGTTGGATGTTCTGTGTTTATGGTATTGGCTGGATGTTTTGTTTTTATGGTATTGGTTGGATGTTTTGTTTTTATGGTATTGGTTGAATGGTTTGTCTTATTTTATGGTATTGGTTGGATGTTTTGTTTTTATGGTACTGGTTGGATGTTTTATGTTTATGGTATTGGTTGGATGTTTTGTTTTTATGGTATTGGTTAGATATTAGTGTGGTTGGTGATGGCTACTATCATCCACTCACTTGATAAAATAAGCAGGAAGCAAGGAAGTGGTAACGTAAGGAGAGAAGAATGACAGAAGAAAAGAAAAGAGACAGGAATAAGGAAGAAGGAAACAAAGAAGAGTAAGAATGGTGACAAAGATGAGAGAGAATGAACGGCTCTGACTCCTGGTTCTATTGGGAGGCTTGTTCTATCTCCACGTGGGTTCACTGGCTTGATCTGCTGGTGTGTGTGTGTGTGTGTGTGTGTGTGTGTGTGTGTGTGTGTGTGTGTGTGTGAGAGAGAGAGAGAGAGAGAGAGAGAGAGAGAGAGAGAGAGAGAGAGATTCCGTATGTTCGCTGCTCTCGTCTTGGCTATGTAGGTTAAGGAAAAAAAAAAAAAAGGTTTTCTACTGATTTTCATTTCTAGAAAATTCCCCCCAAATTAAGATCGTCTTTTAACCAGGTAACAATAATTTCGCCTTTTTTTTTTTCGAAGTTAAATTTTGTGTATTAAACAAGAGTAACTGCATGGTAACACTATAGCAATATTCCCAGACAAGAGCATCCTATTGCCACGTGTGGATAGTTACCTTGCCCATTTCACTGGGTGTGTTGTTGACAGTCCTCCTACTTTTATACCATCTCTTTTCTCGTTTCTGTATCCTGCCTGATATCAAGCTTACTCGTAGTTATGGAGAAGGATGATGATGATGACGATGATGATGGTGCATATTTTTTCATATGTATGTAAAAGTACGTCGTCAGGTTAAGCGGGTTAAATATGATGAAGAGTAGAAAAAGAAATGAGACAAACGGCAACAATATTATTATTATTTTTTTTTTTAAACCGTGAATTGTTTTAGTCTGCTCGATCATTATGCGAGATAATATTTTAATCGCTCTTGCAGCGTGATAAAAATAGAGTAAGCTGCTAGGAAGCTTTTATGGCATATCTGCGACTTAACTATCAATATTTCCACTTTTAAAATCTGCTGTCATGTGCGTTTCGTTTGCATCCAGCAGGTAAAATGCTTGTTTGCGTATATATTTCTGCCGACAGTTTGATCTTTGCTTTCACTGGCTTTCAGGTGCTAATGCCGGAGCATGATCATTCATCGATATTTAGGATCAGTGCTTACTTTCTGCCTATATCCACCCGAACAACCATTATATTATTTTCTGTTATCAGCCTACCTATGGCTCTGTCAGTAAGAGCTTCGTTACACTGAGGTTAAAATCGAACGTTGTTGTTGTGGCCCCAGGCTCCTCTGAATGTAAATCTTGTGGACTGCAGGCAGATGACATTCTCTTGAGCTCTATCATCCTCTTTTTGGGGAACCGGGAGTGAGTTGAGGGACATCTGTATACCTGGGAAGCCTTTTGTAGGGTAGAGGGGGAGTTGAGAGACTTCTGAACAGGTGATGCCCGATTACTACATTGCCACCTCGAGAAGGCGTCCCTCATCAGTACCATAAAGGGATGGGTACAACGGAAAGGCAAACAACAGAGCAACTGGACCTTTTGAAGCTTTTTGTTGTAAGTTATAATTAGGGTATCTCGTCCGTGAGTCAAAAACAAGGACTGAGATGCAGCAAGGTTGTCCCCACGACAGGGCAACACGACGCAGAAAGAGACGCACAAGGGGAGAGAAAGGGAACAGATAATGAAGCCGATCAAGGAAGCTCAAAGGAGGGAGCAGGACGAAGTAGGGAAGCCAAACCCACCAATACCAGCCATACCACTGGCCTTAATGATCGACAAACTCAGACCCGGCGAGAGAGGGACTGTGGAAAAAGTGGACGGAGAGGATGACAGTGGGGACAAGGAAGATGATGGACACCCGACCGGGAAGGGAGACGAGAACGGGGCAATGGGAAAGGGTGTGGTGGAATTCTGGTTGAGAGGGAAAATGAAAATCGGATTATGAAATTCTGCGAACACCGGGTTGGAGAAGACAACGGCGGTGAGGGTGAGAAATAAGACGACGAAAAATTGGCCAAGAGCGAAAATAAAAGTGGGAAAAAAAGAATAAGATAAAGCAAACGTGAAAATTGTGGATGATAATCAAATTCGAAAGACAAGAACTCTTTTGAAGAATATATGAACAACCAACATAAGAGCTAGGTCGCAAAAATAAATAAAGATGACGACGAACATCAAGCTTTATAAAAAAATCAAATAGAGACAATACCCTCAAATTCAGCGTAGAAAGAAAACTGGAATCCAATTCAGGCTGTCAAATAATGTTGCAACAAAATTCCATGAAATAAAAAATAGCAAAAATCAAGCTAAAACTGCCATCGAAAACCTAAATTAAAAGATACAGAGGATTCTAGTTTTATTGCTTTCATAAAAATTCAACTATAGTTTAAAATTACATGACTACAGATACTCTCGTTTATTAAGCTGAAGTGTTTTATGTGGACCTAATGCATGTAAACGAGTGGGTCACTAAGACACATTTGGTTTAAAATTTTATACGGTAGTTTTTGGAAAGATGTCAGATAGTATATTATCAGAAAGACGATGATGTATTTTGGTTTCCACTCATTAGATCTCTAAAAACAGTTATATTTAACCTGTGATAAAATCCATATTTAACCCATCTAGTTCAAAAAGTCTCTTCTAAGCTGGAAATAATAAGAAAATAATGAAAAACAAGAAGGAACACTTATAGAGTGCATTATCGCATACCGCATATTGGTCTAAAAGCCGAATATTTAACTTTGCCATATCACCTTGACCTTGGCCAACTGCTCTCAAATTCGTATTCTTTCATCCTTGCTTTACCGTGAAACCTCCCACAAAGGGTGATACAAATCAGAGAGAGGCTGCTAAGTTGAGCTTGCCAAGTGACTTTGGCCTTTAACTTTTCCCTATGACTCTGATATATATTGTTTTGAAAGTCTCAATCCTTTTCATATTACCTTGAATCCTTTCAAAATATTTCGTCTAAATAGGATCAAAACCCTTTAAGTTCATCTTGCCATGTGTCCTTGACTTTCACCTCTTGTTCTAAAAACCTATAGGGAAAGCCTTCGTTTCACATTAAACCGTTCCACCAAGTTTGGGGCAAATCAGGTCAAAACTGTTTCAGTTATTTTGTTCACACACGTACACATAACAAACTTGAGCTCGCCCTGTGGTCGTGACTCTTGATTGATTGTTCACAGGGATGACTCACTTCATTCTTATCAGGAAACATTCCACCAAGATTGGTTTAAATCGGATAAAAACATTCAGCAGGGCATTGCTAGGTCAACATGCGATCTAGCCCTGTGATCTTGACCTTTGATCTATTATGAAAAAAAGAAAAAAAGGCTTTCTCATTGGAATACCCTCATAATTATGTTCCACCAAATTTGTTAAGACTGCATGAGAACTTTCTGAGTTTGTTCACACACACACACACACACACACACACAGTAAAAACATAATACCCGCTCTCATGGGAATATAAAAACCGGGCTAATGGATGGCCCGGCCTTCACTATAGGTGATGGAAATCTTTGAACGAACGAAAGAATATAAAAATACACAAGACTGAAGGAATTAAAACTTGGAGCTATCGCAGCCTAGCCTGGCCCCTCTACGCACAGAAAGAGGGAATATGGGACCGACATTTTATTTTTTATTTATTTTTATTTTTTTCATATTCCAGAAAATTACCAAGAACTTTGCTTCTCACTCATTCCAAGTTAATCTTGTTACCACTTGTCCCTCGACTCCCATATTTTTTGTCATAATGCAATTAAGGTACCAACATTGGTGTAATGCCATATGTACGAATGTAGGGAAAAAGTGTGGTCTGTTTGAGCATAAACATATGTTTTGAAAAGTGGCAATTTAGAAACACACACACACACACACACACACACACACACATATATATATATATATATATATATATATATATATATATATATATATATATATATATATATATATATATATATATATATATATATATATATATATATATATATATATATATATATATATATATATATATATATATATATATATATATATATATATATATATATATATATACATAATATATATATATACTGTATATATAATATATATATATATATATATATATATATATATATATATATATATATATATATATATATATATATATATATATATATATATATATATATATATATATATATATATATATATATATATATATATATATATATATATATATATATATATATATATATATACATATATATATATATATATATATATATATATATATATATATATATATATATATATATATATATATATATATATATATATATATATATATATATATATATATATATATATATATATATATATATATATATATATATATATATATAAGTAATCCCTCCAATATCCGATGTAATAGAGCCAAAGGCATGTCCGGATAGTGATCCTGTCCGGATATTGGGCCCCAGCCTCCTGGACTTGTACTTATGGACCCTAACTCAGAAAAACACCTATACAACTCCCTATGGACATGCATTGCACCTATTTAAGACCCAAATCACACCAATAAGGGACATAAAAGACTGAAATAAATGCAAAAGAACCATAAAATGAGGTTTTAGAGGAGAGTTTATACAATATTAAACATTCTGGGTACTTACAAGTCCCTGGCTCCTGGACTGGTTTCAACCGCCAGTTTGCAGTCCACAGTTAATCCTCTGGACTCTAAATTCTAATTTCTTAACACTGAACAACACTGTAAATTCCCATGTGTTCTAGTGGCGAGGTATTGCAGTTTATTCACTGTTTATTCACAAAAAACAAGCACCTGTGGCTTGCACTGCTATAAGCAACTGCTCTCGATCGGAGTTAGGCTGTGACTGTTGATGATGGCGGGGTAACAGAGTTGCCAGATCGCAATGGCCACATTACCAAACTCCTCAATTTTCATTACCATTTTTAATTTTCATTACCAAATTCGTAAAGCTAGCATCTATTCTTCACTAATTATATACACAAGTGGAAATACATGTAATCACTCTTCTTATAATTAACAGCATGTTGATTATTATCACGCTATATAGGCTACCAAATTAATCAGAGAGAGCAAACAATCCACCATCTCCATCCTGTGTATCCTCATACATGTGAAAAATCCATTTGGTAATGCATTATTCTGATTCATTACCAAACGAATTTTTCATTACCAAATTGGCCCACACTTGGTAATGAAAAATACCAAATGGCAACCCTGACAGGGGAGAGGGAGGGGGGAGGAAGGAAGGGGTGAAGGAACCATGGTGTAACAGCTGTTCGGCGCCACGCAGCAATTTCAAATTACGGGTGGGAAAAAAGTCAGATTTTTTTCGAACTTTTTGCGTTTTTTGGCCCATTTTGGGAATATTGGATCCCGGGACGATTATGTTTGGTTAGTGGGGATGTTTGGCTAGTGGGCGTTCGGATATTAGAGGGATTACTTATATATATATATATATATATATATATATATATATACATATATATACATATATATATATATATATATATATATATATATATATATATATACATATATATATATATTAAAGAGACTGGTAGGTTTGCCAGTCATTAACCCATTGGATCCCAGGGGTGCTGGGCGAGGCATTGCACTGGGAGGGTACTAATCGTACCGTCCTCCGCCTTTTGGCTCATAGTCCCGGAGCTCATAGGTCCCTACCCTGGGGTTCCCGAATTTATAAGGACTTAGAAAATCCCAGTTCTGTGCAATACTCTGGACACTGGGCTCCAATGGGATATATATGCTTCCTCTGAGTGCATACATGGAAAGAATGTGGGATGTTTTCTAGCATAGATGAATTTCATAAAGTGTGGGATGTTTCTGAGTATGAATATAGAGACTAACTGTGGCGCAACTCTATGTTAAAAAGGTGGTCCTTGTTCTATATCAGTAATGTGTTCCAAAAACTGCTGGTAACTCTGCTTTATGGTTAACTATGGAAGCTTAAGCACAAATATTTTTGTTATTCTTTCCAACCTGGAGAGTATGTTTTCACCCCTGTTTGTTCTCTTCGACAAGGAGAGTACGTTTTCACCCCCGTTTGTTTGTTGGTTGGTTTGTTTGTCTATTAGCAGGGTTACTCAAAAATTAAAAGAGATAATTGGACCAAATCTTGTGGGTAGATAGCCCATGTCTAAGGGAACAATCGATTAACTTTTGGCATCGATCCAGATCGTATTACAGATTCTGGATCCGGAAAACTTTTTTTTTTTTCTTTCCGAAACCCCCAGTCATTGATGAGACAACCTAACCCATTATGAAAAGTGGTTTAGAAATTACGTTGCCCTTGTCAGAGAGATGCGCTCCACTGAGTGCCCCTCTAGTTTGCTGTTTGTTAGTTTGTCTGTTGGCAGGACCACTCAAAAATTACAAGAGAGAGTTGGACCAAATTTGGTGGGTAGATAGCCCATGCCCCAAGGAACAGTCGATTAACTTTTTGGACCAATCCGGATTGTATTACAGATTTTGGATCCGGAAAACACTTTTTGCGAAACCCTAATCAGTGACGAGAAAACCTAACCCATTATGAAGAGCGGTTTGGAAATTACGTTGCCCCTGTCGGTGAGATGGGCTCAAATGAGTGCCCCTCTAGTTTACCATGGAATTAACAGCAACAAATTAACATAAAAGGCGAACTAGGACAGAACAATCGAGAAGTAATGTGGGATGATTCAAAGTGCAGATGCATATTATATATACAGTATATATATATAATATCTATCTATCTATCTATCTATGTACTGCATATATATATATATATATATATATATATATATATATATATATATATATATATATATATATATAATATCTATCCATCTATCTATCTATGTACTGCATATATATATATATATCTATATATATATATATATATCTATCTATCTATATATATATATATATATCTATCTATCTATCTATCTATCTATCTATATATATATATATATATATATATATATATATATATATATATATATATATATATATATTATTAAGCGCAAATACAGAAAATAAATACGAGTTATTTCTCACTGAAATACCCAAGTTCCTAATTTTGTACCTTTTCGCTTAATCGGTGTACTGAACAGGGTACTTACTGTATTTCTGGTTGAGTTGTACCCCTTTGATTAGCCATGTCATGCGAATTCGTACACATAATCCGCCTCTTGAGTAGGGAATTAAAGCGTTTTCACTTTATGTTCCTGTGTATATTATACTGATTGCTTAATAACCCTTTCATGATCGGGACAGTTTTAGTATTCTCTGAAGGGTGGCGCGATGGCAAAGGACAGGGTGATATGGAGGCACCTAGTTCGTCTCCATCCTTTCCAAAATTAAGGCTGTAGATACATTTTCATCTAGGAACCCAAGTGTGTTAATACTGCCATCATTAACCATCTCCTTTTCGAGGCAACTTCATATCCTATTCCAGCTGACGCCTGACAATCCTGTTCGACCAAGAGCCTAAAAGCATTATTATTGCCGTTCTTAGCCCCTTCTTGGACATGACAGTATCAGTATTCTAATTCATCTAACGACAGACGATTTTATTCATCTGTGGAATGGGTTAGAGAAGCCTGAGGTGACTAGTGATATGCGTGTGGTGTTCTCCTTGTTTTCCTTTTTATTCGTGTACGCAAATTAAGCGGCCATCACATTAGAAATATTGTTATGATAGTGGCAACATTTATTTTTGTGGCTGCTGTACTAATAGCACCAGTCCTGTATGAGACAGCCCTAGCATGTATTCAATATGGACGGTGGGTGTCAGCGCCGAAGTGGTGACATGTGGAGGTGTAGGAGGACTACTGAGCCTTAGGATAGGCTACTGCCCCCGAGTTATAGGCTCTGAAGCCTTTGCCCAGAGTCGGAGACATAAAAAAAAAATAATAATAATAGCAGCTGTCGCAGTACTTGTGATAGTTGGAGCAGTGGTAAAAGGTGTAGTATTGATAACGATAATACTAGTAGGAGTCTGTTTTCGTCATCATCGTCGCCGTCGCCATCGTCACTGTCATCGTCATCATCGTTGTTATGGTTATTGTTACTACTATTAAACTGCTCATGGCTATCACTACACAGGATAAAAATCGAGCTGATCATTAGCATGCGGGAAACGAGAGTAATAACACGCAACATTTGTATAATATAACACATTAAGTTCCCCCCACTCCCCCAGACACAAATTACTTCCCCCATCCTCCCCCCCCACCTAATTTTATGACCCCCAAACTCCTTCCCATTTCGTGTACACCTTCTCTCTTCCCACTCTCTCCTCCCTGTCCCGTCTCCCTTTTGCCTCTCTCCCTCCCCCCATTGCCCGAAAAACTTCATGCCACCTTCCTTCCTACTCTTCCCAAGCCCCTCCAACTCGTATATTCGAACACAACAATACGAAAATTTACAGTATTAGCCGTCTCTCTACCAGAACCCCACTTGGGCAGCTTATTCATGGTAACACTGGACTCTTTCATTCTTACGAAGGACTTCATATTCAGGTGAAAAAAAAAAAAATGCTATCTTCATTCTATGATATTTACTTCTTGATAATACATGTTGTCTGGTGGTGAGGATGCCTAGTTGAAATGACGGTCCTCCGATACACACGAACTTGATCCAAGGATGTGACCAACCTTTCGATCATGTAATACCACCAAGGAGAATGGGTTGGTCATTTACCTCTGAATACACTGGATTACGGTAGAGTCTCTATGCCCTGCGCCTCGATGGGAGAAATATGGGACTGATTTTTTGTACCACTAGACTATATTATTCATTTAAGAAGAGCCCCTCATTATCAAAGGCAAGGTCTCAAGTGTACCAGCGTGTATTCTATGGATTTTGTTTGACCCCTTTTACACGGCGACGTCTCAATCACTTCATTCTTAGCATCAATGGATTATTTAATTCTGATGAGAAGGATTTACAACTGATGACAACAGATATAGCATGAAGTAATCCATTCGCTGTTAAAGAACTCAGCCAGGCTCAATTAAATAGTATGGAGGTAGCAAATTAAGGAAATAAGTCCGCTCGTTGTAAGAATGTAAGGGCTAACATCCACACTCCTACTGGTTACTTTACACCACTGGCGGATGCTCCCAAATAATCACTATCGCGACCATAAAAAAGAATGACTATCTATACTTTATTTTTCCTTCTTCCAAACGATTTTATTTAGCTTAAGTGAGATCTCTTTTAGTCGGACAGTTGATGAAGACTTTATCATTTCCACTTCCAGAAACGTTACTTAAGCTTAATGCAAAGGTCTGATGATAAGACGGAAAAAATGTAAAAAGTTCTCGTATTGAAATCATTACTGTTTCGTAGTACTGACAGATGCTCGTCAAAATCAACATTGCGTCCACCAACAAAAGAAAACAATGATTCAACTGATATTTTCCTTAATGAAATGGGGGTAAATAAACAGAAGTCTATGGGAGGGGAAACGGTGAACGGAGATCGACCGCTGAAATCCAATTTGCAATAAAAAATCCTAATCTTCAGGCAGGAGGGCGGGTGATGGCGGGGAAATGTGTTACTGCCGGGCATCATCACCCCATGCCCGCCATCATAATGTTTGCCAGACTTTTTCCATTATTTTTTTCCTCCGAAGCAATCCTAGGCCGAAATAGATGCTTCTGGCTTGTCCACTGGTCTGCGGAGAGAATGGAAGGAAACGGAATGTTTTTGGTCTTTCTTCTCAGGAATTAAAATTGAACGCGTTTCCTCGTACATTAAAAAAGAAATCTTGTTCATTGGAGAACGATGGTTCCTTTTCAGTCTTCTAGATTAATCTCTCACTCTCTCTCATACAGTGCAGGCACACACACACACACACACACACACACACACACACACACACACACACACACACACACACACACACACAGAAGGCGGTGGCTCAATTGGTAGAGAGGTGGCCTGCGGTCCTACCGGACACAGGTTCAAGTCCCCGCTAGGGCAGGGAACAGTTTAGGGATTTGAATTTCAAGTAAAGCAGCCTTTACCGATCTACCAGAAGACCCGCCGACATGCAAAAATACCCCCGCTAATACCAATACACCAGTCCTGTATGAGACAGCCCTAGCATGTATTCAATATGGACGGTGGGTGTTAGCGCCGAAGTGGTGACATGTAGAGGTGTATGATATGTAGGAGGACTACTGGGCCTTGAGAGCAGGCTGTGAAGCCTATGCCCAGAATCGAGCGCACACACACACACACACACACACACACACACACACACACACACACACAAACACATACACACACAGGTTACAAGGCCTTTCATGCTAATTATACCCGGCAAGTAAAGGTACTCAGTCATAAGGGCAGGCGGAGTGTTGATTTCTTTCCGGTAATTGGTGTGCGTCGTTGTGGTGTGGCGTTAGGATGTGGTATGTGGGTGTTGTGGGTGGTATATGCGAAGGCGGGATGTGGTGTGCCGGTGTTCTGTGGCCACACCAATAATACTTTACATGGACAGTTTTTCATTTACTGTCGTGGACATAACTGAGAAGAAAAATGCACAAGCTGGGCAGTATATAACGATGATAATGCACATAAACTAATGAATATAAAAAGCTTGCCCGTAAGCTTATTAATTAGGATACGACATCCTGTTTGTGTAAGGGAATGTACAGTACCTGTATTCACTCCAGCATTATCGTGTCAAGCGCCATGGTAGTTTCTCTCTCCAGGAAGACAGGGCTCAGGGATCGTATTTATCAAGGCTCTTATCTAGTCTTCAGGATACACGAGTCTCCAGATTAATTTATTTTTATCAGAAATAATATTGTTTTGTATTTTCCCACATTATATTTAGGTTAGGCCTAACTGGGAAATGTGTGGTACCTATTTGGCCAAAAAAAAAAAAAAATCTTAAGTACTACAGCTAATCTCAGAAAAGTTTGCAGATATGATCCCACAACTTCAAACTGTGCTCAGTAAAAGCAGGAGTTAATCAGTTGAGTAATGAAGAATACCCCATCCGGAAATCCCATGCACTTACATGGCTTACTGATGGCTGAAGGAAATTGATTTATATTAAGTTGCCGAAGAAAAACAGAAAGATGGAATGATGGATGAAAGGATGTCTTGCCCATTTCACAGGGAAAGTCCAAAAAGACACGAGTTTATCGTAGGCTGGGGTAAGGGAGACTATTTTCGTTTAAACTGACTTGCCTGATCTTCCCTAATATCCAACAACATGTAATAAAAACATCCCCACTGTTATCATTACATCAGTCTTGAATGAGAATAATATCAGCCAGCGGTGGATAGTGAAAGTTCGAGATGAAACATATGGTAATTATTGCCCGAAAGTGCACAGTCAACCAAAAAAATATCGCCCATCTTCCCACACGTATCATTCCGGGACACGGACGAAACAGTGTCATATATATATATATATGTGGCCTCTTGTAACTGTAAGTGTAAATATTGTACTTGGTAATTATTACGACTCGAAATCGCATAAATACTGGATGGTACATTTTTTGAGGCAATATGTTAACAGATTCATGTGCGTCTGCTAAACTCGCTCATTTTCATAACCATCGATCCCCAGGTGTACGATACTTTTTTGGCTGACTGTACATATTTTATATAAGTTCTGAGGCAAGCACTTCTGATGCTATAACAGAAATTCCGCTTACTTCTATCATATAATTAGAGCTTAGCTTGCACATGCCGAATAAGCTTTAAGTCCTTTTAAGAACTGTGAAATGCTGCAAAGGCCGAATAACTTTTCCCAGGCTTATCGCAGAGTGCAAAAGTTGGCCTAATATACTTTATAATATTACTTGCATAACGACACTCAAGTTACTCACATTAAATGAAGTTCAAAGGTAGCCCCCACACACCCTTGACGTGCTCTCGGATGAATATAATCGTTTGGCGTTACAAGAAACAGATTAATGGAGTTATCTCAGCCATGACAGAATTACCTCGGTGTTAACCTGTCTCATATGATTCACTTTTATCTGTATAAAATAATTTGAACTTAGCTGGGATAAAATATTAGAGTTGTCCCTACCATGAAAGGTAAAGGAGAAATTTTGAATGTGATGTGCTGAAGGGAAGAGTCGATTCTTAGCTAAGGTTTCATATTTTCATTTATCCATCTATCTATAGCCAGACGCCTTAATCCCGTATAAGTGGCTGTAAATAAATCTCCTCCATGTCGTCCTCTCCCCTACCATTACGCTGCTCTCCATCTCATTCTGGGTCTCTCCCTTCCTCTCCCCCCTCCACCTCACTAACATACACTCTCCTCGTTAGTCTCTCACTCTCCATCCTCTCCAAATGATCAAACCACCTCAATGTATTTCTCCGAACGCTTTCTATCACATCCACACCGCAACGTTCCTTCACCTCCTCATTTGTCAGTCTGTCTTCATGTAATTCCACATGCTCCTCTCAAATATCTCATTTCATATTTGACGTTGGTTATTTCTGTCTGGGATATGTAACTTGATCTTTAAATTGTGGGGGTTAACAAATGAACATCATCTGAAATAGCTTTTAGTTTTAATTGATAGAAACGTGGAATCCAGATGTTTAGTCTAAAATAATGAGTATATAAATATTTACGCTTGGATAAAGGAGGCCCTCATGGCTTTGGCTGGTATTCTGAGATTGTGTGTTATCTGACATTTTGCTCTCTTAAATTACCCTAACTGATTTTATGGTGTCACTTGCAACGCCCCTACATTTCACAGGTCAAAATGTCCGTCGCTGGTGTAGAGGCTCTCACATGTCACCAGCTCACTTTATCACCCACTCTCAACCTCCACATCTTTTCCCCTTTTTTCTTTTCCGCCCTTACATTCCCCAGGTTGCCGCTTTTTATAAGATGGCTGACAAAAATGTTCGTAGCTTTTGTATATAATTTCAGTTAACACCAGCTCATTCTACGACTCACTCCCTCAACGTCCACCGCTTTTCCTCATTATTTCTCTTCATTTTCTTCTTTCAATTCTCCGGCGCACATTCTTTCCACATTAGCATCTGTCTTCATTTATTGTCTTCCTTTCAGCACTTCATTTTCCCTTACGTTTTTCCTCTGACTTCGGCCTTCTTTGCATCTCCTCTTTGTTCTTCCCCCTCTAACTTCCTGACATTATCCACAATGTTTTTCCTTTCTCTCATATCTTGCTTTCTTCCCTTGCGGCTACCCATTTCCCAGACCTTACCAGTTTCTTTTCGCAGCCTTTTCTTCAATTTTTATCTTCACATTCCCCTCTTTCCCTTTCCTTTCTCATGTTTTTGCATTCCTTCATCTCGTGCCCTCTCATCTCTTTTCACTTTAGCTTCCTCAGTCTCCCTTCCTGTGTATCTATTTCCCGATCTCTCTCGCTCTCCCTAAATTGCCTCGCCTTAAAAGCCCCTTTTCACTCCATCAGAGAACTTTCATACCTGGAGCCAACAGTTTGCTTGCTTCTCTGACTCTGACAAACACTTCAGCTCTCTAGCGTCATTTTCCACGCTGCTTCCTTCTTCATCCTACACAGCCCACCTCACCGCGCCCCACCTGAATGCGTCCTTTCTCCATCAAGATCATATTCATCTTATCTCTTTTCATACTGCATTCGCTTTCCCCCTTTTTTCTCCATTGTGTTCCAACTGCTACTCTGCTTAAACATTCATCCTTCCTTACATGAATGGCCTTCTTCTTTTCCTTAAAAAAAAAAAAAAAAAAAAAAAGTCCTTTTCTTGTCAAGTTCATCTAATCTCTTCCTATCCTGCACCCGTTTTCCTTCCCCCCCCCCCACTCCAATTTTTTAACATGACACACAGCTTACTACTTGCCTCCACATACAGGTACCTGTTTTTCACCTTTTAAACATGAATGTGTCCTTTCCCCACCAGCCAAACATTTACCTTATCTTTTAATTTAATTCCATATCCTTCCTTTTAGTTCCCTCTTTTTCCATCTCATTCATTGTTTACCTACTTCATCCAGTAAAACCAACCTTACCCTTCTCATTATAAATACATCCTTTCCTCATGACCACCTCATTTTAATATCATCTGTTTTTTTTCTTTACTAGTTTACCTTTGCTCTCCTTTCCCCCTCTCCCTCCACTTTTCCCACATTTCTCCATGTCATTCATTGCTTTCCCCCTCATCAAAGACACCCCACCTTCCCCACATTAATGTAGATGCGCCCTTTCCTCATAAAACACTCATTTATATATTCGTATTTTCTCTCCCATCGCCTAACTAGCTCTCATTCATTTCCCTTTCATCTTTTACCCCCTCGCTAATGAACCTCACATTTTTATCATTCGCATCCTAAGGCGCTCTGAAAACTTTGCCTTCACGTGTTCAACTTCCGTTTCACCTGCAATGCATTATGTACAGTACAAATAAAAAAGGGTGTTGGTGCACATTCATCATGACAGAATCTAACACCACAGATGATGGTTATTGCAAAATATCCGATGCTCCCACCCCACGTTAGTATCCCTGTTTTCACTAAAATACCGGTATTTAACTAGGGTGTGACATTTTCTATGTTAGCTATAGTAAGTATTGTTATTCTGTGATCAACCATTGTTTGAAAATAGACCAGTCTTTCCTGGATAACATGAACTGTAATGGCCATTTGGAATATCATGGGCCTTTTCATGTACGATACTTTTTGGTCATATAAATTATCCTTTCCTGTATCCTTCTCCACCTCCCACTTTGTAACACACTTCTTCCGTATATCCCACCTTCGTCACAAACTTGCCCATTCACTGTCTTTTAGATTTCGTGACTCTTTCTTTCTCTCTCTCTCTCTCTCTGAAAAATAAGCTACAAAAGGATGCACGTATCAATCAAGTTACGGTGGATGAAATATAGTAAGACTCAAATGGCGACAAGAATAGGGATCACTGACCTTTACTACTACAGTCGCTTTCTAATGCATCCCTTCTAAGTAGGACTGGCAAAGCTTTCCTATTATCCTAGAGAAGATCTGTATATAGGATGCAAAGTGAATCGCTAAGGCAGAGGTGTTAGTAAGCTCCTATGCCGACGAGAATAGACACCACTGACTCTCACTGTCATATTCGCAGGCTAGCATATCCCGTCTGAACTTTCCTATTAGCTACTGGTGTGAGCTTAGCCAGGTAAGCTTTGAAACCCAAGGAGCACCAGAGGACAACAGAGCCTTTCCCATCTCTCTCTCTCTCTCCGATTTTTAAACGGGATGGAACCTCACCACCTATTGTTTCATCCGTTTCTTCTCATTTTTATTATTATTTTTCAAAATCGTTTGAACACATTACTTTTTGGCACTTCAAATAATTGCGTTTCAGGCTCTTAAATTAATTTCTGAGACTCATGTTTGAAGAGAATACTAGAGTTTTCACAATCATGAGAGGGTTAATTAATGAAAACTCAAAGAAAAAAGTTATCACAGAGCAACTGTAGCAAATGATAAAGGGATCATTCTCTCTCTAATGTAATCTTGTCACACACACACACACACACACACACACACACACACACACACACACACACACACACACACACA
Source organism: Coenobita brevimanus (assembly GCF_032717465.1). Classification (NCBI taxonomy): domain Eukaryota; kingdom Metazoa; phylum Arthropoda; class Malacostraca; order Decapoda; family Coenobitidae; genus Coenobita; species Coenobita brevimanus. Next base: position 12,060,955 of record NC_136976.1, on the reverse strand, counting down.
CAAAGCTTGTAGGGCGTGAGTAGCAAAGAGAGAGAATATTGTATCAGGAATATAAATTTTTAAAGCAATTTCATCAGTCTCAATACATCTGAAGCTTAATTACATGATATATTTGATATCTTCACCATGACGATATTTTTTCTTGTCCTCTCCAAATGTTTTTATTGGACGTAAGGTAAGAATTTCGTGCTAAAAAGGGATAAAGAAGGTTCAGTCTAACCCTTCCAGTTCGAGAAGTCTATCCCAAGCTTTAAAAAATCGTCTGGAGGCAGCAAGAAATATGATGTCTCGTTTAGGGAATATACGATTATACATGCCATGAATATTTGGCTGAGATAGCCTGATTGACTCTCTCTCTCTCTCTCTCACCTGTTTTCACGTGTGTAAACTATCATTACAACCATATTAGACATGTACGTTCCTTCATCACAATCTACACTTCAAGACTGCATGAACCATTGACAAAGTATCCATCATGTAGAATTTAATTATTTCACAACTGTTACTCCTGATACTGGATGGGGTGGGGGGATGGGGTGTACGAAGTAACTGAAAGGCCTCGGCCCGCAACCAATAAGGTCTGGGTTCGTTTGCCGGGCAGGTTATGAGAAAGCTGGTAGTGTTTTTGGCTCCCTACCAGTTCGTGCGTAGACAGAAAAAAGGGACCTGGACTTCCTTTCGACGGTTGCGTGTCGTGTTCTGAGGGAAGACTACACTTTCACACAAACTGATTTTTTCGCTTTAAATACTCTCCTGTCGTCAATAGGCATTAATCCGAAGCCACTTTTTCTTTATTCCGTTGTTAATTTGCCTTGAAGGAATGCTCTTTACGCCTGGCTGAGTTTATTCACATTTCGAAGATATTTAGTTATTGCACTGTTTTTCTAATCTACAATATCTAATACCAGCTTTTGTGTGTCTGCTTTTATTAATGTACAGTCGCGAACACCAATAAAGGGAGAGGATAAATGCCAAAAGTTTCGATGTGCCATGATCTCGGAGGTAATCGTATCGAACATTTTTTGAATTCCGTAGCGGATTTGAACACGTTGTTAGTATTAATTAGTTGGAGTTGTAAATAAAATGCTTGGATGTTTGTATGGAGACTTGTGCTTCATCCTGTATATAGTTTTCATTAATCATCTAATTACAAGAGGGAAATTGTCTAAAGGCAGCAAGAAGAAATGAAAAATACGTCCTTGGGCTGAAGGGATTAAATGTAAACTAGCTCTTTCAGTACTTAAGCGTCTTTCATATTTTATTCTTGCTGCAGACTGGTGAAATTAGCTTTTCAGACAAATAGACAAACAACGACAAACAGATTAACAGACAAATGGACAGACAGACATAGCTACATAAACAGAAAGGTAGACATACAAGCGGAAAGGGAGACAGAGATGGAGAAACAGGTGGGCGGATAGATACAAGAGACAGACAGCTACAGACGCACACACACACACACACACACACACAGACGCACATACTAACAACTCAAAATGTCACCTCTACGCGAACGGTAATTACATAAGCAAACCCACTGCACGAATTTCACATACCACAATGCCATCAACTTTAAGATTATTCATCGTACCTTCCTTTTGAAGAATCCCTTATATGTTATTTATATCGTTTCTGTTGGGGGGAGAGTTTGCTTCAAAAACATAAAAAGAGGATAATGAGGTGTAATTTGCAAAAGAAGTTACTAAGGAAGTTACGAAATCTTCGAACTCACTCAAAACACGACCCTCCATAAAAGCTGTATTGCAGATGACATAGGGGACTTGCTAACATGTTTATCTTGGGTACTTATTTGTGTATAAATCAACAGCTTATTACCCTTTATATGCCAGTGTTGTAAATAATGTCCGTCTTAGAATTAAATGTATATAGCACGGAAGATGATGAAATAAGTATAATTAAAAAACTAGCAAGAATGTGCCACGAAGTCTCATATGTCACCCGGAGACTTATATATCATTTTACAGCTTTTCATCCTCTTTTAAATTACAGATGATACAGTACACTATGCACATGCAGAGGTAATATCAAGGTTTAATATCCATAATAAACTGCTAATATAAAGGTGTTACGAAGGCTGCTATGCCCCCTACAGTACAAGGTCTGACTCTAAATGAAGTTCGCGCTCTATATTCAGGTGATCATAGTTTTGGTTAAGGCGATGTTTACCTGCCATAAGGCCAGGTGGGATGAGCCTCCAACACTACTTTACATGCAAATGGCCCTGTCCTCGCTACCTCGCCTCTTTTATTTCTCTTGTCCTCCTTTTTGTTTTTTGTTTTCTCACTACTCCCCATCTGGTTCTTATCCTCCTCTCTCCTTCTCCCTCCCTCTCCCTCTCTCTCTCTCTCTCTCTCTTTTCAAATCCTCTTCTCTCATGTATTTCTCTTTTAACACTTCAGTGCATGAAGAACAAGAGTAACCGTGTATCCAAATCCTCATCAACAGGTGACTGAATAAGCAAGGGAGAGGAAGGCAGCGTTACAGGTGTTTGGGAATAAATTTTAGAGCTCGGGAAGGGAAACAGGCTTAAATTTATAGACAATAGGGGGCAAGAGGTTGTATCGGAATTCAACTTATTTGACTTAGTTTTTTTTTTAATTACCTGATCTGATGTGAGAGGTGTAAGGCTGAGAGGAAGACCACGAATAGGATGGATGGACAGTGTGAAGAGAGCGCTGGATGCGAGAGGGATGTCTGTTGAGCAAGGAAGAGTGGCTGTGCGTGACAGAAATAAATGGAGAGAAATAGTGAATGAATAAGTGATGATGCAGCCCTGAGGGGATATTCTCCCGCATTTGGTCTGATCAGCTAGTCAGGTCAGGTGCGGGTAAGGGGATGGGTCTGTTATGATGTGGCAGGGGTAAACCAGTTCTGCTGTCGGGCCCTGCTGCGGATGTCACTGATTGCATTGCGCAGTTGACCCTTGTGCGGTGTGGTGCGGTGAGGATCTGTCCGTTCTCCCCTTCGGGACTAAGATGTGAATGAATGTGTTTGAATGGATGAGTAAATGGGGAGTGTGTCGTCCTGTCTCGGCTACCTCCCTTTCCTTGAGGGAAGCAGCCTAGGTATATAGATAGATAGACCTGTTTATGCATTCACTGTCTGTGATTTGGTGGCTAATGCTTCTGGTACATGTAAAGGTCGTTGGAGAATGCATCACTGTGCAGTACATTAGAAGATACTCCTGTCATACTTCACACTGCCACTCCACACCTCACGGACATCTCGAAGGCCACACCTCACACAACCACAGCTAAACTACACATTTCAAATTTCCACCTCGCACACATCTCTCACTACATCATCACACACTGCCACACCTCACGCGGCCACATCTTACACTATAACACATAGCTACATATCATACCTCAAACACATTTCACACTGGCGCAATTTATGCACATAAACATGTAACACTGACACGCCTTGCTTTTTTCTAAGTACCATAACATTTTTCTTCTTGATGCTGACACATAGGAGGCACACTTGTGTTCTGCTCTGCTGTGACGTCTAAAACTCACAATACGTATCTTTAACAAACGTCGTGCTGCATATTCTCCATCCTTCTTTCCCATCCCTAAGACCCACCCCAAGTAACATCTTGCTCCATATTATTCCGATTCCTTTTTGTTTTTTTTAATTCAGGTATGGCTCTTGAGACAGAAAATACTGGAACTTAATCAACATTTTGCTCCATACTCCTTGTCAGTTCTAATTACACACATAATCCCGCACGTCCCCTTATCCCGCCCACCGCCAAGTCAGGGAATCTCTCAAGCTCCAAGCCCTGGAGAGCTGGGTAATCTGCCGTGTCAGTAACATTGTCTGAGGCGCAGCTCTGTGCTGGTGAGAACTTTGTTATGGCTTAATTTCCGCAGAATCCAGCACACATTTAATTAATTCCCGAGCACAGAGAGGGTTTGGTGTGATGATACTGAAAGCTTGCAGATTTTGCCGTACTGCTAACTTCGGCTTTGTGCGAGATTGTAATAATACTGCGGTCATGAGCTGCAATTTACTTCCTTATTACATTACCCAGTAGGCTATCCTTCACATCATCTTTTCACCTCAAACTTTCGATTCAATTCCTAGTTCTATTGATCCCCATCGCTTATACACTCTATGTCACTCAGATCTCTTAATTGGAGTCCTGATTCCAAAATCCGTCAGGTATTATGAACTGCAGTTTTAGGTGGATCGTTTGGTCTGTGAGCTGGTGTAAAAGATTTCAGAGGCTTGAATGATGAGTGTATTGATGCGTGACCTGTTTTCACTGATTGGTGAGGGGTTCTACCATCCACTCATATTATGCAAAACTACCTAGGTGATTCTACACCGAATGACAAACTAAATGGTTTCTTGTAGCTGAAGAAGCCATTTACTACTCTAGGCGACAAACAAATAGTCAAATAGGCGCCTGGTGGTTTAGCAGATTAATATGCTTCAACTGGATGACATTCATAATGGTTTACACGCGAGGGACCGGTGGGGTTAATAATTCGACGTTAAATTGATCATATAATGCCATAAAGGGGTATAAGATTGGTTATTCTCTCCTTAAATGTCGGGACTAAGCAGCCTAGCCCCGGATCCCTACACTTCTGATGGGACGATGAAGAGCGGGACGACGGATGAGTGGACTTACCATGCTTCATCTGTATATCCCTTTCCACTTCCTCGTAAGCTATTCCTCTTTGACTCCTCTGACAGTCTCTTGCCTCATCTACATATCCTTTTCCACTTCATCTTTGTCCCTTCCGACATTCTCTCGCTTCAGCTGCACGTGCCTTTCCGCCTCCTCGCTGCAGGTGTCCCTCTTTGCTTCTGCTGCTCACCTACGAGGCCCATATTAGCCTGGGATGAACTCCCATAGACCATTCTCTTTTTTTAGTACTTAGGTAATTTCTGTATATATTAAAAAGGCTTAGATAACAAGCAAGAGAGTATTCTTATGCAATATAAAAATAATTGGCTAATGAAGGGGGGCAAAGCAAACTGGCAGTAAAGGTGCGCAAATTAAATCCCTAATGAAGGCCACAAAATATATTGCTAATAAAGGAGTCCCAAACAAATCGCTGATAAAGACGTATATAATAAATCGCTATTGAAGGGATGCAAAATAAATTTCTAATGAAGGATGTATAATAAAATGCCAATGAAGGAGTGCAAAATAAATCGCCACTAAAGGGGTACAAAATGAAATACAGCTGTAGGGATGCATACTCGTAATAAATCGCAAAGGAAGAGACGATAAAAGTTTTCCCAAGACAACGAGTGGACTTTTGAGCGGGCTGGGATACGTTTTTTTTTTTTTTTTTCCCCCAATGTATCATTATTTCCACCCCATCTATCCATCTGTCTATTTATCTGTCTATCCATAATTAGACGCCTAAGACCCAGCGGGACTTGCGATGATGTAAGTGTCACCACATCCCCATGTCCTCATCAGGCTGCTTTTGCTCCCCATCCCACACTACTCTCATTCATGTACCCGTCATTCCGTCCTTCCACCTTGTATTCGGTCGCATTTTCCTCTTCCGTCCTTCCACCTCGCTAGCATATACTTTTTTAGTCAAACTCTGCATGCATTCCACATAACCACTGATGCCGTGATAATAATTGATTGAATGGTCAAGATATAAACAATTTAAGACGTCAAATCAGTGGCACGGAGAAAAGAAATATCAACAATAATGTCGCTGCATGACAGTATTGTGATTCCTTCTATAACGTACGGAAGTGAAGCTTGGACCCAGTTGGAAGGACACAAGTCAAGGGTAATAGCACAGGAAATTACTTACATGAAAGAAGAATGTGGAGCTACAAGAAGAAGTAGACAGACATATCTGGAATAAAGAAGCGTTATGGATGTGAGCGAAAATGTGAAGGGAAATACTTTGGGGTGGTTTGTCCATGGGGAGACGAGGATGGGGTACGAGAGGTTGATTAAGAGTGTGTGTATGAGTGAGGTGGAGGGAGAGACCATGGATGAGGTGGAGGGATGGAGTGGAGAGATAATTACATGAGAGAGGGGTGTGTGAGTCGGAGGCAGACAACCCAATGGCGGAGGGCAGGGCAATGTTGAGGCGATTTTGTTTGTGGCCATCCCTTACGGGGTTAAGGCGTCTGGTTATAGATACATAGGTCACCCAATAATAGAATTAGTTGAAATAGGTGTTGTGGCCTTTTATTACTGGGGCGGAGACCTATGGGTACTAATGGGAGCCCATACCTAGTGGTGCTGTGCACACTAATTGGAGAAGCTGCGGCGTCCACCCGAAGTCAAAACATCTCATATTCCTCTGCACTTCGTCAGGATGGACCTTGGTCCTACCATGGTGAGATGCTGTCTGCCAAAAGAGGGCACCGGATCCCTACGCAATATTTGTGCCGTACCTTACTATAGGACGGTCACAAAGAAGGTGCTTACCAGTACCCGTGGTCGATGGGTCTGCCTAGCCAGACAAACCGGCGTTATGCATCAGCAGCAACTCCTACTACTACCACAAAGTATTTCAGTTGACTGAAGGCTGCCGCTGTTAGCCTGAATTATATATAACCTACAAGTAGATCAACTACTGCTAAAGGGTCCAAGAATGTGCTCATATCTAGTCTAATAAAGGAGGTATTCTTATGTACAGTAATATGCACACTTGCTTGCTGACATCCTCCCCCCCCCCCCCCTCTCTCTCTGACTCTCTCTTCTGTCGGCGCCCACACGTACGCTAAGTTCCTTCCTATATTATCCGCCATTATCTCCCATACAAGTTTTATGGCCTGTCCAATACATTTCTCCCTTTTATCTTCTCACAGTCCTTTCACCTTTTTAAATTTCTCTCCCAAGTTTTATCTCTCCTCCAGTTTGTCTTACAGAGCTCCTTTTCTTTACCTCTTGCAAGATTATCGCAGACTTTTCTCCCAACTTCTCGGGCTCCTACCGCTCTCAGTAATATCATCCTGCGTCAGCTAGAAAACAACATTAGATATGTACCAACGCTGAGAGGGATTTGGTGGCATTATTAACTCTTTTACACTCTACTGACCTCCTCGCACCATAATAAAATAGTCTGGGGTAAACTGGAATACTATACTAGAGTTGTTCTAACCATTACAGGCATACGCTTTGAGTCAGGTAATGATGAGTTTATTCTTGCTGTCTCTAGGTGATTTCGTTCAGCTGTGGAAAGACTAATCCTTACAGAGCTCCAACTTCACCACCACCATTATATCAGTGTTTACCTCTCAGAAGGGGCGGTTTCGCGTGGTGACATCAATATAACCAGGCGACTTCACTGCCTGGTTATACAAATGTCCCTCAACTTTCTCCCTGTTCCCCGAGATGATGCTGGTGAACTGCATGAGGAAGGATGATTCGGCCTGCACTCTACTGGGTTCTCGTCCAGATGAGCCAGGAGTTATATATACAAAACCAACAATCTCTCACAAGCTTACCATTACCTTTCCTACATCATCCACCTGGTGGTCTAGTGGTTAACAGGTGGAGTGAGAGCTTTGTATAAGTTTGTTCTCCAAGAAGTGACTGGAGGGTTTTGGATCAGGTAATGCCATCAGGGGAATAATGATGGTTATCTACCTTTAAATGAAGTGGACTACAGTTGCCAAACTTCTAAGTGGAAAATTTGGGACTGACTTATTCATTTTTCTTTTTACCATGCCATTATAAGAGCTCTGAATCAAACGACTGTTTTGTTAGTGTGTTTATGTTATCTCCAGACAGTTTTATTAGACTATGAAGCGACTTTTCCAGCTGGGGGATTAGATATTGCCATCAGCATTTTTCCCATTAATCCGCTGAATCATATATATATATTACTGGTTTGTTCTCGGTATCTCCCAACATTTAATTCAGCGTGGAGTGACTTCGAACTGGCCTCATGGATCAGATGATTTTATTCAGCTCTAGAGAGGCTTTACGCACTGAAGGCGTTTGGTAGAGCCTTCATTTTTCTCCTTCAAAAGCTCCTTGAATTAGATGACGGATTTCATTAATTTATTCTTGCTTTCGCCAGGCGAGTTAATTGTACTTTAGAGACACATTTCTTTACAGAGCGCTTCTCACAGACTTATCACTGCGTTTTCTTCACTGTTTTCGAGTGTCTCCGACCACAGTCCGTACCAGTATATTTTAAGTTGGCCTAAAATGAACATCTCTCCATCTTAAATGATAAACACTAACAAAAGATATTATCACTAGTATGTTGGCACGAGAAAGTGCTATAGAAAGGATGCAGATGCGAAGTGGTCGCGTAGTATGCCACTGAGATACGGCAAACAAGCAACAAATGGACCATAATTTCCGCGAGGTTAAGGTGGATGAAGTATATATAATCTCTGCATTTCTGTCCCCACTGAAAGCCTTGAATCTAGGCCATGTAAAATTTAGTATATTCTTGCTGTCCCCTGACGGGTTATTCAACTTAAGAAAGGCCTCTCGAACTAAAGGGGTTTCTCAAGTTTACAGTATATATAAGAAAAGTTTACCTTAAGCTGACTAACATCACCGGGAGAAAGCAGGAATGAAAAAGACATCTAATGGGCTCAAAGAATTACGAGTTGGAGTGTTTGACTATCGCTTGAAAAAAACAGGCAATGCTACGCTGTTGCAACCCTCCATCAGACCAAGCATATACCCCCACCTCCCTGCACACCTAACCAAGCACATAAAACACAGAGACATTAAAACTTAAAAAGATGACTGAGAAAAGCATCATCATCATTATCATCATCATTTCAGTTACCACCACCACCATTCTCGTCATCATCATCACCATCTCAGCAAATCATCATCATCATCATCATCATCATCTAGGACTAAGCCTCTTATTTTGGTCGGGTAGGGAAACTCACTATCACATCCTCCTGAGCGATTTATTTTTGGATATAGTTGGTTAATATCTTTGTGCACGTTAGATATGCAGCGTACGGCGAGGTTAGGAGGATTTATATAATACAGAATAGGACAGTACGCCGTAATATGTAAAATAAATCGCTCAGGAAAAGGCGTTACGGAGCTTCCTTACCCTATGAGAATACGGGCTTGTCATAGGAACTCAGTAACACTTATTCCTTCGCCATTTATTCAGCATATTGCACCTTAACATTTTCTTGTATGTTATATAATCTAAGATCACCATTTTTATGCACCATCAACACGCAAGAGTATAGTGAGGTGTAATGTTCAGAACAGATCGCTAAGGAAGTGGTATTTCAAATCTCCAGGGACAAAAGGTTCGCATTCTTGTCACTTAAGGCGACTGTCAAGCCCTTTTTTTCTTACCGAATTAATTTTGCATATCACACCTTCATGTTCTCTCTTACACTGTTTATATATATCTTTAACTTTGGCGTAACTTTCTTAAATAAAGCAAGAGATATCAAAGCACATCGTCTACCAATATACTGATAAGAGATGATACAGAGCACCATAACCAACGTCAATATGGGCCTCAGAATAGGACACTCGCCCGGCCCGGGTATTGATCTCGGTACCTCCACACCTCCGGCCAGGGAGCACTTGGCCCCGTCAGGTTTATTGGCTCAGTTACACCCTAGAATGAAAGGGGAAGGTGGTGGTAGTGGGGTGGGGGTAGGGAAGGAAAGTGTAGTAATCAGGAAGAGGCAGGAGATAGACACACTTTTGGTAGAAATCAGAGGCCAACATAGATGAAACAAGAATTGCTCTATAAGAATGAGAAGAGAATTATAGCAACTAATCGACCTATATTGTCTATCTGTTTATCGATCATCCAGCTATATATATATATATATATATATATATATATATATATATATATATATATATATATATATATTTTAACACCAACATGAGCGTACGAGTCCAGGGTTGGGATACGGATATTTAGTCCAGATATTTACCACAATAATTACCAGTCGCTCATCCCTGTTGGCATCAAGTTAACAATTAACCCAACCCCTTCTCGTCCCCTCCCCCATGTAAATTTCTATTACCCAACATTTGGTGGGTATTAATCCACTAGCCCACCCAACGCAGTAAGGGATTTCCTGAGTTACAAGAAACCATCTGGCTTGACACTCAGTGCAGAGCCACCTGAAGGCAGAACATCAGATGACTGAACAGTAAACTCTCCCACCTATCGCCAACAAAATTAAATATTCTGCTATATTTTATTCATCAATGTATGAAACTTCGTCAAAAAAAAAAAAAAAAAAAAAGACTGGATATACAAGTAGGCAAAGACTCATTTAATATAAATAGCCTACGCGTTAAAACAGATGACTACTGTATACTAGCAGGCTCATAGAATGAGCATTACATCATGGATTATGCATACCACACTTCCATTTGGTGCGAGTACATATTTACCTGTGTACAGTCGAGGAAATTACTTCATTAATATGTGTGCCGGTACTGCCAGTGTGCTCTTATACAGTCAGGGTCAAAATTTTCCCTAATGTTCCCCTCCGTCTACTTTACATCTGAAACACATCCATCACTTTCGTCCATGAATTTACCATTTAAAAAAATCATCTATGGGAAGAGGAATATACCATATCTCTCTCAACTGTGTACGAGTCGCTAGAGCAAAATGTGAATCAGAAATTAAACATTAAGCGAACTTTTGCCCCAAGCTGTACATGTAAATTAATTCCGACAGTACTTTGCGATGCCATAATTTTTTAGTTATTTGCTCTAACAAAATAACATCATATTTGTGGGGCCATGGTATTTATTAGAACTCCAGCATCTGTTCCAGGTATCTATGTTTTTATTATTAGTAGAGCGATTAATTTTCTCTGCTAACACTCCAGCGGTATAGACTGCTTAATAACTAAACTAATCTTTCACTCTACACTCCTTCATCAAGAGCTGATGGTTGTCCATCATCGCGATGTTCAATTTGTTGTGTGTTGCCAGTTCAAAGAGTCATTTATTGAACTCTTTCATGTTCGTATGATTCCATTTTTCAGCTGAAAAAATAATCTGACATAAGCTGATATATGATGCTAGACTTGTCCCGACCATGACAGTGCTAATGGTGATAGTATCAACATTTTCAGCCTCCTGTGGCTCACTTTCAACAACACATAATCGATTGGCTTCATCTGAAACAGAATACAGTACTAAAGTTGTCACTACAGTCAAAGACTTAACATCATGGTAATATAGTGCGATGTACAATGTCCACTGTATTTTGCTCTCACAACATAACACAGTAAGCCCCAGTTATATGTCGGTGATATATTCCTAATATCTCTGCTATGCCCATACAAATGATACTTTAATATTAGAAAACAAGTAAACCACCTCTTTAGGCACCGTCGAAATTCTGACACAATATCTGTTATTTATTGTAAATTACATGAAATAATAAACTTCAGATACAGCGACTTACAAGAGGGGTTAAATTATCAAGGATGTTGAGAAGTGTGTGGAAGGAAAGTGTGTGTGTTCGGGAGCAAATGAGTATGAAGGCACACTGACGCCAACAGTGCTGTATGGATGCGGAGCCATCTCCAAGACGACTGTGTTCAACTTAGAACTGAGTGTTCGTACTACAGGTATAAGATATAACGTCAATAACCCTCTCACATATAGAGATCTTTCCAGAATTGAGTAAATTTGTTTGATCTTAGTTTGATTTCAACGGAAAGGAATGTCATGGCAACGAGGTACTTGACCTTATCCCAAGTCCTATGTCAAGTTTTCCTTCCCTGACCATCCACCTCACTCCCTCGGACGTCATCGTTTTTACAGAGCTTATTAAAATATTATATATATAAACATTTCATTCGTCAGTCGGAGGACGTCATATGTATTATATTCTTGACGCCTCCACACGTTTTTCTTTTGCTTGAGATTGCTATTTCGAACGGGAGGAATTAGATTTAGCATTAAGCAGATCACTACTAGGGTGTTTTCCTCAGCTGAAAATTTTTTCCAGCAGAATAAAGAATGAAAGTTTTTTTTTTCGTCCCAGTGAACGGGATTAACCCGATCGCAAGTCCTGCTACCGGTTGCATGACTGACCACCGTTTTGACACTGCCCAAGAATTAATCGTGCTGAAGGGATTTACTACTGAATAATGATCTTGTTAATTTTCCTCTCAGCTCATACACGTCATATTTATTTAATCACGCCGTATCTGTATGACTTTTAGTTTAGGATAGTTCTTCCCCAACTGGAGGGATTAGATATAACCAAAGTTAACTCCCTAATTTATACAGATCTTCCCAGTTCCAATAAATCTGCCTCATCGTAGTATCAATAATACTACGTGGATAAGCTTTGGCTGTGTGTATGTCTGTCCACATTTGACCCCCTCTGATTTCGACATGCCATACATCAAGACGCAGAACAACGAGCTGACAACGAGGTATAAATTGTAACTGTGCGGACAGTCGTGTGAGAACCACACGCACTTTCGTGCCCGATTTTTCGCCAGACACTGGGAACCCTAGCTCTACAGGTCATACCGCTGGGTTGAAGGAGTTGAAATTTCGCGTGGGCATGCCCAGTATGTCAGACCAGGTCCATGTCAAGCTTGGTGTCAGTGCGTGTCTCGGGGGCAAGCATTCATGCACTTGTTGTTACAGTGAGAAAGACTCGTCCTTGCAGTGAAGGGAATTAATCTACTTGCGAGTCCAACTACTGGTTCACTTTCCCTAACCAACCACTTCCTTAATGCCCAAAACTTCAATGTATTCACAAGTTTTTTACTTAAGTATGAACTGAGAATTTAAACTCATCTCGATATCTACGCCCGATTTTCCTTTTCACACAGACCAGTTCCTCTTGCCAAGTCGGGTCCAGTAAAAGCATTCATAGTGGATCTTAAACCAGTTTCAGTGTCAAAGAAAACTCCTTATCAATTTTGTTCTGTTCACTTTAACTCGGAATAAAATTGCCAGCTCTTCATTTTGAATAGTGATAAATTACAATAGAGTAACGCTAGAAAAAGTTACAATTCACGAGGTGCTACGAAAAGGAAACTGAGCCGTAGCATTGTCATATTCTATCACTCGAGTAAGAGGAAATTGCTGCAAAAGGATGAAAAAATCCACCTAGTTAAAGTGAATGAACCATAGATATTCCCAGAAATAATTCAGTTTGGATGCATTTTCTGTTTTAATATTCTCATGTTCCTGTAATTTTCTCAGCTGAATATAACTGTCTGGTATTAGATGGAATAGATTGTTAAATTTGTTGCAGCCATGAGAGGGTTAGGAGTGACAGCACTAACACTCCCAGGCTCCCATGACTCACTCCAAGCTTAATTAAAGTTGGAAAGGAAAACTGAATTATCTCGACCAGGAGATTAACATGCACTCAAGTTTAGCTGTGAAGTAAGTGGATGATGTACAAGTGAAAGTGAGATCGTAAATCAGCAATTATGAACGCATCTTAATCTTCCCATGATCAAGTCGTCTCTCATATTTTATTTTAGCTAACAGCAGCTGAATACCTGATAGTGAGTCACAGGACCTGAAGGTTTTAAATACAGGTACTGTACATTTAACTCTCTGTTCATCTGGTCATCATTTGTATTTTACTCCAAGTAACGCAAGATGAGTGTACTTATGTGAGTGATACACTGCTGGCCTCGAAGTCTGAATATTATTACTATCCCTCCATTCTTGTGACATCTCTTGTACTGTGTTCCACCTGACGCAAGACGGTTAACCTATATCCACGCTAAGAATGACTCACAGAAAACTTAAATGCTAATACTGGTAACATTAACCCTTACATCACTGGGACATATCCTGTACTGCAGTGGTACTCAATTGGCGGAACGCGGTCCAAATCCGGACCACGGTGAGCTTTTGTGTGGATCCCAGGACCTTCCTGTCTATTTAAAAAAAAAAAAAAAAAAAAAAAAAAAAAAAAAATTAAATGAATAAACTGTCTTTAACATGGATCAGTAATTAATAGTAGTTTTTAATTTAACTCTGTTTTTCCTGCTCCAGAATCGCCAATGAACAACATCATTATTTTAGAGTAGCTGTCACATCATTTGTACCAACGTTGTTGGAATTTTCAAGAAGGAATAAATGTCACTTTTCACACTAATAAATAATGATAATTCAGTCACTCAGTGACAGGTCTGTATTAGTAATATTTACATTTACAGTCCAAGTGAAAACTGATCCTCCTTCCCTCAACAGAGATTTTTTTTTATCCAAACTGTACTATACTCACATACCACACTATTATGTAATATTTTGTTTGTGTTACAGAAAAACTTTGATTTTCTTTTTCAGTCACCCTCCCTCCTTCTAGGAGAACAGTTGAATTTTGACCCTCCAGATATGCTTGCCAAGACCTGCAGTGTTTTACTGCTAGATTTTTTTTTTTCCATTTCTTTTTCTCCTAGGGACCCTATTCAGCTAGTAGAAGGGATGGTTACTTCTTAGCATGAATGTACATTCAGTGATTTTTTTTTTTTTGTTAGAGAATCGATTTTTGTAGTTTATTTTCATTAACATTTTGAGGCAAAAAAAAAAAAAAAAAATCCACGTAGCTTGAAATACGTTGAAATGTATGTTCTTATTTGTTTCTTATTACCACATTTTGAAATAGGCATTTCATCCTGACCCTTGTCACGTAGGAAACTGTGTGTCTGGACCTTCACACATAGTAACTGAGTACCCCTGCTGTACGGCATTCCAGCTAACGCCAAAAGTTATTATTCAGCTGCGAGGCAAAGGAACAAGAGTGTTAATATGCACTATAGTTTGCTTGCAAAATGCTTGACAGCCGTGCAGACCAATACACAGCTTAATCTTATCCACAGCTTTCATCATAACTTTTTCTGTTATTCTATTTCAGCTAACGCCAGGCGGTTTTATGCAGTTGAAAGTGAGACAAAGGAGACTGAGAGACTAAATATTCGCTTAGTTTGGTTATGAGGAATTACAATCATGAAAGTATTATCAAGAAGTCTTATAAAAAAAATTGTTCAGGAAGGATTTATCTTAATTGTGGGTGTATCGTAAGGGCTCGAAAAAGATACGCTGTTCGCGCTGGCTGTCTGTGAGGAGTTTATCTGATGCACATATTAACAAGCAACCATATCCACAACAGCACAGGGAAGATTTCATACAACTACAAATGAGTTACAGGAGCCAGGAAGAGATGATGGCCATTCTGGTTTGACTGTGCAGCGTTTGACAGATGAAACTACCACCAAGAAATCTTATGACCAAGCTCAGGACAGATATTATTGATCCGAGAGGGTGTCATAAGTGAGACGATATTCACTCTAGCTTGACTGTGAAGAGTTTGACAGATGAAAGTATTATCAAGCAATCTTATACAGAACTTCAACTCAATACAATTTTTATTCAGCTCCTAGCGAATCATAAGAGACCAAGAGAGACAGTATTTATTTGGGCTTGGTTGTGAGGAGCTTGGTTGATGAAACTGTTATCAAGCAATCTCCTTCACAACTTCCAGAAAGCAAGGCTACACCATGCCTGTTTAGGTTGCATAACGATGGTGGAGCGGCGTAATAATTCATGGAGAAGACGGCATGGCAAAAACCTGAAGTTAATGTCAGATAAACGGGAAATGGTGTGGAAGTATTCTGTCGCTTCCTCCCGCTCTCCAACCCATCTCTCTCTCTCTCTCTCTCCACTTTCTGTCTTATGATTCGTTCGAGTTACTAGTAATTTATTAGGACTGTTTTTCCTTGCTTCTGGTTCTTTGTGTTCATCTCTCTCTCTCTCTACCTTCTGTGTTATGATTCGTTCGTGTTACTAGTAATGTAATTTATTAGGAATGTTTTTCCTTGCTTCTGGTTCTTTGTGTTTTTCCTCGCCTTTCCTCCTTCGTTCCAGCGTCCATCTACTTGATTATCCTTCTCTCTGCCTCTCTAAATCTATATCTGTCAGTCTCCCAGTGCCCGCTTCCTTCCTTTACTGTAATTACTCTTTTCTCGTAGATTTATACACTCCTTTAGGCCGAGGACGTCATTTTTTCTTTTATTTCAGCTATCTCCCGTCTGTTTAATTCAAACTGGGACAGACTTTCAAATGGAGGGGTTAGATACAGGCTTCATGAACCCACCTATGGTCCCGCCTCCATATTGTTTCATTCCAGTTAATATCAGAGTTTTATATTCAGGCGAATGTGAATGCTATATATCCAGCTAGCGCAGGATCTTTTGTTTAAAGCCAAAACTAGCATGTGATGTGGCTGTCGCACCTCTCTGCTAAATTATCAGCACTTGTTCATCTCGTAAACGGTTTGCTCTCCCTTCACTAGAATTCTGCACTTCATAACACAGCACACTTACCTCAAGAACTTTTTTCTCACAAGACAGTCATGCATTTAACATTACCTCAGTGTAAGATCGCTGAGAGCGCACAGATAATGTGGCAATGTGGCAGTGTATGAAATTACGTTCAAATATTCCTGGCGTCATAACAACTACAGCAATGTAAACATTAATCGTAATTAGTAGTATGACAGACACAATGTTGTTTTATAAAGCAACTTGAAGTAGCCGGTCAAAAAGATTTAATGTAATAAAACTGTGTACAAAATGATCACACAGATTACTAGAATGGATAGGTAGCAATAACAAACAGACATTTGGAAGAAGACAGCGGTCGGTGAATACGAAAGTAGGTTACGTCAGTAGTCTGAGGAGGGCTTGAGAAGTGTCCCTGGAGTAGCGGGGGGAAGATGGTCATTGAGGAGAAGTACACTCACATCAGTAGCGGAGAGTGGCAGTCCTGGAAGTGGAGATAAGAAAACCATTAAATTCCTCTTCTGTACAAACCGGTATACCCGCTGTTCCCAAAGGCCAGCAGGAAGATGCTGTTTGAGATTATTATTGACACTGATATCTATGTTATTCATGCCCCATTAACTTAGAGTAATGAGATAAAGTTCTGATTCTAACTAGAGCTACATCTTCACATTAATACCAAACATATACATATTTTATTCGAATAATGATACTGCCTTGCAGTTTCTTACCTCCTGCACTAATGTATTCCTTTTTAATATATTCCGAAACATACCGAAGCTGCAGTATGATAATGGTTGATTAGTCACCCCCATATCTTGGCATATGGGTGTTAATTATTCTCTTCATAACCTCTGACGCAGAACCAATGGCGTTACGGACACAATAGGTTTAATTCTTAACCTAATGCCTACATTATCCAGACCAAAACATATATAACTACTGTTATAATTTATGTGTATTTTATTACATGCCGATTCTGGTCTTAAAGCGGTATATGAGATCTAACGTTTGTATATCAAAGGAACAACGAGAAATAAGAGACATCACTCGTTCGTACAGTCTGGGACAAAAGTTGACTTATTATTCCACTGCGTCTGCTTCAGACTCGGAATACGTCCATTGCTTTCCTCCCTTACACATCATGCCACAGAAATATAACTATGGACATGACACACTTCTAGTCCCTCCCAGTTTAGTCAGCAGAGGAAAAGTGAGACGAAATATTTCGCGAAACTACAGTCGCCAACTGTACTTCAAATGAAACCCGTTGTCCCTTTTGTGCTGTATCTCATCTCCCTGTGTATTGTCTCCTGGAGCCATACCATCAGGGTTTACCGTGCTGAATGTCACTAGCTGGCTCTGGCTAAGGGGCCTCCATGCCTTATATCACGCCCTACACTCCGTCCTAGATGATGTTATGGTGACGGACTGGCGGGCGAGAGTGGTCGAGCCGTGTAGAGTGTACAGTAATCCAGAGCCCGTATTACTGTCAGGTGAAAAGGCTCTCTAGCACCTCTTACCTACTAGACTTATTTATACGGAAAGTTAGGTTATCCACGCAAGTTACGTCGATACCAAAAGACTTAAGTAACCTACAAGAGCTTAATGAAGCGTAATATGCAAACTAATTCGATAGGGAAGATTTGCAACAGACCCCAAATCGAACAAAAATACAAATCGAAGTAGCAAAGGAGCGATTTATTTTGCGTATGATACTTTAAAATTTACTTGCAGTCTTTTTATATTTCTTTGGTATTCATATATTCTGCATCAATAACGTGTCAACAAGTGGGCTGGCGGAGGGTTAATGCCCCTCCTCGGAAAACAACTAACTAAAAATACAAACAAGAAGCCTCGGACCAGGGCTGACAAACAGGTGACGACTAAGGACCGAACAAAGGACCTGGTACGGATTGCAACATGGAATGTAAGGGGTGCGAATGAAAAGATGAAAGAGGGAGAGATTGTCCAGGTGCTTGAGGGTACAAACGTGGACATACAGTATGTGGATTAACTGAGACTAAATGGTTCGGTGAGAGTGTGAGAGAGTGGGAGTATGGATGGGGTACATGCGCGGGAACAGGTAAGAATGAGAGAGCAAAAGAAGGAGTACGTATCGTTGTGTGCAAGACTTGGAAGGGGAATAGAAGAAAGTATGGATCAGTTGGTTCAAGGATTGTGTGGGTAAGACTGAAAGTGATTACAAACGTGAGTGACTGTGTGTGTATGCGCCAATGCAAGATCGTGCAAGCAGAGTGAAAGAAGTTTTGGCCACTGTGTCAGCGTGCAGGGAAAATTTTGAAAGGAATGAGGGAGTGATACTGAATGGAGATATCAATGGAAAAGGAGAGAATGTGAAGGACTGAAGGTGGATAGAGTAGTTGGTGAGTGGAGTGTGCCTGCAGAAGTGGATGAGAATGGCAGTGCTCTAGTGGACATTTGTGCAGGGAGGGGGTTGGTGATAGCCAATACCCTCTTTAGGCACAAAATGATCCACAGGTATACGTGGCAAGCGATGAGACGGGTGAGCAGTGAACTGAATAAACGGAAGGCAATGACTGATTATACATGTGTGGATGACAGATTAAGAAGGTATTTAATGGATGCAAGAGCATAAAGCGCCTCGGACCAGGACGGACCATACGTTGACGACTAAGGAACAGACAAAGGACATTCTGAGGGTGGGAACTTGGAATGTGAGAGGAGTGAATGATGAAGTAAAAGAGAGAGAGATTGTTCAGGTGCTTGAGGATGTAAAAGTGGATATATGTGGACTGACTGAAACTAAATGGCAAGATGAAAGGGTGAGAGAATGGGAATATGGTTTAGGTATATGTGCGGGAGTTAATGAGAATGAGAGGGCAAGAGAGGGAGTATGTCTGATGATAAGCAAAAAGTGGAAGGAGAATATGAGAGAGTATGGAACAGTGGGTGCAAGGATTGTATGGGTGTGGATGAAAGTAGGTATACAAGCGTGGGCAATTGTATGTGTGTATGCTCCGACAGAGGACCGAGTGGCAAGAGTGAAAGATGAGTTTTGGGCGAGAGTAGAAGCATGTATGGACAAATTTGAGAGGAGCGAGAGAGTGCTTTTGATTGGAAACATGAATGGCAAAGTTGGGAATGTACGAGTGGATGGAGTGGTTGGTCAGTAGGGTGTGCCAGCTGAAGTAGATGGGAATGGTAGTGCTTTGGTGGACATCTGTGCTGGTAAGGAGTTGGCAATAGCCAACACCTACTGTCGGCATAAGATGACCCACCGGTATACATGGAGAGTAATGAGGAGGATGGATGGTGAACTTGTTGAACGAAAGGCAATGATAGACTATGTGAGTGTGGATGAGCGAATGAGAAGAAAAGTGTTGGATGCAAGAGTGTGGAGAGGGTGGGGGAATGGAGTCTCGGACCATCACTTAGGGCCGATTCCACAGTAGTTTTCGTTTGTTTGCTTCCTCCTCAACCACACTTATAACTACATTTTTTTCCAAAAAGTTCAGTATCCACTTTCACTACCCCTGTCAAATGGTTAGATAATTAAGATTGCTACATAGTTTAGTCACCAAAATCATCATATAATTCAGTCATAAGTCATTTACACAGTTCAGTTTCTTTTGTTTGGGTGCTTGCAAACCACTACAAACAACTGTGGAATTGGCCCTTAGTGATGGTCAAGGTAAAGCTGCAAAGAAAATGGTTGAGGAGACGAAGGGGAAGACAGGAGGAAGCAGCTGCTGTGAGAAGAGTGGAGAATTTGCAAGACAGTGAGAAAATGGCAGAGTATAAGAGCATAGTGGAAGAAAGATTGGGAAGGTATGAGCTAGAGCAGATGGAAGGGGTGGAAGACCTATGTAAGATATTCACAGAATAGATAGGCGCAGCGTGTGAGGTGGTTTATGGAGTGAGAAGGAGATGCAAGGGTGTGCAAGGGACAGCATGGTGGAATGATGATGTGAAACGAGCTGTGGAATAAAAGAAGAAGGCATATAGTGATTGGTTAGCGAGTAGACGTAGGGAGAAGATGAGAGAGAGAAGAGAGAGGTATATGCGAGCAGGAGAAGGGAAGTGAAGAGACTGGTGAAGGCGAGTAAGAAGAAGGTGGATGAAGAGTTTGGGAGGAATCTGAGTGTGAAATGGAAGGAGAGTAAGAAATTGTTTTGGAAGGAGGTAAAGACAGTAAGGCAGTGTGAAAGGGGAAATAGTAGGGGAGTGAAAGATAGGAATAATAGATTGTTGGTGGAGAAGAGAGAGAAATTGAGGAGATGGAAGGAGCACTTTGAGGATTTGTTGAATGTAGAGAGTGAGAGCAGTGCGAGTATAGGTGGTTGGGGAATGGCTGGGAGAAGAGATGAGAGGAGGGAGGAAGAGATCAGTAGGGCAGAAGTACTGGAAGCAATGAAGAAGATCAAGTTGGGAAAGGCCCCAGGAATTGATGGAGTGTGTTAAATGCTGAGGTATGGGGGTGAGATTGTTGTGGAGTGGATATGGAAGTTGTGTAGATTGGCTTGGGAAGAGGGAAGGGTTCCAGAGGACTGGAAATCAGGTATAAATGTTCCTTTATACAAAGGAAAAGGGGGGAGAGAAGTATGTGGTAACCATAGGGGTATTTGCCTTCTTAGTGTGACTGGTAAAATATATGGTAGAATACTCATTGATAGGGTTAGGCATATGACAGAGGTGCTAGTTGGAGAAGAACAAGGGGGATTTAGGAAGGGAAAAGGGTGTGTAGATCAGATATTTGTTCTAATATGTTTAGTGGAGAAGTATCTAGAGAAGGGAAAGAAAGTGTATGCTGCCCTCATGGACTTGGAGAAAGCTTATGACAGAATAGATAGGCAAGGTATGTGGAAGGTATTAAGAATATATGGAGTGGATGGGAAATTGCTGAATGCTATGAAGAGTATGTACGAAGGAGCTAGGGCTATGATGCGAGTGGATGGTGAGCTGAGTGAGTTCTTTGATCTCAATGTGAGACTGAAACAGGGTTGTGTAATGTCTCCATGGCTGTTTAATATACACATGGATGGGGTTGTAAAGGAGGTGCAAGGTAGGGCAGTGGATGTGGGGGTGGCTCTAATGAATGAGGGTGAGATTTGGAAGATTCCGGTGTTGCTGTTTGCTGATGACACAGTATTGTTGAGTGAAGATGAATGGGAGCTGCAAGGTTTGGTGAATGAATTTGGGACAGCGTGTAGGAGGAAGCTGAAAGGTAATGTAAACAAAAGTAAAGTTATGGTGTTTGAGAAGAATGAAGTCACAGAATGTACAGTGAGGTTGGATGGTGAGCACATGGAAAATATGAGTGCTTTCAAGTACTTGGGTAGTGTGATGAGTAAGGATGGAACTTTGGGGGAAGAAGTGCGTGACAGGGTACAGCAGGGAAGGAAGGTTGTTGGTTCACTGAAAGCAGTGATGAGGAATAGGGAGGTGAGTATGGAAGTTAAGAAGTCACTGCATGATAGTATTGTGATCCCTACCCTGACGTATGGAAGCGAGGCGTGGACCTTTCAAGAGGGGAACAAGTCAAGAGTGAGAGCAGTGGAAATGAGTTACTTGAGAAGAGCATGTGGAGTGACATGGAGGGACAGGTTGACGAATGAAGAAGTGAAGGAACGTTGTGGAGTGGATGTGGATGTGGTTGAGATTAGGAGAAATACACTGAGGTGGTTTGGACATGTGGAGAGAATGGAGAATGAAAGACTGACTAACAGCTAGGGTGTATGTAGGTGAGGTGGAGGGAGGAAGAGGGAAGGGTAGACCGAAGATGAGGTGGAGGGATGGAGTTGAGAGGTATATGAGGGAGGGGGGGGGTGAGTTGGGAGGAGGGTAGTCAAATGGTGGGTGACAGAGCGACTTGAAGGCGTTTTGTCTGCGGCCACCCTTTGCGGGATTAGGGCGTCGGCCTATAGATAGATAGATAGAAGAGCATACAGAGGTTGGGGGAATGGACTTTCTGACCACCACTTGGTGGTCGTGAAAGTCAAGGTTCAAGTACAATGGAGGAATAGAAGGAGGGAAGGACAGGAGGAAGTAGTTCATACAAGGAGGGTAGAAAGGTTGCAAAAGGATGGGAGAAAAGGCAGAATATAAGAGAGAAGTGGAGGAGCGACTGGGTAAATATGATTAAGAGCAGGTGGCAGAGGTGGAAGGTGTGTGCAAGATATTCACAGAAGAAATCTGTGCAGCATTTGAGGTGGTGTGTGGTGTTAAGAGAAAACGAAAGGGGGTGCAAGGAAGAGCACGATGGAATGAAGAGGTGAGACAAGCTATGGTGCAAAAGAGGAAAGTATATAGTGAATGGATAGAAAGCAGAGGCATGGAGGAAGATGGAAGACAGAAGAGAGAGTCATATGTAGAGACGAAGAGAGAGGTGAAAAGATTAGTAAAAGAGAGTAAGAAGAGGGTGGATGAGGAATTTGGAAGGAATTCGAGTATAAAGTGGAGGGAATGTAAGAAATGTTCTGGAAAGAGGTAAAGAGAGTTAGATGGGGTGATAAAGAAGTTAGTGGGGGAGTGAAAGATAAAAATGATAGATTGCTAGTGGAGAAGTGAGAAGAAGTGAGGAGATGGAGGAATTGTTAAATACAGGGAATGAAAGTAATGAGAATACAAGTGGCTGGGGAATGGCTGGGAGGAGAAAGGAGGTGAGAAGGAAGACATCAGTAGGATGGAAGTAGTGGAAGCACTGATGAAAATCAAAATGGGGAAAGCCCAAGGAATTAATGGAGTGTGTGGTGAAATGCTGAAGCATGGGGGAGAGACAGCAGTAGAATGGATGTGGAAGATGTGAGATTGGCGTGGGAGGAAGGTACAGTCCCGGAAGATTGGAAGTCAGGTATAATCATTCCCCTGTACAAAGGAAAAGGGGAAAACGAAGTGTGTGGTAATCATAGGGATATTTCTCTTCTGAGTGTAATTGGAAAAGTACCGTATATGGTAGGAAAAGAGTAAGGGAAATAACAGGATTTAGTTGGAGATGAACAGGGAGGTTTTAGGACGGGAAGAGGCTGTATAGATCAGATATTCATCCTTAGGTCTTTAGTGGAAAAGTTTCTAGAGAAGGGAAAGGAGCTGAATGTGGCTTTCATGCATTTGGAGAAAGCATATGACAGGGTGGATAGACGAGGAACGTGGAAACTATTTAAGAAAATATGGAGTAAATGGGATTTTTTTTTTTTTTTTTTTTTTTTTTTTTATAATCCGTGAAGAGTATGTATGAGGGTGCTAAAGCTACAGTGCGCGTGGATAGCGTACTGAGTGATTTTTTCTATCTGAATATTGGACTGAAACAAGGATGTGTCATATCTCCATGGTTGTTCAATCTGTATATGAATGGGGTTATAAAAGAGATACAAAGTAGGACAGTGGATGCTGGAGCGGCCCTAACGAGAGAGGGCAGCATTTGAAAACTTCCTGTTCTGATGCTTGCAAATGACACTGTATTGTTAAGTGATGACGAAGGGGAACTGCAAGGCTTGGTGAATGAATTTGGAAGAGTGTGTAAGAAACGGAATCTAAGGTGAATGTAGGAAAGAGTAAAACTATGGTCTTCGAGAGAAATGAAGTCACTGAATAAACAGTGAGGTTGGATGATGAGGAAATGGAAAATGTGAGTGCATTTAAGTACTTGAGTAGTGTGATGAGTAAGGATGGAAGTTTGGAGGAGGAATTGCTTGATATGGTACAACAATGAAGAAAGGCTGCTGATTCTTTGAAAGCAGTGATAGGAAATAGGGAAGTGAACATAGAAGTAAAAAAGTCGCTGCATGATTGTATTGATACAAAATCTAACGAATGGAAGTGAAGCTTGGACGTTGTTGAAAGGACAAAAGCCATAAGTGAGATCTGTGGAAACGAGTTATTTGAAAGAAGCATGTGGAGTTACATGGAGAGACTGTCAAATGAGGAAGAGGAGCGTTGTGGTGTGGATGTGGATGTGAGTGAAAGCGTTCGGAGAAATACAGTGAGGTGTTTGGCCATGTGGAGAGGATGGAAAGCGAGACTAACGAAGAGTGTATGTAGATGAGGTGGATGGGGGGAGGGGGAAGGGGAGGGGGTGGCTGAGGATGAGATGGAAGGATGAAGTGGCCACATTTGAGAGAAAGGTGTGTGAGCTGGGGGAAGGGCAGTGAAACGGCGGGGGAAAGGGCGACATGGAGGCGATTTGTTAGTGGTCACCCCTTATGTGATTATGGCGTCTAGCAATAGACAGATGGAACATACAAGAGGATTATTAAGGTGTGATGTATGAAAAAAAAAAAAAAAAAATCATTCAGGAAAAGGCGTTATGAAGTTTCCAAAAGACAAATGGAATACGAACCCGTAATCTAGGTAATGTAGAATCGCGTCACCTCTTCCTCAGCGACTTAATTTGACTGTTACACTTAATCTTCTCGTATGCTACTTATATGAATAATATTCACATTAAAACGATGTAAATAGAACTGAAGTCTTTCGTGCCACCTAGAACACGTCCTTATTCGGCAGCAACACATGTCGTGGATCACAGTCCTCACTAGTATCCTACAACCGCTATTGGCTGTTTACATGGTCATGTTTATTTAGGATCACAACAGTTTTTCAGCATAAACTAGTCTCCATTGCTGTTATTAGACATCGCCCAGTTTTTATTTTATTTTCGTTTTTTTCGCAATATTAACTTCAATTTGTAAAGCGTATAGTATCAGTATGACAGGAAACGGCATACATAAGCGCTATTGTGTATATAGAAAGCCGAAAATACGTAAACACAGAACTTGGTGTCAGACGTGTACTAGGACGGAGGTGTGTCATGTCGAGCGTGTACCTTGGTACATTATTCACTCAAGGTTATGTTGCTGAGTGAGACAATTGAATGGTAGGGCTGTAATGGAAAATGGATACTGTATTCTTCCTTACCAAACAATTATATTCATTCTGGGAGCGCACCCTGCAGTGAGAAATAATGGGAGCTACACCTTACTCCTGCACATAGACATGACCTCCCTGAGCTGAGTAAAATCGTCTGTTAGCAGCAAGAAGAAAACGAAAAAAAAAAAAAAAAATCAGATGCAGTGAGCATAAAAAGTTGACGCTCTCATTTATTGTGGTGTGTGGCATCTGCGGTATTCATATTTGCAAAACTTTTCCTTCACGATTTTATTATTCTTTTGGTACAGTACCATAGCCAACAATTAACATGCATCAGTCTAATTCACTCCAAAATTGATTACATGTGGACACGAGACCCTTAAACACACGCACGCAAACGCACATACACACATAGCCACACACACGTATATATAATACAGTATATGAATAAACACACACACACACACACTCCTTGAGCAAGGGGAAGGGTGTGTGCGTGTGTGTAGGTCACGGCCTTGCCCTAAAATCGGACTATATAATCTCCCAGCTTTCTTCCGGGAGGGTAAAGGCTGACGATCACGACTATTGCGTGATACAAACAGACCTGGTGAGTTACACAACCACACAAGCACCCATATCTACCCCTCTCACTCAAACAAGCGCGCGCACACACACACACACACACACACACACACACACACACACACACTAGTATACGCACATACACATCCACAGATACACATATCCACGTGTCCCCCTCCCCCCCACATACACAATCCTCAGTCGGCATTCTTTTAATATCTTTAATGCTGAGTTGACTGGATATAAAGTTAAGTAGTACTGCAATAGCTTTTCATAATTCACCAATTGTCTAAAATACATTAAGGAAGGTGGGGCTGAACAAGGAGGCCCAGGAGAATGCAGACGAGAGGCAGGGTGGTGTGGGAGGCGAGGTATTATTAGTGGGGTAATTGACAGAAATTTCTTGAAGCAAAATACAGGGGCAATATTTTTGAAGGTAGTTTGGCTTGTGGTAGAAATGGAAGGAGGTTAGCTGGCTAGGTAGGCAGGGAGGTAGGTAGGTAGATAGGTAGCAAGATAGGAAGGAAGGTAGGAAGGAAGGTAGGTAGGTAGGTAGGTAGAGAGGGAGGGAGCATGAATCCATCCCCCCTTCTTTGCAGTTCATCCTCTCCCTCGACGTTTGCTGAAAGAGCGAAGAAATCTTAAAACAGTATGAACCTCCTTGATGGAAATTGGTCCAGGAGTTTGGTGGAGCGTCGTATTTTATCCTCGTATAACACCTCAGGCCCAGGGGTGGCATCTAGGGAGTAGTAGCAGCTGAATGGAAATTGATAAGAGGGAAATTTATACACGAGTAGGTAAGGGTACTTTTACACATAAGTCCATTGAGCTTTTGGCGGAAATAAAGGACTACGATGATGATGATGAATGTTTTACACACACACACACACACACACACACACACACAGTGGACTTGCAATGGCTAATGATACTCGTGTATATATATATATATATATATATATATATATATATATATATATATATATATATATGGAGCCTCTGTGGTACAGTGGTAGAGTGTGCGTTTCGTACACGAGTGAACCAGGGTTCGCGCCCCGCCAGGGTAATAAGCTTTGGGAGTCTTCACCTGGCGACGGACTGCATTGGCGGACACAAGGAGTGCTGTGGTTGAACCAGTGTCGCATACTATAAAGTATGCTTGCGCCCAATCGGCTTTCGCGGGCCGATTACACCTGGTTCACAGACTACACACATATCCAAAGCCACTCCAACACTACAATTACACTTACAAGCACTTCTCACCCTACATACAATCTGTACCAGACAGCCTAAGCCACTTGGTAGATACACTGGCTGTATCGTCCCGACTTCGGTCGGGATAGGCCGGTCCTGCAGTGGATACTCAGACGGCTGATGATGATGGTATATATACCTGTACATATATATATATATATATATATATATATATAGATAGATAGATATTTTTCTCTCTCTCTATACCTTCAGTACCCTCGCGTCCAACACGGTGATATTGTCATGCACGGGTCCCGTGTTGGACCAAAAACGTGTTGGACAAACAACGGAGCTTATGGGGAAAAATTTTGTCAGCAACCCTAGGAAAAGTCACCCTAAATACCTACCATATACCTATACATATATTGGTACTACTGTAATTATAATAAATGGTACTGTACTATGTGATAACTAACCTTTTAGGATAGTGTTGGTGGGCTTGCTGGGAATGGAAGGTGGTATCCGAGGCTGTAGGTAGTCCTACTGGGCTGCTGGCGATAGCAGGTAATGGCTGCTGCTCCTCCTCAATCTCCCTCATAAATCCTTCGAAATCACACTCAGAATCACTATCCTCGTCCACATCCATGGAAGGTCCTGCTTCTGCCTGTCCTAGCACTCTACTCTGTCCCTCCTTTTGCTGGAAGATCTTGTCTTGTTTTGTTTTTTTCATGGTCCTCACGCTGGCTTCATTCACGTCGTAGGCCTTGGCGATGTCCACATTCCTCTCCCCTTTCTTCCTCCTCTCGATGAGCTCTAGCTTGGTGACCTGAGGGAGGTGCCGCCGCTTTCTGGGGTTCTCAGAAGGCTTCCTAGGCATCGTGAGCAGGGTAAAATGCAGTAGCGAGGGCAGAAAATGCAGCAAGAAAAAATCATCGTCCACTGCGAATTATGTGACTGAGTGCCTGAGTGGCGCTGTGGCGAGAGAAATTTAAACAAAACATCACGTGAGAGCAGAAGCGTTTTTAATTGGGCGACATCACGATCACGTCGCGATAGTGGGCGGGGGAGGCTACTTGATCGGAAATTTTGATTGGCTGTCAGCGTCACAGGAACGTCCAGTATGACCGTGTTGGACCGGTGTCATATGCACAGACTTTATGCTAGAAGTTACCGTTCCCTTCTCTATTAAGCCTAAATTAACCTAACCTAACCAAACCTAACCTAACCTTATCCTAGATCAATCTAACCTAACTAAACCTAAAATAAGCTAATCTTAATTCATGAAAAGACTAATTTCACAATCTGCCTGTGACGTACGTACGTATATATCTTTATTTATGTATATCCATATATCGACCTATAGTTACCTACAGGTCGATAAGACATCCAGCTATCTTCCTGACATGTGTATATCACACAATGTTGTTGATAAATGGCACAAAATTTAAGATAACATGCGAATACTTTCAAAATAGAAGCTAAACGGCCACTAAGCCATGCGCACTGGACGAAACTGTTACTTCCAACATAAGTCACTCCGTGCATACGACACCGGGGGGGATCGTGCTACAGGCAGTGTTGCCAACCGTAGGGCGATAAAGATTGTAGGGCGATTGGATTGTAGGGCCGTAGGGCGATTATACAGAAACTGAGCAGAACGTAGGGCGATTTTGAATTTTTGGTATGAGTTACTGTGCAGCAGAAGATAATTTACATAAGCGGAAGGGAAATATGTTCAAAAAAGGTAGTAGTTTTAATATTCTCTATTACCCTCTAGAAAAACTGGTTAAATGACAACTAATGAATGAATCTGGCAGCTGAGAGCGCATCTGCTGCTGTTAAAAAAGAGTACCGTAGCTCCTATATTTGTTTTTGGGCTGAAAAGGACATATTATTTTTACTACCTAAAACTGTAAGAATGCTTATTTCTTTTTGAAAAGGAGGTAGATTCTGATGTAAAGAGATCTGAGGCCGGAGAGGGCCACAATCTACATTTTATGTTCAAATTATTGTTTTTGCAAAAAGATATATAATCTACATTACATACATTTACATAGAGCCTACCTAGCTGACTTCCCCAAGACGGGAGTAGCCACGACAAGTAGCTCATACAATGGACACACTCATTACATATTAAAATTATTTTTACAGGAAGATAAGGTTTAAGTCTAGTCCTGCACTAAACAACAGAAACCATAATAGCTGTATGCCATTATATATATATATATATATATATATATATATATATATATATATATATATATATATATATATATATATATATATATATCCCCTTCACTACGAGTAAGCCTTTCAGTTTATTTTTTTGCAATTTCCATACGATTTTCTTCAGCTTAGGAGAGACATTTAGAGCTGGAGCAGGTTAGCTATAGCATTCATTAACCCCTTCAGTGCAAGAGGACTATCCTAAGATGAATAAAATCGTCTGGAGGTAACAGGAATATAGTAGAATAACGCGTCATCGTAGTGAAGGGGTATATATATATATATATATATATATATATATATATATATATATATATATAAACTACTAACTTGTAGAGTCACAGGTAAACGTCTCTAGGCAATCAACTCACACAATTTTTTTTTTTTAATCTCAGACAAACTTGGTAGAAAGGTTAAGGGTTAGCAGAGAATGAAGTAATTCGATTTTGAGAGTAATCTGTCGGAAATCAAGGTTAGAGGACAAAGTCAAATGTTCGACCCATAGACCAACAGTGTTCGCCATTGTTCTACTTCTCTGAGTGCTCCCCATCTTTTTTCTTTTCAACTGATGCCACTGACAAGAATATTTTGGTCTACACCAATTACTTAAGAATATAGTTTCATTATACGTGCATACGTATGTGAAAAGTTTTTAACGCTCTAGCCGGGAATCGAACCCGGGACTCCTAGATAGGAGCCAGGCACCCTGCCGCAATACCATGGCATGATAAAAGCTAAGCCACCTGGATTCTATGAAGAACCAGGTAAATCCATTATGGGAGGTTATGTTTCAACCTAACCCAGACGATGACTTGTTTTAGAGTCATCTGGATATTTGCTTAGCCCCAAGCAACTCGACAAGTGACACAGGAGTTCTAATCTATCCCAGCCAGTACAAGGGACTTCCTATATGTCTCGCACTGCTATAGGAACCCTCTTATATATTTCTTATTTCAGTTTATCGATGCTATGAAGTGAAGATTTTGGCAATACGTCCTATAACTGACAGATTACAGGATGTGTGCAGCAGGAAAAAGGGATGGCCCAAACGAGTGTTTAGATGTGAAGGGGAAGGAGGGAGTTTTGAGGTGTTTAGTGGGTGTGAGCTGTGACTCCCACTTTAAGGAAGTTGCATCCAGACGCTGTTAATCATTGGTTCTGTTCATTACTAGTGAAGGAATTATTATGGTTAATTCGAACACCTCCAGCTCAAAAAGTCTAAACTAAATGAAATCAATTGTCTTAAAGGAACAATACCATATAAAATTGCAGCATACTGTATAATTGATTGGTTAAACGCAGATAGTAAATAAGAGAGTATATGCTATAAAGAAAATAACGTGAGAAAAACGTAAATGTAAATAGTTAGGGTGTTGTGTCGTGCAGAGCCAGGCGAGAGCTGCGACTTTCAGGACGACACCAACAGCCTAACAACAGCCTCATGAAAGTTTAAGATGATGGACGCTGGTGACAAAACTGGCCTGAACAAAGACCGCTTCAAGTCACGCTGCCCAAGTTTTACGTTTCAACTTTTAATTATGTTTCTGGGGGACATTTCTTTCCCCGACGTTTCGTTTCCTACCCGTTTTGGACGAAAATATTTTCTATTGCAGATCTGGTGTGAGATTGCTGTCGACAGTGAGTTTTTCTAGCATTTATTACTTAGCGATCTATATATCTATATCTATCTATCTATCTATCTATCTATATTTTCACATCCTCTTGTATGCCTTTTATAGTTATACAGTATGGACATAGCTGACATAAATAACTTACAAGGAGAAAAAAAAGAGAACTGGTAAGAAATATATAAGAGACTCTCTTTAGTTGATGAGAATATGGGGTTGAAAACGTGGCTGCACTCAAAAAGATTATGCCCACTGCTGTTTTTAGTACGGTGACGCATTGCTTAAATATATCAGTGCTACTTCCAGGCGATTTTACTCAGTACAAAATATTTATCGTGTTGAGGGGGCTCCTTAAAGCTACATCCAGCTAATTTATTTCCAAAATCCTCTTGCAAAGCGAATAAAAGCGTCAACCATCCTCATACTAAATGTGTTGACTTTTGAATGCCAGGACTGTTGTGAAGTGAATAAAATCGTCTAGTGTTTGCCAAATAAATTTCTCAAGTGCATCGACGGTAAAGAAAGGGTTATGTGAGATAGCTTTTGAAATTTCTGACTGTTAAGATATCTCACAGCTACATAGTTTGGTTTCAGCTTTTAGGCTATATATTATCCAAGTGTACCAGCCGCAGGGCAAGGGTTAAAATAATACTGCATTACTGTACTGGTCTGCTAATTTTAACAACTGTAAAACTGTGTGTGTGTGTGTGTGTGTGTGTGTGCGTGTGCGTGTGCGTGTGCGTGCGTGTGTGTGTGTGTGTGTGTGTGTGTGTGTGTGTGTGTGTGTGTGTTGGGACCGCTTGAGCGTGCACGTGTGAGAGAGTGACCCAGCGCGAGACTGTGAGAGTGACTGTATGTAAAACAGTGAGTGTCGGAGTGTGTGGACATGAGTTTCTCAGCTCGTTTCTTACTCTCACCATTTTTCAGACTTCCATTTGCTCTTACTCCAGCACATATCCACATTGACATACTCAGTCTCACAGTCTCACTCGGTCCCTCAGACTCCCTCGCACACACATCTGCACGTTCCATTAACTTTCAGATCGGTTTCTCCTTATTAACAAAAAAAAATAAAGTCTGGCGCTGATTTGAGTAAAGTCGTGGAACTGAGGAGCCTCTTGAATACCAGACACCCCAGATCATGACCTCTCCACTTTCTGCCTCACGGTTTCACCTTACTTGAACCCAACATTCTTTTTACCTTCTCAAGTTCAAGACAAGTCTTGGATTCTGTTTCAGCTAACGGCAGACGATTTTATTCAGTTGAGAGTCGTAGGATATTCAATGTAAGTGTCGCCATTAAATCTCATGATCAATTTTGCTCTATATTTTTTGCTAGCACTAGACAATTTGCTTTTCTCTTTAGCTGAGAGTGATGCACATTAGCCTGAGAGTTAACATTTGACGAAAGGATTTTTTTTTTTTTTTTAATATATAACTTCTCAGTATACGTCTCCAGTCTCTTTACTTCACAGTCTAGGCGAACTCCCATTCCACACTCGCTTTTAATCTGATGCCGCGTTCTTGTACATTATTCTTGCTACTACAAGGCGTTTCCCATTGACTCAAAGAAAACTCTAGTGCAGTGAGGGAATTATTGAAGATTTTGTTTAACCCCTCCATTATGGAAATTCAATCCTATGAAGTACGAAGAATAAAAACGAAAAAGACGTCCTCGACCTGAAACATACTATACGTGCCAATACCCAGAGCCGATTTCAGTAATATGGCGGAGGTGAATGAGGTGGGAAAATGGGGTAAAAGAGGGGAAATAAGAAGGGGGAATTGGGAGGGGAAGAGAGCAAAGAGAGTGCAGGACAGGAATGAGAAGAGGAGGAAAGGGATCAGTGGTTGAGGGGGACTGGGGGAGAGATGGAGGGGGAGGGGAGATCTTTGAATACACAACATCTCAGCTGTAAACAACTCTCAACAACACCCCATACACCCCCACTCCCTCTCTCTGAATCCACTCCCTCTCCTCCACATCGATTTCCTTCAAGGTGGTCTGCCTATGTGGGCTTAGAGTCGCCTGGACACTCTTCTTTGGTTTGAGTTTTGGGAATCTCTTATTTTTTATTTTTGTCTGCTTGCTTTGGGGACTCAGAGGACAGCTTGCTAAATCTCTCATAACCTTGTCTTTTTTATTACTAGATTTAAGTTCAAGACAGATGGATATATTCATTCTAGTGTACTTGCTGTAAGCACTGGAGCCCTGGAGTCGTCATACTTTCACTCTTAATGCTCTCATGGTCGGATATTTCCTGTCATTTTGTTCCTGTTGACGATAGACTGTTAGACTCCTCTCAAAATAAGTGAGCTATAGGAGTCTGAGAGAGAGAGAGAGAGAGAGAGAGAGAGAGAGAGAGAGAGAGCGCCACTACATTCCGATGATCTATTATCTTATTCTCTTCCATGCTATCTCAAGTCGATTATATTAAACTCAGGATAGACCTTTCAAAATGCAGTGGTGAGAAATAGTTTTCATTAATCGTTTCCATAATTAATATCCTTCACTGAGCTGCAAGAAATCTTATGGAGGTAGAAGGAAATTAATAAAAGATAGGGTCTGTGGCTGGTGAAGTGGATTGAAGAGTTTGTATGCATCGTACCTACTTTGGATCCTGTTTAACTTTTGTAAACTGCATCCACCTATTTGCCTTCCTGGTTATCTATTTATCTATCAGGGTGTTTGTCTGTTTATCTGTCTATCTATCTGACTGTCTTTCTCTGTCTGTCTTGGGTATACCTATCTGTATATTCGTATCTACCTGTCTGTCTGTATGTCTGTCTGTCTCTGTGTCTTCTGTCTGTCTGTCTGTCTGTCTGTCTGTCTGTCTCTCAGTCTATCTATCTGTTTCTATCTACCCATTCGTCTTTCAAACCAAATTTACTTCCCCTCTTATTATATACCATATACCACATTCAGTAACTGAGATGCCATTAAAAATCCTCACTCCAAACTAATTTTGCTTTGCAGTTTACGTTTATGAAAGTATGCAAAGAAATCAGATGAGTATATAATATGTCCTCTGCAATATTTCGAAGGCAAGGTTCTCGTTCTTAACAAAGCCCCAACCTCTAGCCTATTTGCTTGATGACTTGCTTTACTGATTATCTATTCTTCATTGCCACAAACAAACGATTTTATTAAGCTTTTCTGATCTCTCTAGCAATGAAAGGGGTAATGCTAGGTATATCAAAACTCTACAATTGGAAAAGTTTCTCTAAAGCTGAGTACATTTGCCTGGAGTTAGCTGGAATAAAATATACAATACGTCACCGGAGTTGTAATTATTATCTTCATACTACCAGGTGATTTTATTCAGTTTAAGGGGTACGTTTTATAGTGAATGAATTACCCTATCCTGCTCTAGACAACTCTAATAATGTATTCCAGCTAACGCCAGATGATTTTATTCACCTGAGGGTTAGATAATCTATACTGAATCCCTACACAACAGAAAAAATCCCTAACACCGAATAAAGTCGTCTGGTGGTAGCCTAACTTTGGTGAAAAATGTGAAATATCCTTTATTAAATAAACCTTACTGAAGGAACTAGCTTTATTTTTTAGATGGGTAATACCAGTTCTTGCAAGAATCCGACATGTACTGAAAGCTGTTGGAAAAACTGTAAACGGCAGATGTCATGTAAATTGGTCGGAAATCATTTAATATTTTAATTCTTTTATGCTTAAGTTTATTGAGGATATTCCTAAAAACTTGGGACCCCGAGTTTTGCTGAGTATTGTATGTCTGAAAATGCTTAGATCACTAATATTTAGCGCTATGATCTTACAGTAATTTAAATACTAACTATTCATACTCGGCAAAGTTTTAGTACTTTATTACATCTAACGCCATGCTACTTTATCAGCTGCTTGAGTCATAGGATTATAAGAGAGTTGCTAATGTCACCATGGATGGCACAACTCTAGAACAGCATTCCGCTTAGCACTGAATATTTTACACAGATGTGTGAGTTAAGAGTTCGAGCGAGTTAGTTATGTCACCATTAACCCTTTAATGATCAGAACAACTATTATACTCGTATTTTTCTAGTTAACCGCAGATGGATTTCGTCAACCGATTTAGGCATACAAGACTGCGTAAGTTAGGACTGGTTTAACTGAAAGCTGTTAGTCGACGCTGGACGGCCGGTTAGGCACAAAACAGAATCCTTTGGAACAAGTGCATGATAACCCTTATCGTTATCTCTGCTACAGCTTTATGTGCAGTAAGCCATCCTAGAAAAATTAAGACACAGCTCCGAAGCTGGTGTCAGCCCAGCAACACACGTGTAGTAAACCTTTGGTGCTGGCCTCGTGTTTTTTTGCCTTCGGCTGCGTGTGAGTGTCGTGTGAGTGCGCGCGCCCGCACACACACGCGCGCGCGCACACACACACACACACACACACACACACACACACACACACACACACACACACACACACACACACACACACACACACACACACACACACACACACACACACACACACACACACACACACACACACACACACACACACACACACACACACACCGCGAGAAAAATGGTGGGCATCTAGGGTAATGTTGGCTCATCATTGGTGTGGAGTGGCCGATACCAGCCCATGAGTCAATCCAGCAGACCAGGCAGCACCCCGACATGCTCATTACCACGCCTCATCTCACCCCAACAACTGCCTCTGTAGTTCCTTTCATAGATGATGCCCCAAACTCTTAGGCTCTTATGACTCACCAGCAGATCGCTCATTGCCTCATTGCACCTTATCTACCCAGCAACTGCCTCTACGTTAGTTTTTTTTTTTTTCCTTATGCTCCTATGATCTCTCTCATCAGCCTCCCGGAAATGCCCACTATCACGCTTCATCTTACCTGTAAACCTAATTCTACCTCATTGTCTGTCTTGGATCCTATGATCCATGATCCCATGAGTCAGTCCTGATCGGCTAGCACCCGAAACGCACTCACAACCACTCCTCTTGTCACCACAACAGCTGTCTCTTCCTTAGTGTCTGGCTTGGCTGATGCAAAGATTCAGAATTAGTTTGCGACTTTTAATACCCCTGGCAATACCGGTCCATCTGTCAATTTGTATATTGGATATACAATTTTGGCTAGTCCTTTTTGAATTTGGGATGAACTTCTTTTTTCGATTATTATGTCTTAATCTTGCTAAAGCCAGATGATGTTATATAGCTTTGGTAAGACGTCATCTGTAGGATGATATATAGTCTCATTAATACTTTTCAAACGAAGGTGCAACTTCTCCTCCTACTTTTTTTTTTGTAACCTCTTTTTATAACTGAGTATTTGGCAGATGCATGTGCAACACAGTTGTAATGAACTGAAAAAAAAAAAAGTAGGCAGCGCTCGCATAGCGCATACCTCCTGTAACGGAAATAAAATATACTACTTATGACACTAATTCCTCTTTCCTACCAGCCGAATACTTTTACGGTCTCACACAGGTAATTTATTCTACCGTCTTCGTCTGCCCTGTTACGCAGTCTTACAGAATGCATGCCTCTGCTAACATCAGTAAAGTTAATGATTTATTTCTGCATCCGGCTCTGGCCCCATCTCAAAATCTGATAATATCTTCCTTGACCCATTGCCCATCTATCCACCAGAGTTCACTGAAATACAGTAACAACTTTCTGAGGTATCTTGCCTACAAACAGACACTGGTGAATTCATAACTTCCGTCCAACTTCGCTGGGGATAGTTATATCAAGTTCTGCTAGATAAGACTGTGAGGTGAAGCCAGGATTCCCGAGGCATGCAGTTGCTAGTTTTATACCATCATCTATATTTTTCCCTTGTCTCTGGATCTTACTTCACATTTTTAGGTGAAGAGACACATCAAGCTAATGATGGTGGTGAATAACATTTAATTTCGAGTTCATATGCGATACGGCCCTTACATGCCACGCTTTCGTTGTACCGCAAAAATCGGAAGAACGCACGCTTTTCATTCACGGCAACACGGAGAAAAACATTAGAAGACATACTAGCATGTGGTGCAACGGGCCGGCCTAAAACAATCCGTGTGAGAGCGATTAGGACCAAATTCAATTGTCGTAACCCGTCGCTCCAGTTGCCCTTCATAATACCGGAAATTTCAAGGTACAGCGGAGTGTGTGCGTGACCCCTTGCCGTGTTGTTACTCGGGTGGGGCTCATCACCGCAGAGGAGGGGTTGGGTTGGGGTGGGGGGTTATAAAGAGGTGAAAGGAAGGAGAGAGGAAGAGGAGAGGGGAAGGAGTAGACCGTGGGAGTGAGAAGAGGAGATGGAAGGGGGAAGTAATAGTATGAGGGGATAGGGATAGGGGACGAAGAAATGCCAGAGGAGGTGGGAAGCGACGAGGAATAGTGTGTGGGAGAGCAAAGTAAGGAGAGAGAATAAGGAAACTGTTGAAATGAGGAAGACTGAAGGGAAGGGGGAGGTTATAGCTAGAAAGGGAAGAAAGAGGGGATGGCAAAGAGAGATGCAGCGTGAGGGCAGATAGGGCGGCATGGGAAGGGAAGAGGAAAGGGAGAGAGAAAATGAAAGGCAAGTGGAGGAATGGCGATACAAGAGAATGGCGATGACAGGAACAGGGTGGAGAGAGATAAAGAGGGTGGGGTCATGACGAGATGAGAGTAGGAAGAAGGGATTGGCATAACAGGGGTAGAGTAGGAGAGAGAAAAGGAAATGTAAGAAGAGGCTAGACAGTACGACAGAATGACAAAGACAGGAGTAGGGTGGAAAGAAGCAGAGGAGGATGGGGTAATGATGAGATGAGAGGAGCGGGGAGGGGGATTGTGGCGGCGTGGGAGGGGAAGAAGAGAGTGGGAGGATGGGGACATAAGGATGAGTAAGGGGAAGTGGAGGGGGAAGGAAATACCAAGAGAAGGAAGGAGAGATGAGGAGATGACAAAGACAGGGGTATAGAAGTAAGAGGAAGTGGACAGATGAATGATACAGATGGTGGAAGGGACGGAAGGAATGGGAAGAAAGAGGGAGGGGGGAGCGA
The DNA here is from genome assembly GCF_032717465.1 of Coenobita brevimanus. Taxonomy (NCBI): domain Eukaryota; kingdom Metazoa; phylum Arthropoda; class Malacostraca; order Decapoda; family Coenobitidae; genus Coenobita; species Coenobita brevimanus. Next base: position 12,023,171 of record NC_136976.1, on the reverse strand, counting down.
AAGGAACTAGGAGGAGAAGGCAGAGGTGGAGGGAAATGGAAAGAGTTCGGTGGAAATAAAGAAGGGCTGGCAAAGAGTGGAATAGGACAAGGAGATAAAGAGCGTGGAGATATGAGGGAGCGAAGGACAGAACAGGGTGACTTGGGAGACAGGATGTGATGTGAAGGAAGTGGCAAAAGGGAAATGGAGAGGAAGAAGGACATGGGAAGAGCTAGAGGGAAGAAATGAGTGAATGGTATAGAGAAGAGTGGGAAGGAATGGAATGTGGGGGAATGAGGAAGAGAACGGGTGCGAGGGGAAGGTATGGGAGAGGGAGGGAGGTGAGGCTATGGAAAGATGTGGAATGAGTGGAAATGAAATAGCAAGGGTAGGGGAAGGAAGGGTAAAAGGAAATGAAAAAGCGAGGCGGGAGAAAAAGAGAGAGAGAGAGAGAGAGAGAGAGAGAGAGAGAGAGAGAGAGAGAGAGAGAGAGAGAGAGAGAGAGAAGGGGTAGGAGGGCGTATGACGGAATGGCAGGTAAGAGGGAAAGGAAAAGAGATAGAGGGAGGGGGTGAGAGAATGACAAGGAGAGGAGGGGAGGCGGAGGTGGCAAGAGAGAAAGAGGAAGACAGGGAAATCGGAAACGGAAAGAGGGAGGGGGATGGATAGGGGAGGGAGGAGACTAGGAAAAAAAAACATGAGTGAGAGGAGGGGAAGAAGGGAGAGAGGATACAAGGGAATGACAAGAACGGGGGGAAGGGGACTGAGAGAATGAGCAAGCGAAGATTGTGTACACGGGAGAAGGTAACGGGAAGTGGGTGGACGAAAACAGGCAAAACCAGGAAGTGGGCGAGGACATGGGGGGAGAGGGAGAGGGGGAGTTAGAGGAAGCATAGGCAGGGGCAGAGAGGGCGGTGGGAGGGGCGCGTGGGCGAGGACGTAGTACCATATTCATAGCTTACTTAGCATTATGTATGATATGAGATTACTTCTTTATGCACACACTACAAAAAACAAATCGACTCGGTTCGGTAAACATCATCTAGCTGTTGACCGTACCAAGCAATGTATACAGGATAATATTTATGGAAGACTGAAACAAAAGTAATGTAATTTGACTTATTACATTTGTCCGTTAGTGCTTACTCGTCGCACCCATGGATTTTAGTGCAGCTATTGTACGTTTTGGCTGTCAGGGTGTTCAAAATATGTAGAAATATACATTGGCTATTGTCTTCACTCGCCTATAAGCAGATTGTGATCTACTTTTTATTACAGTTTCAAATTTGTTGAGCTCTTCGCAAATCAAGGCCACCATAATACTCTTCCTTCTCCCGGAGATTAGAAGACCCCATTTGATTAAAGGGGGAGCGATAAAACTGGCAAAAAAACAAAAAAACAAAAAAAACAAGACAGGCAGGGAAAAAATGCCACAGCGCTGGATTATGTAACTTCCATCTATAACTAACGAGCTGTACCCATCATTTTGAATCCGAAACATTGTCCCATGAATGAAGACTCTTGCGAGAATTATCCATAACTAGTAGTAATAAACAGAGAAGAGCTGGTACAGCACTCGAGAACATTTATTATGTGTTATGATCGATGATTTTTTTTTCCCGCAGCTTTTATGTTCCTTCTGTTATCAAGATGGAACCTACAAAGCTTTGGAGGGAAAAAAAAATCTGCGGTTACCTTCCTTTGTGAGATATTCATCAATTGTGATATTGCAAGAAAAATTCGAAGTTTACAAATGGCCTTTAAACAAGTGAAGAAGGTAGTCAGTGTACATTTTTCATTTATATCTTCAAAAATTGTCTTACAGCATGTGACATCGTATAATACCTGTACTGAAAGCTATGGGTGAGATGATAAAGTACTAAAGAACAAAAACAATAACTCAAACTGCAATATCTTTGTTACATTCGCCTTCTATAAATAATTCATTCCATGTATTGCTTAATGTAATGACCTTGTGGACGATGTTTACCCTACTGACTCTACGATTTTTGTAATCACACAAACGATGAGAGAGAGGACACAGTTTTACACGATGTGTGTGTGTGTGTGTGTGTGTGTGTGTGTGTGTGTGTGTGTGTGTGTGTGTGTGTGTGTGTGTGTGTGTGTGTGTGTGTGTGTGTGTGTGTGTGTGTGTGTGCGTGCGCGCAAGTAGCTGGAGAGAGTGTTGCGGGAAAGAGTGTGGGTGGGTGTTCAAGGTGGTGGCACTCAGGAGGGGAAGGGGTTCACCCACACTCCTGGAAACACCTCCATCACCCCGCACGACATCGGACATGACTCTCCACTCCACCAGTAATCTTATACCTTGCTCACTGCCTCTTTCTCCACGCTCACTTTCCTCCATGACTATTACATTTAGGAAATTGTGGAAGTCTTTGTGCCAGATTTTTAAATTTTCAACCAGACTTCTTATCCCCTACGGCTGGGATGGCTTTATCTACGTCTCCAAGAGAGTAATCTTGTATATTGCTTGGTTTGCCATTCCCAAGACTCTCTCTCTCTCTCTCTCTCTCTCTCTCTTTCAAAGAGTTTGCCTAGGCAGGGTGTAATCACAGAAGCACAGTTCTTGAGAACAACAGGAGGGACTCCATCAGGCCCATATGCCTTGTTATTATTGAGGCCAGTGATGACAGAAAATACATCAGCTGAAGAAATTTTAATATCAGCCATGAGGAAGTCAGATGGGAGAAATGATGAGGGAACAGCACTGGAATCGTCTAAGGTGGAACTGGAGGAGAAAGTCTGAGCGAAAAGATTTGCTTTATTAGTAGAAGAAATAGCTAGAGAGCCATCAGAGTAGAAAAGAGGAGGGAAGGATGATGAGGAAAAACTGTTAGAAAAAAGGTATTTGGCAAGATGCCAGAAGGAGCAGGAAGAATTCGAGTTGGAGAGTTGAGAGCATTTAGTACGGATGAAATTATTTTTAGCAGAGCGATTCCGGGCAGAAACAAACAAGATGTGATTCAGGGGTGGGTTGGCTCCAGTACCTTTTATAGGCCCTCTCCTTGTTGCGGAGAGCATTAGAACATGAGTGATTAAACCAAGGCTTTCTTGCATTAGTCAAAGGATATGAGAAGGGAATGTATGCTTCCATGTCCGAGAGAATAACCTCTGTAATGCGCAAAGCACACTCAGATGGCTCTCGGCCATTGAAGCAATAATCACTCCCTGGAAAATCAAAGAAGTACTGCCTGAGGGCCTCCCAATCCGCAGCTCCAAAGTGCCACAGTCGACGTTTCACTGGGGGGCCCACAGGCTGTACTGGAACGATAGGACACGTCAAGGTAATAAGGTTGTGATTGGAAGAGCCCAACAGAGAGGAAAGATTTACAGTATAAGCAGAAAGATTAGCTTTAAGGAAAAGGTCAAGTATTTTGGAGCTCTCTCCAAGGCAGTCAGGGATATGGGTAGGGTGCTGTACGAGCTGCTCCAGGTCAAAGGTTGTGGTGAACATTGAAATCTCCTAGAATGGAGATTTCAGAGAAAGGAGAAATGGATAGAATGTGTTCCATCGCAGAAGTAAGGTAGTCAAAGATTTTTTTCATGGACAGTAGAATTAGGGGATAAGTAAACATCGCAGATATATTTAGCCAAAGAATGACAGGAGAGCCGAAGCCAGATAGTAGTGAATTCAGAAGAATCAAGTTCAGGAACACGAGAGCAAGATAAGTCGTTGCGTACATATACACAACAGCCACCTTTGGCTTTGAAATGTGTATAGAGAAAGTAGGAGGAAACAGAAATGGGTTTGCTGTCAGTTGCCTCAGACAGCTGAGTCTGTCAGGAAGAGAAGGTGAGGTTTAGAGGAGAAGAGGTGGTGCTTGACAGAGAAAAAGTTTGAGGAAAGGCCGTGAATGTTGCAGAAATGAAGAAGTGTGTCAGACAGTTGTTCCAGGCATCTCGTTGAGTCGTCACCGGGAGAGGGGCGGATGGGGGCATTTATGGTCCCCCCCCCCTGGGGACTCCGGGGCCTGGTTATTTTGTACCATTTTTTTTTTTAAATTTTTAAAAGGAAGTGTAATGTGTACTGTGCATGTAGACTGGTGTTGACAGTTAGAGAAATTTGTATTGGAGAGTATGCTGGCCCACTCTTTGTGTTAATGAAACACTGAAAAAGTTCAGCAAAGGGGGATGGTCAGAATCTAGTCCCGAGGGCCGATGAAACGGGAGTTCCAGCTCTCCCTGTCATCAGCTTTCCATCCACCTTGGGAGTACTGCCCTGCTCGCCTGGTGCTACAGTCTACTCCTCATACACCCTCTTAGTCAGTCTCTCATATATAATACGTCACTTTCATATATAATACGTCACTGAATTGATGATACAAAATCTTCACAAAGGCCGTATAAAAAATTGGGAAAAAAAGAAATGCAGATAACAAGTTCCACAACACCATCGCGAAGACAAGATAACTCATTGAAAATAATAATCCCTAAAAGAACAGATCCTATAAAATATTCACAAAGAGAAGAGATAACCCATGCAAAATCAGTTAGAAAATTGTACAGTTCTAAAAATAATAATCCAACATAAAAAAAAAAAAACACCCAACGATCGGGTTCCATAAAATAATCACAGAAGGACGAGATAACCCAGCGAATATACAATACGTCAAAGGCACTCAGGGGCCACACAGAGGACCCAGCCAGAGAAGACGCCCTCGATCCCCAATTACCCTCCCACTAGGACCCGGCATGCATAAAAACTGCCGATTGTGAGAGGGCTGCTTGTGACATGACGCTGACAGGGAACCGCGACAACCCCGCACCCACCACATCTCTCCCCGCCAGCCCCGTTCACACCCCTCGACCTACCCCCCAGTCCTTTGTATCTCTCTACACCTTTCGCCTCCCTCCCACTTCTACACCTTGCATCTCTTGCCTCCCTCCCAACCCTCCCTTCTCCTACACAAACCTCGTCCCCCTGGACACCTCCCAACCCGCTCCACATATTTCTTCTCTGTTAAAATCTTTCTCATCCCTCTCTACACCTCTCTCCCACTCCCATCTCTTGCTTTCGTCATAATCTCATATCCCCTCCCACATCCCAACCCTTGTCCTCCTTCCCACCTCTTGCTCCCGCAGCACCCTTTCCCCACCCCCTCTCTAAAATTGCAAGAACCTACCGCTCCTCATCCCTCCCCCTCCTTCTCCTTCCCTATCCCTCCTTCCCTCTTCTTTTCCCAACTCCTTTCTTGTCATCTCCCTACCACTTTTCCTCCCCTTCTTCCCGCCTCTCTCTATGTCTATCTCTCCTTTCCTATCGCCTCTACCCCTCTTACCCACCCCTCTGCTCCTTTTCTTCATCTCTCCTATCCACCCCACCCTCTATCTTTTCCTCTCTCCCTCTTCCCCTACCTATCTCTCCTTCCCTCGTCCTCTTCCTAACCCTCCTTTCTTATTTCTTTCCTACCTGTCTTCTCATCCCAACGTCTTCTCATTCCTACCTTTTCCTTTCCTACCCCTCTTCCTCAACTCTCAGCGTCTCATCCCACAGAATCCCTGCTCTACCTCCCCCCATCTCTACCCCTCTCTGCCACGCGCCCCCTCCTCAACCACACAGCTGTATATTGAAGGCCTTTGATATGTTTATGCTTTTGACGTCGGTGTTGGGGCATGCTTATTCCTCCTGATGGATAGAATTTTGTTGTGGCGCCAGCGATGTATTGCTAAACTTTGCTTAGCCGGACTGTTGTGCGGAGCGATTGGCTGTATCTTAAAAAAAAAACTATGAGCAATTATCATAACAGAATTAAGAAGGGAGAGATAACTGTGCTGATAAAAACAGGCAATAATAATAATAATAATAATAATAATAATAATAATAATAATAACAATAATAATAATAATAATAATAATAATAATAATAATAATAAAGTAATGATGATAATAATAATATCAATGTAGCAAGTAAAACTGATAATCAACATCATAATGAATATGGTCATATTTTACTTTAATGACACACATCTAATATTTTATCTTTCATCATTAATGTCACCTTCTTTTCTGCATTCTAACTTACCCCATCCTCAGGAGGAATCTTAGATAATGATAATGATGATGATGATGATGGTGATCTCTTCAAGTATCACTAATGCTATGCGAATAAACGTTGTCTGTATGTTTGAGTGTGTCCACATATGACTCCCTCGGATTTTGACGTGCTATACATCAAAAGACGCGGAACGACGAGCTAACAAGGATGGTGTAAATTATACTTGTGTGTGCGCGCAAGCCAAGCGTACTATTGTGCCTGATTTTTCGCCAATCAATGGGAACCCTCTGCAGGTCGTATTGCTTGGTGGAATGAGTTTTCATTTTGCTGCGTGGAATGAGCTGAAATTGCACTGGCATGCCCGGTATGTCACCACAGGTCCATGTCTACTTTGGTGTCAGTGCGTGTCTCGGAGGAAGCATGGCAGGTAGTACTGTTTAACCCATCCCAATTTTTAGCGTTAGTCTTCGAGCACGACGTGCACGTTAACTGAAATTTCCGTACCAAGAGGAATAAATGAACAAAGTTGTCGGTTGTTGTTCTTTGCGCAACCAGATGTTCCTTCCTTGACGGTCTACGACCTAGTCGCTTCCGGAGCTTCTCCATGTGCCTATGACATCATGCAGTCATGAACGAGCTCTTTGGCTGACTACCGAAGGATTGTTAGCTGCTTTTCGCCGTTTGCTTCTTGCGCACCATCACAAATGCATTTAAGAGTAGTTACTGCTCACTATAATACTGTGTATTATCAAGGATCTCTGTTGTATTCCTGAATGAAATATTTTTCTTCATCCCGCCTTACCTTCATTACCTTATCGTGCGAAAATACATGATAACTATTTAAGAGTTAAAATCGAGAGCTAAGCTCGAGTTCCCTTGGCAGGAGGAAGCTTGTTGTATCACAAATACTCTTGTATCACAGCCTCAGCCATATCAGATGTAGAATCCAGGTAAACGAAATCCTGCCTGAACAAAACACCAGCACTCCTGAACTTTATCAGCTTGTACATGAGGACATCAAAAGAAATATATATGGTGGGAGAGGGGCAACACCAGACCACCACCAGCGCGCGCGCGCGCGCACACGCGCACACACACACACACACACACACACACACACACACACACACACACACACACACACACACACACACACACACACACACACACACACACACACACACACACACACACACACACACACACACACACACACACACACACACACACACACACACACACACACACACACACACACACACACACACACACAAAGGAATTCGTTTGCATATCCAAGATAAGAGGCACCTACCAAAAGATTGTGGTCATTTAATATTCAGGAAGGCGGCTGTGTGAAGTAGCAGACGCGAAATCAGAGGCTCGAAGTGAAGGAGGAGGACGAAGCAGAGGAGGAGAAGGGGAGGACGTTAAAAGGGAAGAGGACGAGACAGAGGAGGAGAAGGGGAGGACGTTAAAAGGGAAGAGGACGAGACAGAGGAGGAGAAGGGGAGGACGTTAACGGGGAAGAGGGCGAAGAAAATTAAGAAACAGAGAGAACAAAGGGAAAAGAAAATGAAGCATAAGAGGAGGAGGAGGAGGAATGGAAATGAGAAAAGACCAAACAAAGCTAAAGGTAGGACGATTAAAGAGACCTCAAGAATCAGAAGGTGAAAGCAACGAAGAAATAACAAGAAAGAGAACTTAAAGAGAGCAACAGCTGTGCCCACAAACTGGCCTAAAAGCCGAATATTTGACTTTGCCCAATGACCAAGAACTTTGAAAAATTACTACCCAAATCGACTTCATCCTTGTCAAACCCTTAACCTTTTCATCAGCTTTGGTTCAATTTATATCAAAGGTGTTTAAGTTCTTTTTGTTCTGTGACCTTGACCTTTAACCTCTCCCTGTGACTCTGGCCACGTTTTGACTGACTGTTCTAAAAATCGATTATCTGTAGTCTTGTTTTAACCTGAACTTTTCAACATTTTTTTTTTACATCGGACAAAATCTGCTTAAGCTGACCTTGACATACAGTCTTGATCTTTGACCTATTGCTCTAAAAAACAACCGGTCAGATATCCTGGGCGATGTTGAACTCATCCACGAAAGTTTGATCTAAATCAGATCTACACTGATCTTTGATTGTTAGCAAAAATGATCCATAATTCCTTCCTCTGCACCTAACTCAACCATCGAGTCTGGTTGGAATTAGATGAAAACTGAAGTGACCTTGTCCTGTAACCTAGACCTCTCACTACTTGTTCTGAAAACTGAACACTTATTTTTTGCCGCACCCTCATCGCATCCATTAAAATTTTACCTAAATCGTTAATCACTACTTAAGTCAACCTTACCCTGTAACTTTGACCATCGACCTGTTGTTCAAAGAAACTTTATGTATATTTATTGGCTGACCCTCACCTACTTCATGTCAGGCTAAAATCTGATAGAAAACAGTTTTAGTTATTTTGATCTCTCTCTCTCTCTCTCTCTCTCTCTCTCTCTCCACACACACACACACACACACACACACACACACACACACACACACACACACACACACACACACACACACACACACACGATCATAAAGACCAGAGAATGTATCCATTCAAGGTAATCTAATAAAAAGTACGCAAAAGGAGAACTCAAGTGAAGAGATCTAAGTTGTCTTGTAATTGTGTCTAATCTCATTCGTGTTATGTAGAATGTGCATCCCAGTATATCACGTTTTCTCCTTAACTCGTACGGTAAATAGAGCGATACTTCTTAATCAGCTTTATAATACCAATAAAACTTCATTGGTGATTTTTCTATAAATCACTCTGAGACTTGAAATTAAGGCAATATAAAACGTGGACTTTCTGTACCCGTCATTTCCCAGTCAGCATCACCATCCAACTATAGCATGGTATCTTAAGCCCAATTAAGTCTTCTGATACTAGATTAAAGAATGGGAACAGAGAAAAAGCGGGTTCGTCGACTTCCACGAAACAGTCAAAGGGGTTTTAAAGAAATGCTCGTGATGAGCAAAGGAATGAGTGGGAAGGATGGGCGGTGGGGCTGTTTCTCCAGTAATGAAAGTGTCAGCAGAGTTAGAAATGGACGTGGGAAACATAGAAATGGATGGAATTCGCTGATGCTGTGATGGTGGGTGGGTAGGGGCCATGAGAGTATAGCCTGTGAAAATAGTTGCTGTAGGATTAATAGTTTGTGTGCAGAGAAGGATTGTTTCAATGCTTCCTCCAACAACAATATGAAGAAAACTCACGTTGTTGCTCTTATCTACCTTGCGTCCTACGACGAAGGCGAGAAAAAGTTCTCAGGGTGATGAGCTTAAGGCCACTGCTTCTTCTTCATCTGACGCGTTTCCATTGGGAATTTTGGAGAGGTTTCTTGCTCCCACCTGCTTATAGGAGATGAGCGCCTTGGATCATATCAGCTTTTAGTAATGAAGAATAACTTACTTCTCGCTCAGCAGAGGTTGATAGCAGTAGAGGTTGTAGTAATCAGAAAGGATGGCTGTCCTTTCCTTTTCGCTTTCTGTATCTGCGTGGTACGATTCCTACGTCAACATACGAGTATTAATTTTCATATTTTTTAGTGCTCTTGTTTTGTCATGAGGCAGCAATACTTCATTACTGCAGTTAAAAGTATTATTTTCATAATAAATTATTATCGCCAACACTATTATAATACAGTCTATTGGGTAACGTTTCGTCATTACCACTGGTGGCATTTTTTTTTTCCATTACAGTAACATTCCATTCTCTTCTCTTATACAAGGCTGTGGTGCTTACAGCAACTGTGTGTTGAGCTGATGGACGGAAACATGGCGCCCTTGCATGCCCAACCCTGGTAAGGATATATTAGAAAGCAGAATTATGCCTTTCATTTTCTTCGTCCAAGAAGGCTATGAATCCACCCTAGTTTCTGTGTTATTGTCCCCTTGCGTGAGTATACCTTGCAAGCAAATATTAGAGGGCAGGTATATCTCTGTTATGTTCTTCGTCGTGGAAAACAATGGTGCCTCCATTAATTTCTCCGTCTACCATGACTCCCTTTCTTGTCTGAATCCCGTAAGGAAATTAGAAATGAATGTGTTTAAATTTTCTTCGCCATGAAAAGCTATAGTGTCTGAGATAGCTTTTCTGTACTATAGTTTCTTGCGTGTTTGACCACTGTAAGGAGTTGGCATAAACAGAAATAAGTCTTCTGCTTGTTGGTCCGGGAAAGCTATGGTATCCGCCTCAGTTTCCCTCTATAGCTCCCCCTCCCACCTCAGTCCGCCTTGAGAATGAAGAGGCAGTGGGAGGTACAGCTTTATGGCCACAAGATGAGACACAGAACGCGTTGCCCCCAATCTCGTAAATCTCTACAAAGCGTAATAATATGCAGCTTAAGGCCCCCCTTTCTGTCTGTCTGTCTGTCTCTGTCTGTCTGTCTGTCTGTCTGTCTGTCTCATTTCCTATCCCTTTTGTTCTCTCACCATTACCCGCCTTTCCCTCCTTTCCTATTCTTACATACACTTTTCTCTTCTCTTTCCACCGCTCTAACCTTTCCTAACTCCCCCACCCTGCTTTCACGACCCACCAATCATCTACTGAGTTATATGACCTACCCTTTCTCTCTCCACCACTCCATACACCCAAGACTTCTGCTGCTTCAATAATTTTCCGAGACATACCAGAATCTTATTTTCTGTTTGACCCGAATTTTCGTCCCCGCACAACACTCCTCTCAAGTTCATGAAGTTAATGACTCAGAGGGTGTTTGGGAAATTCTCGAATGATGTATTTTCGACATGGTCTTTAATGATCGGGTCGCCAAAATGTCAAAAGCTTTATTCCAGACCAAGATATATATTGTTTCTGACTGCATTTCGTATATTTAGTTTAGGAGAGGCGCTTCGTGATGAATGGGTTGATGAAAGGCACACTCGAGCTCACTGGTGTACAGGAACGTGAAGGGGGAAGGTTAGCTATATAGGGACAGGCAAGGACAAAGATTAGTATACAGAGACAAGGGAGGGTTATATACAGAGACAAGGGGAAGGTTGGGTATACAGGACCTGGCAGGAGGATGGCTGGGTATACAAAGACGGCCAAGGGAGAGTTGGGTATACATGGACGGGAAAAGGGAGAGGGGAGGAGGCAGGGGGACCAGAGTTGAAGGAGGAGCGATAGGAGAGGCGGAGGGGTGAGGGGAAGTGGAGTAAGTATATTTGGGTTTTCACCAGCAGAGTTATCACAGACTGGAAGGTTGTGAGGAGTGGGAATGTGGCTACGTCCTGACTGAAAATGAAACGGTAAGAATGTTGCCCTCGTTGAGTTCTGTTTGGAGGAAGGGATTTCGTTATACAAAATAAAAGTAGGCCCGTTCCCTATTGTCTATTGGAAGAACGGTGCATGCTGCTCATTTACTGCACCGATTCTGGACATAAATTTAGGGCCCGGCAGTCCTATTTTCTGCCACAGACACTTTCACATAGCACCGTTTTAACACAAGTTCCTACAGTTCATAATCAATACATGTTAAGACTGTGTCTTGCATAACTGATAATGGTGAGCTGATAATACTAAAAACGGAAACAGTCATTTGAAATATACTGTAGGTCCTTTTCAATCAATCAATCAATCATTTCCTGTGGCACTCCACGGGATGAACAGGGCCTTGATGAACTCTTTCCACCAATATTTGTCTCTTGCATTCTTCTTTAGGTCTCACCAACACTCCTCTCCTGCTTCTCTTTTCATTGTCCTCAGCGAGGTTTCCTTCGGCCTACCTCTGTCTCTTCTTCCTCTAGCAGTCCACTCTGGCACATCCTGTATTAAACTGCCTTCTTTTCTACTGTACATAATATGTGTCCCAGCCATTTCCAGCGAGACATAATCATCAACTGGTTCCACTCTCGTAATATCCCTTACTCTTTCATTTGTAACTCTGTCTTGCCACTGTACCCCAAGAATCTTTCGCAGTATAATATTCTCAGATCTTAATACTTTCTGATCTGTTGCAATTGTACTGTACCATGACTCATGCCCATAAATTAAAATTGGTCTAACCATGGACTTGTAAATTTTTACTTTAGTATGTACCGAAAGTATATTATTATTCCAAACAGATTTCAACATTCCAAACGCTCGCCAAGCCTGTTAAATCCTTTCCTCATCCTTTCCTCAGTTTCATTGTTTAATGATCCATTAGATGATACAATCGTTCCCAGATATTTAAAATTTTCTACATTCTTCACCACATTATTCCCAATTACACAATCGATCTGGTTCTCCACGTTCATTTTAATAATTTCAGTCTTTCCGCAATTTATTACCAATCCCACCTTTTCTCCTTCTTCCACCAGACAGTCAGGCACCCTCTCCATCTCGTAAATACTTCTGCAAATGAGTACAATATCATCACCATAGTCCAAATCCATCAGCCTCTTATTTTCTTTTCCAGTTAATTCCTGCACCTGTTCTCCTTGTAAACTTACTCATTACATAGTCCATAACCAAAACCTTTTCAGTGATTATTAAAAAAAATTAAGCATAGGATATTTTGATAGCTGCACCGACCCCTGGAACAACGTAAGGGAAAAAAAATACTTATTAAGGGAAGGAGGGGCAAACCCAGGGGTCTCACCCTAGCTAAGCCCTGGTCTGGTTAGAGGTCTACAGTGTACAAAATGTCCTCTTCCGAGAAAAAAAAAAAAAAAAAAATACCGTGGTCCCCCCGTGGCCGCCATCCCGTGGTGGTTGGGGAGTTTTATCCTGCCTAAAACCGGGTCTGGGTAAAAGTCTACTAACGAACAAAATTTCCTGTTATCAAGTTAAAAGCTATGGCCGTGCATAACAGTTTTGGTTTGGACACCAGGAAGCCGTGCCCCTAGTGGGATCAGTCCTCTCATTCTTCAAGGATGTACAGCAACACAGTATGTGAGTGAGTACGTGACACAATTAGCGACAACGACGATACCTGGCTGACCCTGTGGGTGTGGCAAAAATACGGTAAGAGGTGAGATTACTTAGGAATATACGATATATCCCGCAGCTTTAATGTTCAGTGCTCACTGTTGCATTCCACTCTGTATACATTAGCAGATATTATATTTCCCGTTATCATGCCTTTACTGGAAAGCTTAGTCATACAGCAGAATTCAGACAGATGAGGATCATCGTTACAAGATTCAGTAAGAGCTTATATAATCACAGTTGATAAAAGAACGCAGTGAAGATAAGAGGAAACAAATAGTACATTTGAGTGATATAAATCGTTCAACCCGAGGATGTGTTACTGCTTCGACACTTGTCTTCCAAAAATTTTTGATTCCGAATGAGTTAGAATTATCGAACTGGAATGGTTAGATACAGTATTCCCGTGATTAACCCCTTCAGTATTGTACATCCACCCTAAACCGAATACGATCATCTGGCAGCGACTTGATTTTAAAGAAGATCATGTCCTTGTATTCAAATGATTGAGTTGTTGTTGTGTGTCGATCATATACAACATTATATGAAACTCATCAATGGAACCATTAAACTATATAGTTTCATAAAGTATTTTCTGGTGATGTTGTTTACTCTCGATTTCGTCATGCTTTTGACCATCAAAGGACCGGGTTAATGTATGGCCCAGCCTTCACTACAGGTGAAGGATATCTTATAACGAACGAACGACCATCAAAGGGGATTGATTAATGCTTGAGAGTGTTAATCACACTCACACCCAAACACACACAAACACACACAGACACACACACACACAGACATACACAGACACAGACACAGACACAGACACAGACACAGACACACACACACACACACACACACACACACACACACACACACACACACACACACACACACACACACACACACACACACACACACACACACACACACACACACACACACACTCACACACACACACACACACACACACACACACACACACGCACGCACGCACGCACGCAGACAGACAGACAGACAGACAAACAGACACACACACACACACACACACACACACACACACACACACACACACACACACACACACTTTCTGATACTAGTGGCTTAAGTCATTTATTTTGTGTGTTCTACTCAAGCATAGATTGGACAGTCTATTTCCTAAGACGCCTCCAGACGCCATCTCATCGGCGATAATACCCACCCGAAGCGAATATTTGCCAGGCCTTTCCATTCGTCACAGGTGTAAAGGTATTAGTGTGGATGTTTTGATGACATATCGTTGAGTCTTGTGAACGATCAGGCGAGTCTGTTTCAGAAAAAAAGAGTGTTCTTAATCAATCAATTAATTCTTATCAGGTCCTCTAAAGGAAAGGTAACTTCTCTAATTATTCCAATACAACCTGCAGCTTTTCACCTCGCAGTGGTGGAATGTTTATTTTATATAATGATCGGATTGTTTTCATTGACCATATTCATCAAGGTAGCTACATTTTGCCATTACTTTTACTTTTCTTCATATCCACAACTTGTATCTCACTCGTCATCTAAAAACGGAAGGGTTAGATTTATGCCTACCGACTGCATGAGATCAGTAAGTCAGACGGCTTTGCGAAGTTTCCAGTCCCGTTATAATACAACCCCGAACAGTCGACGTTGCATCCAGGTTCCTAATTCTAGTACTGGAAGAACAGGGACTAGGGTATAAAATTGAGTCGACCAGTTTGACCGGCCTGAAAACCGACCTCTGGTTCTTTCAGCCGAGAACTAATTGACATGGCAACCAATGCACCGCCTACTCCTTCATCCGAAACCAAGAGGTCAACTCAGCTTCAGGTCCAAAATGGTAAGATATCAAACCGTCAGTTCCGTAGCGTCTATTCTTATAATACAGAACTAGTCTTAAGAGTGGTGGTAGGCTAAAGATCCGACATTCTAGCGACTATAGCTAAGTTTTGAAATATTAATATCACTATTCAGCAACAGCTTTTGTGAATATTTTTATTACTAAGTTTATGCAACCTTGTTTTATTTTCGATGATTTTTTTAAAAGTTTTGCTCTTAACAGTTGTCTATCATTTTGAGTGCAAATACAGCTCCCTCAGTGAATCTATACATGCTGCTGGGAGACAGTGAAACGCCAGTAGGGAGTTCCGTAGAGTATAATATGTCTAAGCGTTGTATGCTCTTTGCCATAGCAGAAGCAGCAGGACTTATTCCTTAGCGAATAAATTTGTATAGTAATCATTATGTACATACACACATGCATACATAATTCCAGGAGGTTATGTTTAGTTCAAAGGCAACATCTGAGAGTAAAGGTACCTCCGTCGCTATCAGAGGTATTGCCTAAGTTGAGTCAAGTCTCTCTGCTGAATAATTTCGTTATCTCGTTAAAACTAAAGCACTTGAAGTCTATCATCCCTGTACGTCACCGAAGTGAAAGGTAAAGAATCTATTCTCCCATGTCTTTCTGTCCGTCTGTCTCAATACTGTTTCTATCATACATTCTCCTCCTTCTACTTCTTCCTTATTTCTCCTTCTCCTCCCTCTGCTCTCCGCACTCTCCCGACCTTATTGTTTTGTCTCCCTTCTTCTCTTCTCCTCCTCGCCCTGCTTCCTTCTCCCTCTTCCACACCTTTTACCTTTTGCCGCCTCCTTCTTTCTCCTCTCGTCTTTTCATTCCTCCTCATCTCTGTCTCCTCTCCCTTCCTTCCTTCCTTCTCATCCCCTCACTCTTAGGCTCCGTCACTCTCACTTTTCATTTACTTCCATTCCAGCTACTTCTTTTACCCCCTCTCCTCCCCCTTCCTCCCAACCCCTCTGCCTTCCTCCCTCATCCTGTATCTCTTGCTACCTCCTTCTCTTTCACTGCCCCGTCCTGTCTCCTGTCGCCAGTACAGGAGGCGGCATCGCAGGGACGGTTGGCGGTGAAATAGCGCTAATGAACTCCACGTCTTCCCTGCTACTGCCCTTACCGAGAGAGAGAGAGAGAGAGAGAGAGAGAGAGAGAGAGAGAGAGAGAGAGAGAGAGAGAGAGATTAGCTTATGTCTCATTTCGTTTCATGATTGCCCAGAATGGGACAGAGAAAAACAAATTACATTACCTGAGTTTTGAACTATCTATATAACTAATCTGAACTCATCTGATACTTTTAGGGTGTAATATTGCTTCTTTCCTTTTTGGTCGTCTACATGGTTGGTGTACTTGGTTATTAGATTGAAATTAATGAAGGAAAGTATTGTTCAACTGAGAGGAAATAGATCAAATCAGTGAAAGCCTTCAGAAAATACTACAAGTAAGCCTTTCTTTGCTTTTGGTACACCTAGGAAATTTATTTAGGCTATTATCAGACGGGTTAGTTGATTCCAGGGATATTTAACAAGGCAACGGGCGAATTCTACTGTTAATAAATATCATCCATTTATATCTACACTGACTGTATGCAACAAAATTTTATCCTTCCTTGCAAATCACCGGGAACGTACAGACTGAAGGCAGGGAGGAGAACTTCATCCTCTCTGTCTGGCCTTACACATTTACATTCTTGTCGTAAACCCTCCATTGTCTCCGTGTCTCCTCCCTCAGTGCCAGTATCCCCAGCCTCTCACTCGTCCACACTCACTCTTTTTCTTCCATTTCCTTTTCCAAGCACGTATGCTCCACCTCATGTCTTATGTTTGTCTCATACTGTTTTCATTTCATTTGTTTTCTGTTTTCTTACTCCCTCATAATTCAACTATCCCCTTAACCATATTCTCAATTTTTTCTCCTCCCTGCACTCCTACCACACTAAGATCCAGGTCACGCTGAGTATATGAATTCTCACACTGACTAATTACTGTTTCTAGTTTAACTCGCTGAACTCTATGACGTATTTTGGTAGCACATTTTTGTTACTTCCGAAGGATTTTTTTTTTTTTTTTTTAATTAAGAAAGGCTTTGCGTATTAACCAATTCTTCACTTCTCCAAATGCAAGATGGTCTCCTAACCTGAATAAAATCCTGTTAGCATTAAAAAATAAACTACAAATATCCATCTCAACTTAATGGGGTAACAAAGCAAAGGAAAAAAAGAAAGTGAACGGCGCTTCCAACAAAACACAGGAAAATAAATAAATAAATAAGTATATATATCTATATCTATATCTATATCTATATCTATATCTATATCTATATCTATATCTATATATATATATATATATATATATATATATATATATATATATATATATATATATATATATGACACCTACTTTCGTAATGTTTGCAAGGGAAATTTTGTTGTGAATACAGATTACCACACCATTATTATTCTAACAAACACATAGTAATAAGTAGGAGGCTGGTGTGTTTTTAGATATTTTGAACACTGTACACACTCCACCACACAGTAAATATAACCCACCCTGAACACACACACACACACACACACACACACACACACACACACACACACACACACACACACACACACACACACACACACACACACACACGAGAGGCCGATCAAAACACAACACACGCTGTCTCGTCGTAAGCGCCCTAATCAGTTATCTAACCTTATGTTGTATTTGCTTTTATAACGGAAACTTTTCACGAGCTGGAAGAGTAACAATAAAAACACCACAGCAAAACCAACAGCTTCCACCTCTAGAATCACGCTCGAATATTTTACACCATCATGTTGGTTTTGTGATTCTCTAAAAGCCATCGTCTGCAGTTATGAATCTCTTAATCATTTTCCTGGTTAAAGCTCTCTGATTCCTATGACTCAATCTCATCTTTTAAAAATCGTCTGACGTCAGCTGGAGTAGAATACCAGAATTATCTCCATCATGAGGGGGTTAAGGTTGAGAGAATTAACTGTTTAAAGATCCATTTCTATACAGTATGTCACTCGTAGCTGAAGAAATTCGTCTTACGTCATCAGGAATGGGATGCTAGAATACTCCTGATTATGAAAAGGTTAATAATAGCAGTATTAACTCACCCTGGCTTCTGCGAGTCAGTTTAGCTGAATAAAAATCATCTGGTGTCAAATGAAATAAAATACTAGAAATGTTCCGCTCATGAGAGTGCTAAATCAATCTTATTAGTCTGCTGTTTTCATTATTTGATTTCTTCTTTTTATATTCTCAGTTCATTATTCGTTCAAGTTTGTTTGTGAAAGGCTTACTGGTTGCATGAGTGAAAAAACATACAAAAACCAGTCTGAATCACAATGTAGCATTCGTAGGCAATGACGAAGATAACTTTTGGAAAATTTCTTATTTAAAGTCAGGTGATTTTGTTCATCAGGAAGTGCGTCATAGGTGCCTGAGAGGGTTAATATTAAGAAAGTTTTACAATATACAACGTGATAGTTAAGAAGGTAGTCAGTACCATCATTCCATTCAATTCCCTTTTCTCCCCTTCATATTCCCTTTCGCGCTCCTCTCTCCCTCCTCCCTTTCCATTCCCGGTTCCCTAGTCGCCCCTTCTCTCTCTCTCAATTCCCCCCGTCCCATCCTCTTTCACTCTGGCCAGTCCAGTTATCATCACCACAATATCTTTATATTGTTTCCCTCAGGGATCCTCTTTTATCACCGGAGTCTCACACCTTTAATGTCCTTCTCGCAAACCCTACCATACCTCCCCCCATACAGCTCTCTCTCTCTCTCTCTCTCTCTCTCTCAGTTTAATTCCTGCAATTCGTTCACGTCTTCTTGGCCATTTGTTTCCACCCTCGTCCTCTCCTCTCTTTTCATATTTCTATTTCTCTCTTTTCCCCTTCCTCTCTTTCCTATATAAATGCCAGTCACTCCCTGCTGTTGTCACTGCTTTACTCTTATATCATCTCCTTTTCCTTATGCATATTTACCAATTATCTTTATTCAACAGCTTCTCAATTTAACGTTCTGTGTGCTTAATTTGTCTTGAATTCTCTGGTTTTAGGTTTCATCGTCAATCACATTTTCTTCATCTTTACATTTTTTCTTTCCTTTTTTTTCTTATATATCTTTTATCTGTCTGTCTGTCGTCTGTCTGACTGTCTGTCTGTCTGTCTCTGTCTCTCTGTCTGTCTGTCTCTCTCTCTCTCTCAGCATTCAATTTCGTTCTTGCAACTCCAACAAATCTCTGGCAATAATTTGCCTGTTCGACCCTTTAGTCTCTCTCTCTCTCTCTCTCTCTCTCTCTCTCTCTCTCAGCATTTCTCAATTTCGTTCTTGCAACTCGTCCACATCTCTGGCAATTATTTCACTGTCCGACCCATTAATCTCTCTCTCTCTCTCTCTGATTGTTTCCTACATTTCGTTCATGTCTTTTTGACAAATATCTGATTGTTTCCACCCTTTTCTTTTCTTCTCTTTTCCTCCTCCTCCTCCTCTTCTCTTTCCGCTCTCACGCTTTCCATTCATCTCCCCCTTCCCAGTTCTGTTCTCTCTCTCTCTCTCTCTCTCTCTCTCTCTCTCTCTCTCTCACACACACACACACACACACAGCTCATTGTCTTCTGGAAGGTGGTGGCGTCCATCATCCATTCATATAATGTCGTGCTGCCTACTCCTTCTTGCGATGTTTCTACACTGAGTGACAAGCATAATGGCCTTCTGTAGAACAGGGAGCCATTTACGGCACTGGTTAGTAACCATGTGACCAAATAGCGGGGTGATGTAGAGTTTTCTATGGTGCACCTGTTAACTGGGTGGAGAGAAGCGTACGTGGCATCCATCCATGAACCCAACCTCCGCAGTCGACCCTGCGCCTCCCTTTGGCGAGGTGCTTTCCAGCACAAGGAATCATCAGTTCACCCCGAGGAATGGCCCTGAAGAGGAGATTGCTGGCATGCACTTGATGGGTCAGCACGGCCAAACAGACCGGAGTTGCCACTACTAAGACCACTACTACTACAACTACTATTACTACTGTCTTCTTTATCTGTTCAGGATTAACATTTTTTTTTAACTAGCATTCTTACCCCTTTCCCATTTGTGGCCTCTCACTTTTCTCTTGTCTCCTTATTCTCCACAGTCTTTCATTACGACCATGTCTTTTATATTCTTGTTACCCCTAGATAACTTTGGCCTGGGTAGGAAGAGATTAGATATAGTGGGCCTTTGATCTTTCATGGTACTTTTCTAAACCTTTTCAGTATCATGATCTTTATTTTCATTTTATTTTTGTTTTCAAAGTTTTACCACCAGATTATTTTATTTATCATTATGGGAAACTTTTCAAATAGATGAGATCACATCTAATCATCATAATTTCCTTTACTGTTAGAAGTACTGTAACGTAGGAATGAAATTTCCAGGAGATGGCAAGCAACATAATGAGGCGTCCTCCAGCTAAAGTAGTTAACATTCTCAGGTTCTTATGACCTTTTCTTACATGAATAAAATCGTTTGGCTTATGGTAGAATACAGTGCTGGAATTGCTTTGTTCATGAAAATATGGTTAATGATGGTTTTATTAACGCTTTCTTTATCTTACGGCTCATTCTCAGCCGAATAAATCCGTCTGGCATTAGCTGGAATAGAATTTGAGAGTAGATCCGGCATTAAAGGGTTATTGGTGACAGTATTGCTCAATTTAAGTTCCTGCGACTTACCCTAAACGAATAAAATTATATAGTTTTAGCTGAGATGCAAGAGTCTTTTATATTTGTTCCGACCATGAGCGAGGTAATACTTACACCCATCACCTGATCTTGAACAAATTTTTATTCCTACAAGCCCTTCTTATGATCTCGTCTTGGACTTACTTTTAATCTGATAAGTTCGTTTTTAATCAATGTCGTTCTTTCTCTTTCTGTTCTTTTTCTCCATTTTTTACCCTTAAGTGCCTTACCGGTTCTCTCTATTTTTGTGTCTATCTCCCTGTCTGTCTCGCTGCCTATCTCTTTCCTCCCTCTCCCTCTCCCCTCTTCTCTTTCCAAATATGCGTTTGTGGCCTTGTGAGGGGAATGTCTGATGTGTAGAGTTAGTGAAGAAAGGAAAGGACGAGATAAAGGTAAGAGAGAAACGGAGAAAATGGAAGTAGTGGTGGTGGTGGTAGTAGTAGTAGTAGTAGTAGTAACAGCAGCTGCAGCAGCAGCAGCAGTAGTAGTAGAAGTAATAGTAGTAGTAGTAGTAGTAGTAGTAGTAGTAGTAGTAGTAGTAGTTGTAGTAATATTAGTAGTAGTAGTAGTAGGAGGAGGAGGAGGAGGAGGAATAGTAGTGTAGGAGTATGATGATGATGATGATGATGATGATGATGATGATGATGATGATGATGATGATGATGATTATGAGAGAGCCAACTGGAGGAATAAAAAAGGAAGACGTGGAAGGCATAGAGAGGAGGAGGAGGACCAAGAGGAGAGGGAAGATAAAGGAGGGAGGAATATGCGATTGGCGAAGATGAAGCTGTGATGTATGAGAGTGAGAAGATAAGAGGATTAAAGAGGACAAGAGTGATGGCCAAGGGACGCCGCTATGCAAATTAGGAGAGCCAAGAAAGATAGTGACCAGTGGAGAGATAAACACAGGAATATAGTGTGGAAAGACAGACACACAGATGGACGAGGAGATGGGTAGACAAAGGGAGACAGGGAATGTGGAAGTGATAGACAGACAGATGGATAGATAGCCGAGTCATCGACAGGAGACGGGATGTAAGATAAGCAGACAGGGGGAGGGGAATGGACAAAGGGAGATAGGGTTTGTGACAGTTGTAGACAGACAGATGGATAGACGAGTTGATGGGCGGGCACAAGGAGACCGAGTTTAAGAGACACAGATAGACGGACGAGTGGATGGATAGACTACGGGAAAGACGTAATGCATAGGTAATATACATAATATGCTGTAGAAAGACTAATGAATGGAAAGACAGAGGAAGATATGGTAAACGCAGGTGATATATGCTGTAAAGAGAAAAGTGCGTGGATACACAAAGGGAAATAGGGTGTGATAATGAGACAGGTAGACGAGTGGACGACAGACAAATGGAGGCAGGGTTTGCTAAGATAAAAAACTGATACGTGTATGAAGGGAAGGAGACAGAGGGAGATGTGGTACGTGACGGTAGTAGACAGACAGGCAAGTTGATGAACAGGCAGATGGAGATATTGTGACAGATAAATCGACAGAGAAGGGTGCATTGACAGACAAAGGGAGATACAGTGTGAAAGACAGATCGACGGACAGAAGAGTGAGTGGATGGATATATGGAGACAAGGAATGAGGAATTATAGATTAGCTGTTGTGGGTAAAATATGAGTCTAAATCTCCTCATAAAAGCTTCACTGGGTAATTTGATGACTAAGACAAAGCACATCCACCTATTGCTCCTCATGACTGTCGCATATCAAGGCTGTGGGTAGCTGTGGAAGCCTACCGTCCACTCACTCGATGTAGTATTCACGGTGATCAAGTGAGATAAAGTGCTCCAACTGGATGAGACCCCTAAGGATATAGATTCAAAGCATGTTTAGAGTTTATTGCTCACATGGCTGCTCATTCTCCTTTATCCTCTGACGATTTCTTTTTTTTTTTTTGGAGATTTAAAAAGACATGAATTAATTATACTTTCATAACAGTCATTCAGTCAGGAAGATCCTTCCCATCTGTATAGAATCGTCTAGATACGAAAATAAAAAGGAAATTACTGCTGCATCAAAAAGAAGGCGTCTAGGTGTACTATGATATTATGTATATTCTTTAGAAACCTGCTAAACCAGCAAGACAACAAGTAAATACGTTCCTCAGTGACTTACATAATTAAAAGACTGAACAGCAATACTCGAGTTCTTCCACTAGTACTTCATCTTCCTTGATCCATATTCTGTAGTCTAGGAAGGATCCAGAACAGATCTTCCTAACCAGTTTATTATTGGATCTGGTACTTTAATATATGCTTGATCTTTTTTTGAACCTATGTTGACATAAAAGTGGAAAAAAATGCATATAAGAGAATAATAAACGTTCATATGCAAAATAAATCGCTAATGATGAGATTCAAGAAAGCTTAGACCCACCAGAATAAGTTCCTGAGGACAGTCTTTGCGTCAGTTTAAGGGTTTGGCTTTGTAGCACTTCTTTCTGAACGATTTATCTGTACCATAAAAGCAGCTGTTCCTCCCCACCCCCCTCGTGTGTGTGTGTGCGCGTGTGCGTGTGTGTGTGTGTGTGTGTGTGTGTGTGTGTGTGTGTGTGTGTGTGTGTGTGTGTGTGTGTGTGTGTGTGTGTGTGTGTGTGTGTGCGCGCGCACGCTTTTTAACATCATCTTGGTCATTTCGTCTGGTTCCTTGATAGTATCTTCCACTAAATAAAAATTTTCAAAATTATTTTTAGTGAGGTCAGCTCCCTTACCAACTTAATAATCCCTAGGGCAGTGAAAAGAATGACAGGCATGGCTTTTTTAACTTAGTGTAAGTTGTACAATGGACTCTCATCCGTAATGCGATACTAGGGGACCTTGTTCCCCTCCCCCTTCCAAAATTTATTACATCTTTCCTACTTTTCTCCTTCCTTAGTGTTGCCAAAATCCAGACATTCATTCTTTCCTACTGACTTCGCTTCCGTTTATACCTTAATTTCATCCCCTTGCTTCATCGGATTTTCATTTTCTGAGCTCTTCACGTTATTCATTTGTTTCCTCGGGAATAGTATCCTCCCTTCAATTATTCATTACTTTTTTTCCTTCCTTTCCCTTTATTCATTCACAGCTTGGGTTCTTCCTTTAAATCGACCATTTCATCCTGCTCACTTGCTTTTCGCATTTATTTGCGAAGCGACATCTCTGAAAGGTTTCGTCCTTGATCCCAGGTGGGGGTTGAGAACAGACTAATGGGTTGAGTTCCGATAAAAACACTCATACAAAACCCCATCTATTAATAACACATCAGTCGAGAATAAAACAGCCTCGCCATACATACAGTAGGGGCCGTGGGTATTTATGGGCAGTAGATATTTGCACTGAAGTTGACAAGTGAAAATGTGTGTGACATAGCAAGACTAATGGTTTCTGGAAATGGACTATCAAAGCTTGGTACATAATAATAATAATAATAATAATAATAATAATAATAATAATAATAATAATAATAATAAATCACTCGTTCTCTATTTATATATTCACTCACAGTCTGATATATTCACCCTACTTCGCCGTTTCATGTTTCATTCTGTTCGTTGTTAATGCACTCAGTTATTTATTTATTCATTTATTTTTTCTGATTCCTGCCCTCTCCTAAACTTGAAAATGCACTGGCTGCTGCAAGTCCTCTCCACTGAGTTAACATAAAGGACTTTCACCACCCACCTTCCCTGTCTTGTAGGTTTCTCATTTTCCCCCTTTTATTTGTATATTTCTTTCTATCTCAATCTGTTCTTTTTTTTACGCCTCGACGCAGTGTCTGGTCTGCCGTTATAATACATGTTCTCTCGCGTGTCTGTTCTCCCCCTTCTCTGTCTGTCTGTCTGTCTGTCTCCTCCCCAGATTCGAGGCATTTTTACACCTTGGCTTGTGTGTGTGTGTGTGTGTGTGTGTGAGAGAGAGAGAGAGAGAGAGAGAGAGAGAGAGAGAGAGAGAGAGAGAGAGAGAGAGAGAGAGAGAGAGAGAGAGAGAGAGAGAGAGATCCGATTCCTATTTTACCTGCTAATGGAAGAGCTGAATGGTTACTGAATCCTAATTGGCTACGATATCATTAAAAGTGAAGGATTATGTGGAAGACGAGCTGTGTTGAGAAGCCTTCCTTGTGAATATAATGTAGGGGGTTTTATTCTGATTACGTGGCTAATTCAAACATCGTCACTAGAAAATGTCTGTCAATTATAATTTCGGCTGAACAGTTTAAGCAATCTCTCTCTTTCTCTTTCTCTCTTACGCTCAGTCTTTCAGTGTATCCTTAATTATTCACTCCAGACGTCTCTCTTCATTAAACTTTTACTGTTCACATTCTCGTTGACTTTATTCTTTACTGGCTCAGATTTCCAGTCCAACATAACTCAGCGTGTCAGGCCTGTTTTTACTTATATGATTTTATGATTTTACTTGGAGCCTCATGCAGCAAATGGTGAGCTGGAGATACATGTAAAATCTTGTATACTTTACTAACTGTAGTGGAATACAGTATAATGAAAATAATTGTACAATGTAGCGAAAGATTTCTCATGGACTGGTATTTTCTTCATCTTGGAAATCTTTAGTGCATCTGTGCCTAAGCAAATTAACTGGTATATCATAGCTCATTATTCTCTTCTATGCTATTATTGCCTCCTTTGTAGCACAGTAAGACACATTACTATAGGGTAGACGTGTTAGAAAGCCTCCTTTGCTGATGAGAATACGGCTACTGGAAGAGTCTGCAGACCTACCTTTCTAGCTAAAAGACAGTACTAACAGAATGGTGGCTGCAAGGTAGTTTATGCATCCTTGCGTGGTTCGAGTGATGGATAGGCTACTGCAGTGACATATTCAACTACTGTATTTTCAGTGTAGGAGGGTGGCACTTTATTTTCATGTATCCGACTTTGGGTATAGACTTAAGTCCTTTCTTTGCGGTGCAGCAGTCCTCCAAAGTGTTATACTGTACACCTTTACACGTCACCGCTTTGGCAGCCAAGTTCTATACTGAATGCACACAAGGGCTGTCTCATTCAGAACTGATGTGATGGTATTAACTTGGCTGTTTTTATGACATGCCGGTGTGTTGTGGAATGTCATTAAGGTCTGTTTTATCAAAATTATAATCACTAAACTTGTTCTTGCCCTGGCCACGGATCAAACTCGTACCCGTTCGAACAGCCGATCACTTAAGTAGCCATCTGACCGCCACTCGTTACTTTTTAATACTGAGACGTTATTCATGTGTGGCTGCTGTTTTCCAGGACCATGCAGTCAGTGTAGCTTTTGCCGCAGTTGGGATGACAGTAGGTGTTCCCAGTCCATATCCAGGCGAGACGAAATCACACTGTGGCTCCGCCTGTAGTGGGGTAATCAGTGTCTCTAGCCCTTCTCAACCGAAGGGTCTGTCTGCTTTGTTGTCATGTTTCTTCTGACACAGGAGGATTACTAGTGCAGATGCCTTGTGTCCAGTGTCTGTGGTCTGCTGCAATAGTTCCTTGCTGACTTCCAGACGCCTATTTGAAATCAGAATTCTTCGTATCTACCCTTGTATCCAAGGCGAGAACTCTTCAACAATCAGCTCTGTTGACAATGGAAGTCTCGCTGGAAACCAACTGGAGTTTGGAGAGCGGATTTGAGGTAATTTTGTGGGTTTGGTGTTAGTCTGCCGCACGAAGGGACCTGCTGCTGTGGGTGGCAGGTTGTGGTCGAAGTAGTTACTTTTACGGTTACCGTCGGGAAGTAAGCGCATCAGTGTGTCACCAAGGACATATCTACGATTTTCACGTAGTGAGACAGGGGGGCTTTTGCCCATTGGAGGTGCTGGCTGCCTGGGCAATATGTCACCTGCCCTAGGAATACTTTTTGAAACCACTCTTTTCGTTCCACCTTCTGCAGTAGGCTCTGGCCAAGAGGGAACAAGGACGTTTCAGTCTCTCATAATACCAGTGGGTAAGTTGGAGTCTGCAGGTATGCTGACTGGACACTCTTGAAAGCAAAGGGCACAAGTTCTTCTCTAACTTTGCTTATTCTCTTCTTTTTTTTTTTCTTAATAAATTCTCCCCCTACTCTTTATAATAATGGAAATTTCGTTAATATTGTTTCACATACACTTCCTCTCTTCTATTCTCCGTTTGTGATGTAAACATGAGTCTACAGAGTCATCTCAACAGAGGTGTTATAGTTCTCCATTCTTTCCTTATCATACCAGTTTATTCACTTATTCTAGTAGTATAGGGTGGTCCATTCATTGTGTATATTGTGTAACCTTGTTAGTAACTAGAGAATTAGTGTGTTTGGAGACAACTTAGCATTATTAATGCCTTTCTACATATTTTTTTGCTTCTCATAACCATTTTTGTGCTTTTATGCTCCATAGTGGTTTCTTCTGTCTCCACTGATTATATGCGTCATTGCTTATTTTCCAAGCAGTCAAAATGTCTGCGCTCCTCGTACGAGCAACCTGAACCATACCTGCCACTCACAAGCGTGGAGGGGGGGAGGAGAGAGGGGGAGTGCAATAGCAATACATGGAAAGCCCTGCATAACATCTGTCTACCCCCACATCTATCGGATACTCCTATGATGTTTTCTGTTTTCCCAGCGACAGTCACAGACATTCGTAGTTGGTTCTCTGTTAAACCCTCTAGCAAGAAGTTGTGTATTGTATTATAATATATGTTACCCTTAAAAAATTTCGTTAAACTAGCGAAGAACCTCTGGCTGTGAAGAGGATAATGAAGGATATATCCAATCCTATTCATTCTAAATATCCCTAAGGTGAAAAAATCCTCTGGTGACAGCAGGTGCTAAATAAGACTTAAAAGAAGAGAAGGGGTTAAGTAATATCTGATTGTTAAATGCATCGTTTGCTCTAAGGAGCCTGAATTGCCACCAGAATAAATCAGCTAACTTTTGTGCACCTGCGCGGTATCAGAAATCGAGCTCCGGGCCGTCAGGTGGCAATATATCACTGGCCGACCATCACCCAATAGTCCAGGGTTCAATCCTCGGCAAATACAGGTGGATAAAAGTAAATTTTGTATTGTTTATCTCTCCCACTCATCTCCCCCATATTCCTCCCTCTTTTTCTCCTCTGCCCTTGCGATATGGAGTTGTAAGAAACGAGGCCGTAAAAAGAAGTCGGTCCCCAGTCGTCCAATTTGTGTCTTGGCATCAGTGCTATAGTCGTTTCATGTTTAGACAGTAAGAGAAGCCAATGTCTATGAATAGTTATGATTTTTTTTTTTTCACAAATATGTGCTACCCCTAAAGTTTTCTTATTTGTTTATCAAGGCCTTTCTCAATTACTCCAGATGTATACTATGGAAATTCCAATACCCTGGAAAGCCCAGTGATGGCTTAGTTTCTACACACACATTTTTTTTTTTTCCGGACACCATTCCTACTTTTATTTTTGCCGTTGCAAACTAAGAGTACAGATGACTGATTCTCCTGATATACATCCTGGAAGACTTGAAAATGTTTCTGTTAATGCATATATGAGTTGCTTTATTCTCTTGTGTTCAGAGTTTGGGGAAAGACAATTGCTATCCTGACATAAATCGCTGGATATAAAGCTTTGTAATCTTTTACCACGTAATATATAATTATGGGGTTAGGGAAGTCAGCTGCAGTCTGAGAATACGTTCTCTTAGCACAAAACTTTAAATATTTTACATGATCATTCATTGGTAAATCATACTCTATCTCTTTTGCTTAAGGGATGGGGGATGCGGGGGTGGGAGAATGAGGAAATACTTGTCTCTACTTTCTTATTTTGGCGTCGCGATCTATACTGTAGACATAAGTAAAGCATTCTCCTGGCATATGCTTTTAGATATTTCACTTCTCGTATATTTCCATTTTCTCTCTCTCAATTAAGGGGTAGGATGTTGCCGTCACGATCTAAAAGTGTTCTCCTAGCACAGGTCGTTGTATTTTACTTTGTGATCTTTTTCCTTGTGATCCCTAAAACCTCTCTCTTGTTTAGAGGGTGGGGGGCGGAGCGAGGAGGGAAAGGGGATCATTTCATCTAATTTCCTAGTCTGGCGGCTCGATCCAGGGGTATAAGTGGTGGGTCCTAGCGGTAGAAGTCTCCGGTAATTCCCCCAGTCAGTTCAATTCCTTAAAACTCTCGACCACTTCTGTCCAACTTGCTGGATGGGTTGGGTGCTGGGGAGGAGTGGGGTAGAGAGAAGAGGTGGTTGAAAGAAGAGGGAGGTGGGAGTTAAAAAAGGTACTGATGTCCTGTTGGTGGGGGAGAAAGGGGGAGGAGATATAGAGAGGGGAAAGAAGAGGAGAGGAGAGGGATGGAGGAAAAGAGGAGGAGAAGAAGAGGGCCGGGAGTTTAGGCTAGTTTCTACGGTAGGCCAGAGAGTGGGAGTGGAGAGGGAGGAGGCGGAGAGAAGGGGAGGGGGTGGCTGATGCTGTTCCTTTCTCGCCGAGCTCTGTAAAGTCAAAGTCGCTGCAACTTCCTTCATTTCTTTTCCCCTCACTCGTCTTTTTTTTCGCTTTTTTCTTTTACTCTTCTTTCTTAAAATTTTACCTTTTCTTTCTTGCTCATTTTTCCATTTATTGATGATGATGATGATTATTATTATTGTTATTATCATTTTATCTTTTTCTTGCGTTTTCAGTTCATTTTCAGTTTTTGGTGCTTCTTTTCCTGTCAGTTTTCTTCAGTTCTGTATAACTTTCTTTCCTTATCTTTTCCCGTTCGTTTTAATCCTGTTCTTCCTTGTATCGTTTCTGTTGATGCTCTTTCTTTACTTTGTCATTGCTTGTCCCCTTTTTCCAGTCTTCACTCTTTTCTTGCTTTTGGTTTTGCCCTTTCCTTACCAGTTTTCCCCCCTATGTTTTCCTTTTAGTCTCTCTTGATTTTTTTATTTTCATATTATTCTTTTCTTTCGTTACATTGTTATTTCTTGTACTATCAGCCTTCAGTTTCTTATTTCTATTTACTTTGTTTTATTCTTCCGTATCCGCTACAAATAACTATAAACGGAAAAGGAGAAAAAAGCAAGACTAAGGACAGATTTGATAGTTCACCCACCCTTGTAGTATTCTGAGGGAAAAGAAGTGATTACATGGTTAGCTGGGTGTGGTTACACTCTGGCTAATACCGGTGCATACTAGAGTTGCCCCCCGGGGGTGTGGGGTGGGGCATTCCCTGTTGGGGCCAGGGAGATAACACTTCAAATAACCAAAGAAAGATTTGACGAGCAATCGTTTATAAGCCCCCCCCCCATCTCTCTCTCTATGAAATTCGTTTGTTTTATCGTTTGGCGTTGCTAGTGATTATCATTTTCTTTCGCTTCTCTTTCACTGTTTCTCCCGCCTTCGTAAGTGCGTTTTCTGCTTCACTTCCTCATACATCCTTCTTTGGTGCCTCCCGACTTTATCTTTTTAGGTTTCTACGCCACTGTTTTGAGACCTGATGTTTTCCCTCATTTTTTTCTTCTTCTTCTTCATCTACTTCCTCTTCTTTCTTCCAAACATCTCTTCAACTTGGCGCCATTCCTTTATTTCTCCAATTCTCTTCATACTTGGCACTTATGTTCCTTAGAGTTAATACCCTGAGACTCTTCATTTTTTGGGGGGGAGGTGTTTTAAAGGGATTTGTGTGATTAAAAGCCAAACTGGATAAACACACATCTGGGTTCCTATGTTTTTGTATATTCTCATCATGGTGCTTAGAAAATTGCCAGTGCACTGTAGCTGTAATGTGACCATCTTTCACTCCTTTGATAATGTTGGCGAGCTTTAATTTCTTCGTGTGTTTTCCATCCTTCGTCCTGCATTTTACAACTTTTTTCCGATGGCTTCTTTTTCATTTACCCTTAAAGTTACTACACTACAGGACAAAATGAACTTAACAGAGCCTTTTCAGATGCAGTGGGTTGGATAAAGCCTTCATTAACCCTTTAACTATCGCCTCTCGTAAGCTCAATAATGTAGTCTGGTAGCAACAAAAAAAAATAAAAAAAAATAAAAAAAAAAATAAATAAACAATAAAATCACGTCCTCAATCACGTCCTCTGGTTGCAAGGCTTCGAATTTTCGTTTTTGGTTTTCCTCTTTCTCTCTATATTTTCCTGTCCCCCGTGTCACCTGTCAGCCACGCTAATGGCTGTAAACCCCTGAGATCTTGTTGCATTCCTTTTGGACTCTCTTTCTCTCTCTCTCTCTCTCTCTCTCTCTCTCTCTCTCTCTCTCTCTCTCTCTCTCACACTTACACTTACACTTACACACACACACACACACACACACACACACACACACACACACACGTCGAGCACAACATAACATCCGATCTGGCCTCGCGAGTGTGGTTGTAAAAAGCATGGCGTGGATTATTTCGTATTCCTTATCTCTGTCAATCTTTCACATTCTCCAAGGACGTCTTTTTTTCTATTTTTCTGTTACCAATTAACGATTTTATTCAGCAGATCTGGATACTTTTGGAATCGAGGAAATAGATGTGTGTGTATATATGTAGGTATGTATATATGTATGTATGTATGTAGGTATATATGTACAGGTATGTATATAGGTATATATTTGTCTGTCTCTGTCTTTGAATATATATATATATATATATATATATATATATATATATATATATATATATATATATATATATATATATATATGTATCTATCTATCTATATGTATATCTACATCTATCTATATATGTATGTATGTATAGATATAAATAGATAGATAGATAGACACCAATTCTTCCGTAGCTGGTATTTATATATATATACTGTATTCGCCAATCCTTTCATAGCTGGAAGCATTACTTATTCTGGATGAAGTCATAAGGTAGCAGCAGGGATGAACACAACATTACGTCCTCGGAATGGAAGCGTTAAACATGAATAACGAAGGCTTTTCAAGGACAGTAAAGTGTCATGTTTTAATGTCCTAAACAATCATCTAATGTCCTAAAACAGCAACCGATCAATCAGCCACTTAATTATTAACTCAGCTAATCAGCGGTCAGTCAACCAACCAACCAACCGAAAAAATCAGCCTACTGCTAACCCACCCAATCAGCTATTTACCCATCCAACCAGCCAATCAACCAATAATCAGCCAGTTACAGGCAACTAAGTAACCGACCACCCAACCAATCAACCATCCAAACAACCGACCCGCCCACCCACCCTCTTACCCAGCCAACCACCCAATCACCTAAACAACCCCATCCAACCCCGCTCAATACCTCTGAAATTACAAGGCGGTGGTGAGGGTTGGCGCCACTGCTATATCTTCATTTAATTGTACGCCCTTCGCGTTACCGTCCTGCGGAAAACATTAACGTTATATATCGGATATAAATTGGAGGTGTGTTGTAATTATCCACAATTTCATCTACTCCACTCCAATCGAATGTTCTTGAATGTGGCTTTTAGGAGTATAAACAAATTTCTTCATTAATTTTCTCTTTACCTGATACACATTCTTGGGCTATTAATGGTAAGGTATAATTAAGTCACGTCTTGCTCAGAAATAGCCCACACATGCATGTTGCTTTCCGTCATGGCCAGAGGAACAGCTTACAACGTCATATTACTGCCACCATCAGACTGTTATGGCACCTCGGTATTCCCAGCTTGTTGTTACCCAGTCTACTTGCTATTTAAAGTTCAGAACTGCTTCGTGCTGTTCTTCTTCTAAGTCTTGCGTGTTTATTCAAAGACCAAAATAGCGATCAGGTGTTATTTAAATCCATAACAAATTGCTGGTATTTATTTTCAACTTTCAGGGCTGTGATCTGGTGTTAGTCCATGAGGACTGTGCTGTGGTGTTATTCTTGTAAATTCAGGGTAGTGATCGTTTGCTATTCTTCAAGTTCTGAAGTGATAAGCACTTTTATTCAAAGCAGGTGAGACCGGGTCTAGTTATTACATGGCCAAGTTGTTACGCCTTTAATATCTCCATAATTTGTCAATAGATGAGAAAGTGGCCATTACCACGTTATACAGCTTTTAAGCAAAGTTGAGACTTGAAATGGTTACTCAAGGTGGTGCTTGAATAAGAGCCAAAGTAAAAAAAAAATGATTTCTTCAACTGTCAATTTTATTTTCTATGTTCAAATTTATTTTGACATATATGTGTCACCTGTTGATGCAGCCGAGTCACTCGGTGCGTGGTACCATGTACGTGAAAAGTCTATAAAAGTAACAAAGGTTCATGGTAATAGTGTCATTATAGACAGAATAAAGCAAAGTGTACCGAAAATTAGTGTTGGGATTATATGTTATGGGTTGACTGTTAAAGTATCAACTAGCCCCCTTCGAGCACAACTGGAAAACTTGACCCAGTAGTTTCAAGTATCAGTTAAACCATGCCCTGGAATTAGCAATGGAAAACAGACTGATGTCATGGAGGTAACTGTCAAACGAGTTCTATCTATCTATCTATTGCCAGGCGCCTTAATCCCGTTTGGGGTGGCCTCAAACAAATCGCCTCCAAGTCGCCCTGTCCCCCACCATTTCACTATCCTGCTCCCAACTCACACCCCCCTCTCTCATATACCTCTCCACCCCATCCCTCCATCTCATCCTCGGCCTCCCCCTCCCTCTTTCCCCCTCCACCTCACTCACATACACTCTCTTCGTCAGTCTTTCACCCTCCATCCTCTCCACATGGCCAAACCACCTCAGTGTGTTCCTCATAACGCTTCCTATCACATCCACATCAACACCACAACGCTCCTTTATATCCTCATTCGTCAGCCTCTCTCTCCATGTGACTCCACATGCTCCTCTTAAATAACTCATTTCCACTGCTCTCACTCTTGACTTGTGTCCTTCCAACAACGTCCAAGCTTCACTTCCGTACGTTAGAGTTGGTATCACAGTACTGTCATGTAGTAACTTTTTCACTTCCATGCTCACTTCCCTGTTTCTTATCACTGTTTTCAAAGAATCAGCAACCTTTCTTCCCTGCTGTACCCTTTCAAGCACTTCACCCTCCAAACCTCCATCCTTACTCATCACACTACCCAAGTACTTAAACGTACTCACGTTTTCCAATTCCTCACCATCCAACCTCGCTGTACATTCACTGACTTCACCTCTCTCAAAGACCATCACTTTACTCTTCCCTACATTCACCTTTAGATTCCGTTTCTTACACACTCTCTCAAACTCATCCACCAAGCCTTGCAGCTCCCCTTCGTCTTCACTCAACAACACAGTATCATCTGCAAACAACAGTACAGGGAGTTTCCAAACACTATCCTCTCTCACCAGGGCCACTCCAACATCCACTACCCTACCTTGTACCTCTTTTATTACCCCATCCATGTACAGATTGAACAACCATGGAGACATGACACATCCCTGTTTCAAACCAACTTTCAAAGAGAAAAATTGACTTAGTTCACCATGCACACGCACTGCAACCTTCGCACCATCGTACATACTCTTCACAGCATTCAACAACTTCCCATCTACTCCATATATTCTTAACACTTTCCACAATCCTTGTCTATCCACCCTGTCATATGCTTTCTCCAAATCCATGAAAGCCACATACAACTTCTTTCCCTTCTCTAGAAACTTTTCCACTAAAGATCTAAGAATGAATATCTGATCTACACAACCTTTTCCCTTCCTAAAGTCTCCCTGTTCTTCTCCAACTAATTTCTCTGTTCTTTCTCTAACTCTGTCAATAAGTATCCTACCATACACTTTTTCTATTATACTAAGAAGACAAATGCCCCTATGATTACCACACACTTCTTTTTCCCCTTTTCCTTCGTACAAAGGAATAATTATACCTGACTTCCAATCCTCCGGGACTCTACCTTCCTCCCTGGCTAATCTGCACATCTTCCACATCCATTCTACTACTATCTCTACCCCATGCTTCAGCATTTCACCACACACTCCATCAATTCCTGGGGCTTTCCCCGATTTAACTTTCTTCATTGCTTCCACAACTTCCATCCTACTGATTTCTTCCTGTCTTCTCATCTCCCTCCTTCTCCCAGCCATTCCCCAGCCACTTATACTCGTATTACTTCCATCCTTTACGTTCAACAATTCCTTAAAGTGTTCTCTCCATCTGTTCACTTTTTCTCCCTTCTCCACTAGTAATCTACCATTTTTATCTTTCACTCCCCTGCTAACTTCACTTCCACCCTGTCATACTCTTTTCACCCCTCTCCAGAACATTTTCTTACAGTCCTTCCACTTTACACTCAAATTCCTTCCAAATTCCTCATCCACTCTCTTCTTACTCTCTCTTACTAATCTTTTCACCTCTTTCTTTCTACATATAACTCTCTCTTCCGCCTCTCAACTTTTTCCACGCCCCCATTTCTCATCCATTCATTGCATGCTTTCTTCTTTTGTGCCACAGCCTGTTTCACCTCTTCAGTCCACCACGCTGTTCCTTGCACCCCCCTCCGTCTTCTCTTCCTCCCACACGCCACATCACATGCTGCACATATTTCTTCTGTAAATATGCTACACACACCTTCCACGTCTCCCATCTGCTCCAATTCATATTTGCCCAATCGTTCCTCCACTTCTCTCTTATACTCTGCCTTTTTCTCATCCTCTTGTAACCTTTCGACTCTCCTTGCAACTACTCCTTCCTCTCGTCTTTCCCTTCTTCTATTCCTCCATCTTACTTGAATTCTAATTCTGGACACCACCAAGTAGTGGTCAGAAAGTCCACTCCCCCAACCTCTATACACTCTTGCATCCTTTACACATCTTCGCATCCTTTCATCCACACACACATAATCAATCATTGCCTTCCTTTCATTCAGTTCACCACCCACCCTTCTCATCACTCGCCATGTATACCTGTGGATCATTTTATGCCTGAAGAGGGTATTGGCTATCACCAACCCCCTCCCAGCACAAATGTCCACTAACGCACTCCCATTCTCATCTATCTCAGCAGGCACGCCCCACTCACCAACTATTCCATCCACCTTCACACTCCCACCTTTACCATTCATATCACCAATCAAAAACACTCTCTCATTCCTTCCAAACTTTTCCATGCACATTTCTACATTTGTCCAAAACTCTTCTCTCACTCTTCTAGCACGATCTTGCGTTGGTGCATACACACACACAATCGCCCACATTTGTATTCCAACTTTCAACTTTACCCACACAATCCTTGACCTAACTGATCCATACTGTCTTATGCTGCTCTTCCATCTTTTACTCACAACTATACATACTCCTTCCTTTGCCCTCTCATTCTCACCTACTCCTGCACATATACCCCATCCATATTCCCATTCTCTCACACTTTCTCCTCTCCATTTTGTTTCAGTTATTCCACATACATCCACTTTCGCACCCTCAAGCACCTGGACAATCTCTCTCTCTTTCACCTCATCATTCGCTCCTCTTACATTCCAAGTTCCAATTACAATGTTCTTTGTCCGGTCCTTGGTCGTCATCGTTTGGTCAAGTCCTTGTCCGAGGCATCTTGTTTGTTATTTTTAGTTAGTTGTTTTCCGGGGAGGGGCACTAACCCTCCGCCAACCCTTTTAGTCGCCTTTTACGACAAGCAGGGATACTGGGGGAGTATTCTTGAAAACCCCCCCTACCCCCAGGGGGTAGTAATAAATTTAGTGTTGCCAATTAGAACGATATAATGTAAAAATAACTGACTGATTAATAAGCAGCGTTGGTCAACGTGATTTTCATGTATATTTATGCTCAGTAGCTGGTATCTGTGTTTCTGTCAGTTTATCTATTTATCCATGTCTGTCTCAAACTACCCAGTTATATATGTATCTATTTATATCTGTCTAATTATCTATCTATCCATCTATCTATAAATAGTGAAAATGTAACACGTAAGTGTTTCAGTGAGTGCTGATGGAACGATTGAATGATACTCCAACAAGTGAGTGATTCAGTTGTTGCTAAAGACAGTGATGGAGTTATTGAATAACTGACAGAGATGCAACTTAACTTTATTTACACTACAGCCAGTATATCAATAGCCAGTTTTCACATGTAAATGACAAGAGTAAGGACATTTCTGGGTACAACAACATATACCAACTTACTCCGGGGTGCATTAACACGTTGTCCCGTATCTGAGGTAAATTGTGACGGAGGACAAACCATCACAGATCTTCCAATAACCGTGCGACAAAGATGTTTTCGTTTATTTTGTCTATAAATATAATGAAAGGACATGTTTTCCTGCATTCAGATAAAAGAACCATTATGTTACACCTTTAATCTATGATGCAATGAGGAAAAATATGAAAAAATTGTTAGAACTTGACAGTCTTCCCTACTGTGTTGGCATCTGGTGCGTTACCCAAAGTTCAAAGCTACGATGTTCTGAAATGCAAAGTTTTGACTTGAGATGTTTGTCGAAAACCAGAGTTGCGATCTCGTAATATCCTTCAAAATTCAAAGTCGCAGTGTTGTGGTGTCCTTCAAAGTTCAGTATGCATACTTAGGATTTGTGAGACCCTGTTATGATTTACCATTTTTGTTTAACGTTTAGAGTTGCTATGAGTTGTTATTTTATGTTTAGTGTTGCGACCTGGGATGTTATTTGATGCTCAAAGTTGAGTTAGGTTTGATGTTCTTCAGTGTTCGAAGTTGCAGTTTTTTTTTTTTTTTTTTTTTTTTTTTTTTAATGTGACCGACTCTGGGCATAGACTTCACAGCCTGCTTTCAAGACCCAGTAGTCCTCCTACGTACCGCACACCTCCAGTCTGGCAGTATTCGCCAGGCTCCACTGTTGCATTCTAGTGCCATTCAGTGTTCAGACGGCGAAAACTATTATTATTATTATTATTATTTTTTTTATAGCTCAGAATTGTGATGCGGTGTCATTCTTCATTATGCCAAGTTGGAACCAGGTGGTATTTCGCAATGTTCCTTGTTTCGATTTGGTGTTATGCCTCAAAGTTCAAAAGTACTATTTAGTGAGCTCGTAAGTTTTCTAGTACTGTAGTGATGGTATTGATAATACGGTGAAATGTATGCTAGTGATACATACTTCTTTTTTAAGCTGTGGTAATGATTATCATTACTTGGTGATGTTATAGCATTTTGAAACCGTGTTTTTGATTGTGGTCATACGTGTGGCTACTCAGATGCAAATAATAGATTTTATTGGTGTTGGCGGAGGTATGCACGCTCTGAGTGTTTTCTAGTTACTGTTTGTTTCCTTTGACATTGGTGGTAATACGACTGCCTTAAGTGGATACTAATGTGTGAGCCTATGACGGTGGTGATAATATGACTGCCTGATGGTGTTCTTAGTGGTTGATCTTTGGTTATTATGACTGTCTGAAACTGTTTCTACTGTGTGATGAATGCCTGAAGTTGAGTGTAGGCTACTGTATGATGAACGCCTGAAGTTGTTTGTACTGTGTGATCTTACGACGGTGTTGAATATGACTTCCTAATGACGTTTGACTATTTGATCTGATGACATTGTGACTACCAGACGGTGTTTCTACTGTGTGATCTTACAACGGTGATGATAATATGAGTGTCTGATGGCATCTTTATTGTGTAATCTTATGACGGTGGCTATCTTATAACTGCATTTCAGTATCAGTGACTTAACGTATGGCTTTGGTTATATTTTTTATTACAATTCCAGATACCATTATGGTCTCATCAGCGAAGAAACGTCACTATGATGAAGGTTACATTCAGTATGGATTCATTACTATCGTTAGAAACGGGTGCAAATTTGCATAATGTGTTATGGCACAAAGTATTATCACAAGGGTGCATTAATCAAGATCTCTCAAGCGACATTTGAATTGTTGTCATTCAAATATGAAAGGTAAAAATGCTGTCTTCTTCAAGCAAAGGGAAAGAGTCTGAAGTGAGCAAGCTTTGATCGGGACAGTTCAGCCAGCAAAATGAATCTAGGTGACGTGCATCGTAAGTGATATTACTGAGAATTGCACAAGAAAATACAGCTCGAAATATTACAGAGAAGATAACTGCCCCTTGTAAATGTATTGTCTGCGGTGTTACTGGATGTGATGCTGAGCAGGTCACACCACTGTCCCTCTCAAATGATAGTGTTCCGTGAAGAATATTAGATATTTCTCAAAATATCAAACAACAAGTGATTACTGAAAAAAAGGGATATCATCAGGAAAATTTGCAATCCAGCTTCATGAATCGAATGACGTGGCTGCTGGATCAGGGTTTCGAGGAAGAGTGAGATGAATCCTAAAACAAGGCATCGTCACCGTATCCTTCATAGATATCCTCTGGCATCTGAAACCTCCCACCAGAATTGAGATTAGTACTTGATGATGTGCACATGGTATATATCAAGTCAAGTGCCTTAAAACACGACTCTCCTCTACTGTGTGAAGAGTTTGGGGCAGAGGAAGAAGTGTTACCCATGCACACCAACTACCTCTACAACTACCAGTACCATCACTTCCCAAGACACCTGCACCACCAGCACTACAACCAGTACTTCCATTTCCTCTACCACTAGCAGAGCAATTTCCCTACAGCAGAACCACAATCATTCTCTCTTCCCTCACCAGCATCAACATTCCTCTGTTCATCAGAGAAATTACCAATATGCCGGGAATCGAACCCAGGACTCTCAGGTGAGAGCGAGGCAGCATACCACTACACCACGACCAGATGAAAGTTACCTTACGTTGTCACAATCTTGTAACCAACGTCCCTCCGCCCCCCATTCCTCTGTTCCCTGCAACACAGCTATGCATCCTCTCCCTATCACCATCACCTCCCCCCCCTCTCTCTCTCTCTCAAACGTCGGTAGTGAGAGAATAGAGCATTTGTTTTAATAATGAAGTCGAACTACTTTGTAAAATCTCTCAGTTGTGTTCTCTCTCTCTCTCTCTCTCTTTTCATTCCTACTCAGCAGCTGTAACATATGTATAAGCCAGGCCTGAGTTTTCATTACTTGAGGCAGCCCTATGGTCATACTGAATCACAGCTTGGCATGGTGTGCGTGTGTGTGTGTGTGTGTGTGTGTGTGTGTGTGTGTGTGTGTGTGAGAGAGAGAGAGAGAGAGAGAGAGAGAGAGAGAGAGAGAGAGAGAGAGAGAGAGAGAGAGAGAGAGAGAGAGAGAGAGAGAGACACGTGTGTGTGTGTGTGTGTGTGTGTGTGTGTGTGTCCTGGAGAAGGGTTTCAATATTTGTTGGTGCTGAGTTAGGGGGGACTCGCTCAGTTTGTGGACTCTCTGCCGTCTCTATGTAGTCTTGGTGGATTTTTTTTTAGAAGGGGAGGCACCTGAGAGGGAGTGGGAAAAGGTACTGTAAACAGAGAGAATATTTAAACAGTCGATCATTGAGCAAGGATATATAGAACGTGGGATGTATATAAAGAAATAATAAACGTATAAATAAATATAAGTAGAGAGCTGGTAAAATGAAAAGTAGACAAATCGATATCTCTTCTAAAACAAACAGGAATACGATGCTATGTAGGCTTAGTGGTGGACCAAAGACATGTAGAATACGTCAAATACTGCACTCCCCTCCCACCTAGTAACTTGGTGAATTTTCGAGTGTTGGGGGGATCGGCAGGTAAGCAAGAGAAGTAAATAAATGGAAAGGGATGGCAGGTAAGAAACTCACCACAAAGCCAGTCAGGAGGCAGGACGTGTGTGCT
The DNA here is from genome assembly GCF_032717465.1 of Coenobita brevimanus. Lineage (NCBI taxonomy): Eukaryota > Metazoa > Arthropoda > Malacostraca > Decapoda > Coenobitidae > Coenobita > Coenobita brevimanus. The sequence continues at coordinate 11,982,971 of NC_136976.1, read as the reverse complement.
GGGCAATCCTCAGGTCCTGTCCTCCCCACTTACTATTTTTTAATCAGCCCATACCCCACTGACCGGGATAATGTATGGCCCGGCCTGCACTATATGTGCAGGAAATCTTCGAACGAACGAACGAACGAGGTAAGAAAGACAGGAATTAGGGTGATGTGTAAGTATAGTTTTGAAACACACACGCACACACTTACTGGGTGTTCAGTATATCGTGCATTCTTTACTACACACCTTGCAACAGAGGGTAATTAAAGGTGCAGCGAGGGGGAGGTGAGGGAGATACATAGATAGAGACCTGCAGTAGACCAACTAGATGTACAGTAATATATAATTAAAGAATTTTTATACATGTTAGCAAAAGTTGTTTAGTGGGGGAGATACAGCTGCTTCACCTAAAACTGTTGTACCTCGTCAATAAACAGCTATTCCTAATGTGGGTATAGTTCTTCCACATGCATAATTCAAGGTATAGTCACAGGAAGATACACAGTGATACGTCGCCTTGGTGATGGGGGACGCACGCAATCACGCAGGCACGCATGCACTGGAGCCTCATTTCAACAGACACAGGTACTCGTATAACACAAACACACTCGCACATCAGCAGACTGACTCTCCTCCGTAACTCACAAGATACTGCAAGGGAAGCGTCAAGGAGAAGAAAGTTTATAGACTACCTTGTATATTGTGCAGACTATTATACATTAAACTCATTGACAGCGATGAGTCCCTAAATGCAAATACAACCGTCCCTAGTAAACTGATTTTGAGTATTGAGTTTCTAACTGTCGGTCAAAATTTTAATCATGGTCATTATTACCGCTTTTGTTGTCATAGGTTTCTCTCCAGTATAGTAAATTAGTCTGTCGTTAGCTGAAGAAAATGCATAGTAAGTATTTCGGAGACAAAAACGTAAACAGTTGTCAGTACAGAGCGTGAGAGCGTTTGCAGCATCTGATAATTCTGTGATACTTGCTGCCGTCCCGAGAAGGTGGATTCCAGGGTCTTTAGCCAAGATCCTGTATTACCATCAACGTTTCTACTTATTAACACTGTGAATATATATAAAATATTTACAAGCACAAACACATATTTCACTTTAATGGTAATATTCAATTGAACTAAAGCATTAATCATTGTTTCAGTGAGTCTTTTAACATGTAAAATTATTCTGCAAAAAAGTCAAGGCAGGAAACAAAATATTCAGTAACTAATAGCATGAGAGATGAGCGATTTGGTAAGGTTAGGTATGGTAGAAAGTTTGTGAAGGGGACGGGTTAGTTTAGGCCGGATTAGGTCGAAAGCAGTGTGGTAGGCTAAAGATGGGGAAGAATTAGATTAATCTGGGTTATACTGGAAGAAGAATCGTAAGCTATCAATTGGGAAGGATTAGGTTAGGCTGGGTTAAGCTGAAGGAAGAGTAATAAGCTTACGATGGGGCAGGGTTAGTTTAGGTTAGGCCGTGTTTTAGTAAGCTAGTAAATTTTATTTATTTATTTATTTTTTTGATAGTGAATGGAGGAAGGAAAAACAAAGGAAAAAAAAATAAGTCCATGTGCCTAAAGGCATCCTCCATCCATAAAATACTTATAACAATTGGATTTAAATTCGAGTGGATTAAGTGTATATGGGAAGCAACTCCCAGGAAGTGAATTCCAGGGAGTAGTAGTTCTGGGGATAAATGAATTTTGATAAGCAGAGGTTCTGCATTGCCGGGGGGAGAGTGTGAGTTCATGGGCGCTCCCAGCTGCCCGAGTATTCCGGGAGAAAATGTGGAGGGAAGGAACAATTGAAGCCAGTTCGTCAGAGCACTTACGGTAAAAATATCGATAAAATAATGCTAAAGAAGCAACATCTCTACATACTGATAATGGTGGAAGGTCCTGCGTTATGGCAGGATTATTGATTAATCTAATGGCTTTATTTTGAATTTTGTCCAACTGCCTCAACGCAACCGCTCCACGTCCACTCCATAGTGGTGAACAGTATTTGATCTGAGAACGCACATGACTTTTGTATATTGTGGCCATCTGTTCGTCAGTGAAGAACTCACGAACTCTGTACATAAGTCCCATTATTTTAGAAGCATTTTTAGCAAGGGATTTAACATAAGCTGTCCATCTTAAGTTGGGGTTTAGAGTAACACCTAGGATATCAATTATAGTGGACGTGGGAATACTGACATCATTTAATATTATGTGAGAGTCTGAGGGAGGAGTCAGGTTAGGTTAAATTGGAGGCAGAATGAGAAGCTAGCAATGTGGACAGGTTATGCTGTTAGGCTGAAGGTACAACAGTAAGGTACTAAAAGAACAAAAAAGTTGCTGACAACAGAGTAACGAAATAAACAGAAAATCATACAGTACCCGAAAACGATGGAGATTCAAATGTATCCTCCCACTGAATTGTGGGCGAGGGAAAATGCCTTCAGCAAGACAAAGGTAAAGTTCGAGAGAAATTATCTTACCGTGTCCCCAGCTTCCGGTTTAATACGACGGGAAAAATTAGAAGGCCCAACTGATGACTTTTAATTTCCTTCAGTACGACGATGTATTTTTTACTCTCTAATCTTCGCCTTTCCAACATTGTTCCGATTACTCTTGATTTATGAAACTGGAGTGATTAGATATAGCCTGGAGATAAGAAAAAAATAAATATACGTAACTGAAGTAAGGGGGTTAATGTCGGACCTTCAGAACCACACTAGGGTCTGTATTTTAACTGCCATAAGAGGCTTCACAACATTCTCCTGTACGCTTTTTACTTTCTTTTTAATATATACATGGTGTGCATTAGTAACATGGACTGGATTAGGGTAAAATGAGCAAAACAAATCGCTACGGGAAAAAAAACTCGCGAAATCTCCATTACCATTTCAGATACGATCCTAGAGCTGATAACTCGTCTCTTCCCCTTTCCCGAAAAAAGAAAGTAGGGAGGCATATTCAGCTGAAGTTGATGAAGTGATGGCTGAAATATCCCGCTGCCCTGATGTTCGTTTATGGCGTTGATTTCAGCCGCTTCAGGAACACGAGGCAATATTGCTGGTAGGCACGATCGGAGGAAGGATGGGAGGAAAGGAGGGAAATGGAGGAAAGCATACACACACACACACACACACACACACACACACACACACACACACACACACACACACACACACACACACAGGCGCGCGCGCGCGCGAGGGGGGAGGGGAGAGAGAGAGAGAGAGAGAGAGAGAGAGAGAGAGAGAGAGAGAATTATATTTGTCTTTCGTCCATCTATTCAGGTTCAGATATTAAGTACTTTGACCTACAAACCCCATGTTTTGTAAGTCATCGTTCTAAGCATTAACATTAATGGTTAGGGCAATGATTGGCTGTTCGAAAAGATATGAGTTCGATCACAGGCTTAGAATGGGAATAGTCAGATGTTTTAAATCTAACTAAGACAGACTTTACAGATCTTCCACAATAATCCACTGTTACCTCTACAACAGTCCTGAATGAGTAATGGACAGTGGGATTAGTACCAAAGTAGTGGCATGTGAAGGTGCGAGACACGTTGTAGGTCTGATGAGATTCAGGGATAGGACTGGCAAAATTTTTTCCAGATATGAATCAAGTTGGTCTTACATCCATTCACTCATCATTCAAGCTTTTGATGTTATTGATTCTATCTCAATTCTCTCCCCCCTCACACCTCCCTCATACACATACACAGGTGCTTCA